>NC_092716.1:54330094-54630094 GCF_047496885.1 Scyliorhinus torazame | reverse complement strand
GCACGGACCCCCCCATCCCCCTCCCCGGCACGGACCCCCCATCCTCCTCCCCGGCATGGACCCCCCATCCCCCTCCCCGGCACGGACCCCCCATCCACATCCACGCTGGTCGGCGTGAACCTGGAGCACAGGTTTACGCCGATTAAAAGGAGGTTTGATTTACGTCGCCGTGACCCGTCATCACGTCGACGGGACTTCGGCCCGTCCGGACGGGAGAATATCGGCAGGCCCAAAATTGGCTGCCTTGCGCCCACCGGTGCCATTCTCCAACGTCTGCGGCGCCATTAACGCCCCGCCGACTGTTCTCCCTTCGGAGACTTCGGCGGGCGGCGGGGGCGGAATCCACGGCGGCCAACGGCCATTCTCCGACCCGCTGGGGGGTCGGAGAATGATGCCCCATGTCTGGCAAGCATCCCTCCAGACGCTTCGCAAGAACCTCAGCTAATGCTATCGCACAGTCTTTAACAGTGAAATAGGCCTGTAAGGCACACACTCCAGGGAATATTTGTTCTTTATTGGGATCTGCGAGATCATTGCCTGTGCCAACGTGGCCTGCAGCACTCCCCTTGACAGAGAGTCATTGAACATGTTTGTAAAATTACCCCGGATAAAGCTTACGGCCCCAATGCTTTCCCTGATACAGTACATAATGCGCGGGATTCCCTCACCCCGGGGTCGGGCCGGAGAATCTCTGGGACGGGCACGAATCGCGCCACGCCGCCCCGAGGCCGGTCCGCCGATGCTCCGGAGAGCAGAGAATCGGCGCCATTGGCGCGGCACCAGTCGGGGGCCACTCTACGGGGACCCCCTGGTGATTCTCGGTCCGGGATGAGCCAAGCGCCCACGCAAAAAAAAGCCGAGTCCCGCCGGCGCCGTGCACACCTGCTCTTACCTGGCGGGACCGCGGCGTGGATGCATCCGGGGGCGGCCTGGTGGGGGGGGGGGGGGGCAGGGGGCTCCGACCCGGAGGGGGGCCTGCGCTGCGGCCTGGCTCGCGATCGGGGCCTATTGATTAGCAGGCCGGCCTCTCAGGCTTGGGGCCTCTTTTGTTTCGCGCCGGCACCTGTAGCCCTGCGCCATGTTGCATCGGGGCCGGCGCGGAGAAGGGAGCCACCGCGCATGCGCGGCAATCGTGCCGGTCGCACTGCACATGCGCGCGTTGGCGCCGGTCCCACTGTGCATGCGCAGACGCGCGGCCCCCATCTGACACCGGGATCAGCAGCTGGAGCGGCTGTGGGTTGCTCCACTGCCGTGCGGGCCCCCTGTAGCGGTTAGAATTGCTGCTCCTGAGGCCATGTTGACGCCGTCAAGAAACGAAACGGCATTTACGATGGCGTCAACACTTTGCCAGAGAATTCCACCCAATGTCCTCCATCCCAACAGTGCCTTCAGCCCTAGCTTGTTTACCACCACTGAGAGGTCCAAGTCCTTCAAAAACTGTTCCATTCCTGAACCATCCTCCAGCAATTCAGACTTGCACAGTCGCCAATAAAAAGCCTCAAAAGCTCCTTTAATCTTGTCCGGAGCAGTAACCAACGCTCCATCCTAATCTTTCACCTTGGCTATCTCCCGTGCGGTCGCCTCCACCTCAGTTGATGAGTTCATAAACGGCTGGCTTTGTCCCTGTGCTCATTAAACACTCCTCACGAATGACAACACTGGCTTACCACCTTCCCCGTCAATTCAAACTCAAACATCATTTGTAGCCTTTTTTGCCTCCGCCAACAATTCTGTCGTAGGGGCCCTGGAGTATTGCTGATCGACCTCCAAGATTGAGTCCACCAAACTCTGCCTGTCTGCCCTGCCAGCTTCATCCTTGCAGGCCCTGCACAAGATTAACTCCCCACTGACTACCACATTTAACGCTTCCCAGAATGTAGAAGGCGAGTCCTCCTCATTCTGGTTGAAACCTAGATAGTTCCCTATGGTCGAAGCTACCCTTTCGCAAAACTCTATGGGCGGAATTCTCCAATAATGGGGCTAGGTCACCACACCAGAGTGAAAAGCGGCGCCAACCACTCCGGCGTCAACGGTCCCGATCATGGGGAATTCTCCCCTCCTAGGGAGCTAGGTTAGCGCCGGAGTGGTCCCCGCAGCTTCAGCCGGCGCTGAACAGCCGGCGCGAGTTCGTGCATGCATGGAATGGCCGGCGTAATTACACGCATGCGTCAAATGTCCGATGTATTTCCGCGCATGCGCGCTACGGCTGCCGTATTTCCACGCATGCACAGGGATTCCCTTCTCCGCGCCGGCCCCCGGGCAATGTGGCGGAGCCCTACATGGGCCCGGTGTGGAGTAAAATAGGCCCCCACGGAACCAGTCCACCCGCCGATCGGTAGGCCCCGATTGCGTGCCAGGCCACCGTCCCCCCCGGGGTCGGATCCCCCAGCACCCCCCCACCAGGCCGGCCCCCGCAGACTCATCTTCCAGGTCCCGCCATGTGAGATCTGAGTAACCCACGCCGGGGGGACTCGGCCCAAGCTCGTCGGTCACTCGGCCCATCGGGGCCCAGAGAATCGCCGGGGGGGGGGGGGGGCCAATGTCAACGGCCCCCGACCGGCGTGGCGGGTCTCCCGCGGGTGCCCTAGAATCGGCACCAGAGAATGGGGAAGCTGGCGTCAGGACGCGATTCCCGCGTCCCCCCGGGGATTCTCCGATCCGGCGCCGGATTGGAGAATCCCGGCCCATGTCTACCAAGAGTGACTTGTCCAAACCCCATGTGGGGGGCGCTAGGATCGGCTTTCTCCAATTGTACATCCACATAATGTGGACCATGGTCCGATATTACAATCTCGGAGTACCCAGTTCCCACCATCCCCAGGAGTAACACTTTCCCCACCACCAAGGAGACTATTCGGGAGTAGACCCGGTGCATGTGAGAGAAGTAAAACTCCCTCTCGCTTGGGGGCGGCATGGTGGCACAGTGGTTAGCACTGCTGCTTTATAGCGCCAGAGACCCGAGTTCGATTCCCATCTTGGGTGACTATCTGTGAGTTTGCACTTTCTCCCGTGTCTGCGTGGGTTTCCTCCGGGTGCTCCGGTGTCCTCCTATAATCCAAAGAAGTGCTGGTTAGGTGGATTGGACATGCTAAATTGCCCAGAGGAGGTTCACGAGAATGATTGCTGGAATGAAGAGCTTGTGATATGAGGAACGGTTGAGGACTCTGGGTCTGTACTCATTGGAGTTTAGGAGGATAAGGGTGGATCTTATTGAAACTTACAGGATACTGCGAGGCCTGGATAGAGTGGATGTGAAATGAAATGAAAATCGCTTGTCACAAATAGGCCTCAAATGAAGTTACTGTGAAAAGCCCCTGGTCACCACATTCCAGCGCCTGTTTGGGGAGGCTGTTACGGGAATTGAACCGTGCTGCTAGCCTGCCTTGGTCTGCTTTCAAAGCCAGCGATTTAGCCCTGTGCTAAACAGTCCCTGCAGTGGAGAGGATGGGTGGGATTCTCCCACCCCCCGCCGGGTTGGACAATTGCCAGGGGGTGGCGTGAATCCCGCCCCTGCCGGCTGCCGAATTCTCTGGTGCCGGGGATTTTGCGGGGGCGGGAATCGGGCCGCACTGGTCGTCGGCCACAGGCAGTGGACGCCCCCCCCGGCGATTCTCCCGCCGCGCGATGGGCCGAGTGGCCGCCTGTTTACGACCGGTCCTGACGGCGTAAATTACAACAGGTACTTACCGGCGGGACCTGGCTCCGCGGGCAGCCTCCGGGGTCCTCGGCGGGGCGTGGGGGGATCTGGTGGCTTGACCAGCGATCGGGGCCCACCGATCCGCGGGCGGGCCTGTGCCGCGGGGGCACTCTATTCCTCCACATTGGCTGCTGTGGACCTCCGCGATGGCCGACGCAGAGATGAACCCCCCCGGCACATGAGCTGGGATGACGCCTGCCGGCGGAGGCCCTTCAGCGCCGGTTGGCGTGGCGCCGAGCCCCTTCCGCGTCGGCCAGCGCGGCGAAAATCACTCCGGCGCCAGCTTAGCCCCTGAAGGTGCGGAGGATTCCGCAACTTTGGGGCGGCTCGAAGTCGTAGTGGTTCACGCCACTCCTTCGCGCCCGAGTTGCCCACCCTGCTGGTCTTCGCAGAATCCCGCCCCACGTTTCCAGTTGTAGAAAAACTAGAACCAGAGGACACAATCTCAGACTAAAGGGGTGATTCTTTAAAACAGAGATGAGGAGGAATTTCTTCAGCCAGATGGTGGTGAACCTGTGGAACTCTTTGCCGCAGAAGGTTGTGGAGGTGAGATACCCTCAATTACAACTCGAAAGAGATGTTTGGGAATACAAAGGCTTTAATTTGCAGAGAAAAAGTCAGCTACCGAGAAGTGTGCTCACTGCACACTGCCCACTGGACATTACCTTATATATGGCTCCCTGGGGAGTGGAGCCGGAGGCGGAGTCCGCCAGGGTTCCAAACCCGGTCTTAAAGGGATCATTACATTAAAGGTGCAGTAACCATTCATCACATTCACCCCGTTTTAAAAGAAAACACAGAGTCCGTAGGGGGTGAAGTGGAATTACATGTCCAGTCTTTTGGGTGGTCAGATTGTCCTTGTTGACCTTCTCAGCTCCGGCAGTGGTGCGTCGGTCACGGGTGTCTTCACTGGGGGTATATCAGGGAGCACGGTGGTCTGAGCCAGCGGGTGCCAGGTCTCGCAGGGAAACTGTGTCTTGCCTTCCGTCAAGGTGTTCGACGTAAGCGTATTGGGGGTTCACATGCAGCAGCTGGACCCTCTCGACTAGAGGGTCCGTCTTATGGCTCCTCGCGTGCCTCTGGAGTAGAACTGGTCCCGGAGTTGTCAGCCAAGGTGGAAGCGAGACTACAGAGGTGGACTTCCTGGGAAAGACAAAGAAGCGATTGTGAGGGGTCTCGTTCATGGTCGTACAGAGGAGCGACCTAATGGAGTGTAGGACCTCCTACCAACGGGTGGATGGGAGACTTCTTGACCATAGAGCTAGAAGGACAGCCTTCCAAACTGTCGTGTTCTCCCTCTCCCCCTTCCCCGCGGGTTATAGCTGGTCGTTCTGCTCGAGGCGATGCTCTTGTTGAGCAGATACTGATGCAGCTCATCGATCATAAACGATGTACCCCGGTCACTGCGGATATAAGCGGGGAAACCAAACAGGGTGAAGATGCTGTGCAGTGCCTGGATTACGGTGGCTGAGGTCAAATCGGGGCAGGGGACAGCGAATGGGAAGCGGGAGAATTCGTCGATGACAGTGAGGAAGAAGGTGTTGCAGTTTGTGGACGGGAGGGGCCCTTTGAAGCCCATGCTTAGTCGCTCAAAGGGCCCAGAGGCTTTCACCAGGCGAGCTTTGTCTGGTCGATAGAAGTGCGGTTCCGCACAGATCTGGCAAGCCTTGGTCATGGCCTTGACCTCCTCGGTGGAGTAAGGTAGGTTGCGGGACTTGATGAAATGAGCAAGCCGGGTGACAGAGATCATCATGGATGGCCCGCAGACGGTCTTTCTGCACGTTGGCGCACGTGCTGCAGGACAGGGCATCTGGGGACTCGTTGAGCTTCCCCGGACGATATGTAATATCGTACGCGTAGGTGGAGAGTTCGATCCTCCACCTCAAAATTTTATCATTTTTTATTTTGCCCCGTTGTGCGTTATCGAACATGAAGGCTACCAACCGTTGGACGGTGACGAGGGTGAACCTCCTACCGGCTAGATAGTGCCTCCAGTGCCGCACAGCCTCCACAATGGCTTGTGCTTCCTTCTCGACTGCAGAGAGCCGAATTTCCGAGGCGGTGAGGGTTCGGAAGAAAAACGCTACTGGCCTGCCTGCCTGGTTGAAAATTGCTTATTGTCACAAGTAGGCTTCAAATGAAGTTACTGTGAAAAGCCCCTAGTCGCCACATACCGGTGCCTGTTCGGGGGGGCGGTACGGGAATTGAACCGTGCTGCTGGCCTGCCTGGGTCTGCTTTAAAAGCCAGCTATTTAGCCCAGTGTGCTAAACCAGTAGCAGCCAGGGCGACGTCTGCTGCATCGCTTTCTACCCGCTCGTTCCTGGTTCGTCTACCGGATGGTTCCATTCTGCACCATAATTGGCGTGCCCTTCGTCGCGTTCCACGCTCGCTACGTGATCCTCTGCCAGTGCCACGCCCTCCTGTTGTCCCTGACCTGGACTATGCAGAGATTCCGGTTACTCTGTATCCTCCTCACTCTGACGCAGTTCAGTCCGCTACTCAGCTGGTGGCGCCTGACCCACCCTTGAGGCGGTCAACCAGAATTCGTCGCCCACCTCAGAGACTTAATTTGTGAACTTTGCACTAATGAACTCTCTGGTCTGTTCTTCTGTTTAATCGTTCAAGTGGTTTGTATATAGTGTTCATCTCGTTATTTGTGTGACACACTGATTTTTCCGCACCAGGCAACTTCCCATGTCAATACCTTAGTTTTATGTACAAAGACCTGTAAATATTTCGCACACACGTAGTCAGGAACATTCACCACACACTATTTATTGCCACGCAAGCACATTTTTTTATATAAAAGGGGGGATGCCATAATATACACCAGTATATCATGGTGCAGAAACACACTGATGGACACAAAGTGGGACCAATCAACATACACAACACTGCAGCCAATCACCAGTAAGAGCACACGCACTATAAAGACAGGGGACATCAGAGTTCCCGCCCATTCGAGTAGCAGCTAGCTAGGAGCACATAGCTCACAGCCTGCAACACAGACATTCACCATGTGCTGAGTGCATCACCTGGTTAGGACAAGGCAAAGGTCTTTAGTTAAAGCTGGTATCGTATTTACACGTAGTTCAAGTATGTTTAAATAGTTAACCTTTTAATAAAATAGTGCTGCACTACTTCAAGTGTTGGTGAGCTGTCTGTGATCCAGAACACCAAACACATCACAGCCTGCACCCCTCTCCAGTCAGTAAAACAAGCCCAGCCTGCACCCCTCTCCCATCAGTGAAATTAACCCAGCCTGTACCCATCTCCAGTCAGTGAAACTACCCCACCATGTACCCCTCTCCCATCTGTGAAACTACCCCAACCTGTACCCCTCTCCCATCAGTCAAACTACCCCAGCCTATACCCCTCTCCCGTCAGTGAAACTACCCCAACCTGTACCCCTCTCCCATCAGTGAAACTACCCCAGCCTGTACCCCTCTCCCGTCAGTGAAACTACCCCAGCCTGTACTCCTCTCCCATCAGTCAAACTACCCCAGCCTGTACCCCTCTCCCGTCAGTGAAACTACCACAGCCTGTACTCCTCTCCCATTAGTCAAACTACCCCAGCCTGTACCCCTCCCCCGTCAAACTACACCAACCTGTACCTCTCTCCCGTCAGTGAAACTACCCCAACCTGTACCCCTCTCCTATCAGTCAAACTACCCCAGCCTGTACCCCTCTCCCATCAGTGAAACTACCCCAACCTGTATCCCTCTCCCATCAGTCAAACTACCCCAGCCTGTACCCCTCTCCCATCAGTCAAACTACCCCAGCCTGCACCCTTCTCCCATCAGTGAAACTACCCCAACCTGTACCCCTCTCCAGTCAGTGTAACTACCCCAACCTGTACCCCTCTCCCGTCAGTGAAACTGCCCCAACCTGTACCCCTCTCCCGTCAGTGAAACTACCCCAGCCTGTACCCCTCTCCCATCAGTCAAACTACCATAGCCTGCACCCCTCTCCCATCAGTGAAACTACCCCAGCCTGTACCCCTCTCCCGTCAGTGAAACTACCCCAACCTGTACCCCTCTCCCGTCAGTGAAACTACCCCAACCTGTACCTCTCTCCAATCAGTGAAACTACCCCAGCCTGCACCCCTCTCCCGTCAGTGAAACTACCCCAACCTGTACCCCTCTCCCATCAGTGAAACTACCCCAACCTGTACCCCTCTCCCGTCAGTGAAACTACCCAAACCTGTACACCTCTCCCGTCAGTGAAACTACCCCAGCCTGCACCCCTCTCCCGTCAGTGAAACTACCCCATCCTGTACCCCTCTCCCGTCAGTGAAACTACCCCAACCTGTACCCCTCTCCCGTCAGTGAAACTATCCCAACCTGTACCCCTCTCCCGTCAGTGAAACTACCCCAACCTGTACCCTTCTCCCGTCAGTGAAACTACCCCAGCCTGTAGCCCTCTCCCGTCAGTGAAACTACCCCAGCCTGTACCCCTCGCCCGTCAGTGAAACTACCCCAGCCTGCACCCCTCTCCCGTCAGTGAACCTACCCTAGCCTGTACCCCTCTCCCGTCAGTGAAACTACCCCAGCCTGTAGCCCTCTCCCGTCAGTGAAACTACCCCAACCTGTACCCCTCTCCAGTCAGTGAAATTACCCCAACCTGTACCCCTCTTTCATCAGTCAAACTACCCCAGACTGCACCCCTCTCCCATCAGTCAAACTACCCCAGCCTGTACCCCTCTCCCGTCAGTGAAACTACCCCAACCTGTACCCCTCTCCCATCAGTCAAACTACCCCAGACTGCACCCCCCTCCTGTCCGTGAAACTACCCCAACCTGTACCCCTCTCCCGTCAGTGAAACTACCCCAACCTGTACCCCTCTCACGTCAGTGAAACTACCCCAACCTGTACCCCTCTCCCATCAGTGAAACTACCCCAACCTGTACCCCTCTCCCGTCAGTGAAACTACCCCAACCTGTACCCCTCTCCCGTCAGTGAAACTACCCCAACCTGTACCCCTCTCCCATCAGTGAAACTACCCCAACCTGTACCCTTCTCCCGTCAGTGAAACTACCCCAACCTGTACCCCTCTCCCGTCAGTGAAACTGGCCCAACCTGTACCCCTCTCCCATCAGTGAAACTACCCCAACCTGTACCCCTTTCCGGTCAGTGAAACTACCCCAGCCTGTACCCCTCTCCCGTCAGTGAAACTACCCCAACCTGTACCCCTCTCCCGTCAGTGAAACTACCCCAACCTGTACCCCTCTCCCGTCAGTGAAACTGGCCCAACCTGTACCCCTCTCCCATCAGTGAAACTACCCCAACCTGTACACCTCTCCCGTCGGTTAAACTACCCCAGCATGTACCCCTCTTCCGTCAGTGAAACTACCCCAGCCTGGACCCCTCTCCCGTCAGTGAAACTACCACAACCTGTACCCCTCTCCCGTCAGTGAAACTACCCCAAACTGTACCCCTCTCCCGTCAGTGAAACTACCCCAACCTGTACCCCTCTCCCGTCAGTGAAACTACCCCAACCTGTACCCCTCTCCCGTCAGTGAAACTACCCCAACCTGTACCACTCTCCCGTCAGTGAAACTACCCCAGCCTGTACCACTCTCCCGTCAGTGAAACTACCCCAACCTGTACCCCTCTCCCGTCAGTGAAACTACTCCAGCCTGTAGACCTCTCCCGTCAGTGAAACTACCCCAGCCTGTACCCCTCTCCCGTCAGTGAAACTAGCCCAGCCTGTACCCCTCTCCCGTCAGTGAAACTACCCCAACCTATACCCCTCTCGCATCAGTGATACTACCCCAGCCTGTACCCCTCTCCCGTCAGTGAAACTACCCCAGCCTGTACCCCTCTCCAGTCAGTGAAACTACCCCAGCCTGTACCCCTCTCGCATCAGTGATACTACCCCAGCCTGTACCCCTCTCCCGTCAGTGAAACTACCCCATCTGCACCCCTCTCCCGTCAGTGAAACTACCCCAACCTGTACCCCTCTCCCGTCAGTGAAACTACCCCAGCCTGTAGCCCTCTCCCGTCAGTGAAACTACCCCAGCCTGTACCCCTCTCCCGTCAGTGAAACTACCCCAGCCTGTACCCCTCGCCCGTCAGTGAAACTACCCCAGCCTGCACCCCTCTCCCGTCAGTGAAACTACCCGAGCCTGTCCCCCTCTCCCGTCAGTGAAACTACCCCAGCCTGTAGCCCTCTCCCGTCAGTGAAACTACCCCAGCCTGTACCCCTCTCCCGTCAGTGAAACTACCCCAGCCTGTACCCCTCGCCCGTCAGTGAAACTACCCCAGCCTGCAGCCCTCTCCAGTCAGTGAAACTACCCCAACCTGTACCCCTCTCCCATCAGTGAAACTGGCCCAACCTGTACCCCTCTCCTGTCAGTGAAACTACCCCAACCTGTACCCCTTTCCCATCAGTGAAACTACCCCAGCCTGTAACACTCTCCCGTCGGTTAAACTACCCCAGCATGTACCCCTCTTCCGTCACTGAAACTACCCCAGCCTGTACCCCTCTCCCGTCAGTGAAACTACCCCAACCTGTACCCCTCTCCCGTCAGTGAAACTACCCCAAACTGTACCCCTCTCCCGTCAGTGAAACTACCCCAGCCTGTACCCCTCTCCCGTCAGTGAAACTACCCCAGCCTGTACCCCTCTCCAGTCTGTGAAACTAGCCCAGCCTGTAACCCTCTCCCGTCAGTGAAACTACCCCAACCTGTACCCCTCTCGCATCAGTGATACTACCCCAGCCTGTACCCCTCTCCAGTCAGTGAAACTACCCCAGCCTGTACCCCTCTCCAGTCAGTGAAACTACCCCAATCTGTACACCTCTCCCGTCAGTGAAACTACCCCAGCCTGTACCCCTCTCCCGTCAGTGAAACTACCCCAGCCTGCACCCCTCTCCCGTCAGTGAAAATACCCCAACCTGTACCTCTCTCCCGTCAGTGAAACTACCCCAGCCTGCACCCCTCTCCCATCAGTGAAACTACACCAACCTGTACCCCTCTCCCATCAGTGAAACTACCCCAACCTGTACCCCTCTCCCGTCAGTGAAACTACCCCAGCCTGCACCCCTCTCCCGTCAGTGAAACTACCCCAGCCTGTACCCCTCTGGCGTCAGTGAAACTACCCCAACCTGTACCCCTCTCCCGTCAGTGAAACTACCCCAACCTGTACCCCCCTCACGTCAGTGAAACTACCCCAACCTGTACCCCTCTGCTGTCAGATAAACTACCCCAACCTGTACACCTCTCCCATCAATAAAACTACCCCAACCTGTACCACTCTCCCGTCAGATAAACTACCCCAGCCTGTACCCCTCTCCCGTCAGTGAAACGACACCAACCTGTACCCATCTCCCGTCAGTGAAACTGCCCCAGACTGCACCCCTCTCCCATCAGTGAAACTACCCCAGCCTGTACCCCTCTCCCGTCAGTGAAACTACCCCAACCTGTACCCCTCTCCCATCAGTCAAACTACCCCAGACTGCACCCCTCTCCCATCAGTAAAACAACCCCAGCCTGTACCCCTCTCCCGTCAGTGAAACTACCCCAACCTGTACCCCTCTCCCATCAGTCAAACTACCCCAGCCTGTACCCCCCTCCTGTCCGTGAAACTACCCCAACCTGTACCCCTCTCCCGTCAGTGAAACTACCCCAACCTGTACCCCTCTCCCGTCAGTGAAACTACCCCAACCTGTACCCCTCTCCCATCAGTGAAACTACCCCAACCTGTACCCCTCTCCAGTCAGTGAAACTACCCCAACCTGTACCCCTCTCCCGTCAGTGAAACTACCCCAACCTGTACCCCTCTCCCGTCAGTGAAACTACCCCAACCTGTACCCCTCTCCCGTCAGTGAAACTGGCCCAACCTGTACCCCTCTCCCATCAGTGAAACTAACCCAACCTGTACCCCTTTCCGGTCAGTGAAACTACCCCAGCCTGTACCCCTCTCCCGTCAGTGAAACTACCCCAACCTGTACCCCTCTCCCGTCAGTGAAACTACCCCAACCTGTACCCCTCTCCCGTCAGTGAAACTGGCCCAACCTGTACCCCTCTCCCATCAGTGAAACAACCCCAACCTGTACCCCTCTCCCGTCAGTGAAACTAACCCAGCCTGTACCCCTCTCCCGTCAGTGAAACTACCCCAACCTGTACACCTCTCCCGTCGGTTAAACTACCCCAGCATGTACCCCTCTTCCGTCAGTGAAACTACCCCAGCCTGGACCCCTCTCCCGTCAGTGAAACTACCCCAACCTGTACCCCTCTCCCATCAGTGAAACTACCCCAACCTGTACCTCTCTCCAGTCAGTGAAACTACCCCAGCCTGCACCCCTCACCCGTCAGTGAAACTACCACAACCTGTACCCCTCTCCCGTCAGTGAAACTACCCCAACCTGTACCCCTCTCCCGTCAGTGAAACTACCCCAACCTGTACCCCTCTCCCGTCAGTGAAACTACCCCAACCTGTACCACTCTCCCGTCAGTGAAACTATCCCAGCCTGTACCACTCTCCCGTCAGTGAAACTACTCCAGCCTGTAGCCCTCTCCCGTCAGTGAAACTACCCCAGCCTGTACCCCTCTCCCGTCAGTGAAACTAGCCCAGCCTGTACCCCTCTCCCGTCAGTGAAACTACCCCAACCTGTACCCCTCTCGCATCAGTGATACTACCCCAGCCTGTACCCCTCTCCCGTCAGTGAAACTACCCCAGCCTGTACCCCTCTCCCGTCAGTGAAACTACCCCAGCCTGTACCCCTCTCGCATCAGTGATACTACCCCAGCCTGTACCCCTCTCCCGTCAATGAAACTACCCCATCTGCACCCCTCTCCCGTCAGTGAAACTACCCCAACCTGTACCCCTGTCCCGTCAGTGAAACTACCCCAGCCTGTACCCCTCTCCCGTCAGTGAAACTACCCCAGCCTGT
This sequence comes from Scyliorhinus torazame, assembly GCF_047496885.1. Taxonomy (NCBI): domain Eukaryota; kingdom Metazoa; phylum Chordata; class Chondrichthyes; order Carcharhiniformes; family Scyliorhinidae; genus Scyliorhinus; species Scyliorhinus torazame. The sequence goes on along the minus strand of NC_092716.1, from coordinate 54,617,501 downwards.
ACCCCTCTCCCGTCAGTGAAACTACCCCAGCCTGTACCCCTCGCCCGTCAGTGAAACTACCCCAGCCTGCACCCCTCTCCCGTCAGTGAAACTACCCGAGCCTGTACCCCTCTCCCGTCAGTGAAACTACCCCAGCCTGTAGCCCTCTCCCGTCAGTGAAACTACCCCAACCTGTACCCCTCTCCCGTCAGTGAAACTACCCCAGCCTGTACCTCTCTCCAGTCAGTGAAATTACCCCAACCTGCACCCCTCTCCCATCAGTCAAACTACCCCAGCCTGCACCCCTCTCCCATCAGTGAAACTACCCCAGCCTGTAGCCCTCTCCCGTCAGTGAAACTACCCCAACCTGTACCCCTCTCCCGTCAGTGAAATTACCCCAACCTGTACCCCTCTCCCGTCAGTGAAACTACCCCAACCTGTACCCCTCTCCCGTCAGTGAAACTGGCCCAACCTGTACCCCTCTCCTGTCAGTGAAACTACCCCAACCTGTACCCCTTTCCCATCAGTGAAACTACCCCAGCCTGTAACACTCTCCCGTCGGTTAAACTACCCCAGCATGTACCCCTCTTCCGTCACTGAAACTACCCCAGCCTGTACCCCTCTCCCGTCAGTGAAACTACCCCAAACTGTACCCCTCTCCCGTCAGTGAAACTACCCCAAACTGTACCCCTCTCCCGTCAGTGAAACTACCCCAGCCTGTACCCCTCTCCCGTCAGTGAAACTACCCCAACCTGCACCCCTCTCCCGTCACTGAAACTACCCCAACCTGTACCCCTCTCCCGTCAGTGAAACTACCCCAACCTGTAGCCCTCTCCCGTCAGTGAAACTACCCCAGCCTGTAGCCCTCTCCCGTCAGTGAAACTACCCCAGCCTGTACCCCTCTCCAGTCTGTGAAACTAGCCCAGCCTGTACCCCTCTCCCGTCAGTGAAACTACCCCAACCTGTACCCCTCTCGCATCAGTGATACTACCCCAGCCTGTACCCCTCTCCCGTCAGTGAAACTACCCCAGCCTGTACCCTTCTCCAGTCAGTGAAACTACCCCAAACTGTACACCTCTCCCGTCAGTGAAACTACCCCAGCCTGTACCCCTCTCCCGTCAGTGAAACTACCCCAGCCTGGACTCCTCTCCCATCAGTGAAACTACACCAACCTGTACCCCTCTCCCATCAGTGAAACTACCCCAACCTGTACCCCTCTCCCGTCAGTGAAACTACCCCAGCCTGCACCCCTCTCCCGTCAGTGAAATTACCCCAACCTGTACCCCTCTGGCGTCAGTGAAACTACCCCAACCTGTACCCCACTCCCGTCAGTGAAACTACCCCAACCTGTACCCCCCTCACGTCAGTGAAACTACCCCAACCTGTACCCCTCTGCTGTCAGATAAACTACCCCAACCTGTACACCTCTCCCATCAATAAAACTACCCCAACCTGTACCACTCTCCCGTCAGATAAACTACCCCAGCCTGTACCCCTCTCCCGTCAGTGAAACGACACCAACCTGTACCCATCTCCCGTCAGTGAAACTGCCCCAGCCTGTACCCCTCTCCCGTCAGTGAAACTTCCCCAACCTGCACCCCTCTCCCGTCAGTGAAACTACCCCAACCTGTACCCCTCTCCCGTCAGTGAAACTACCCCAGCCTGTACCCCTCTCCCGTCAGTGAAACTACCCCAGCCTGTACCCCTCTCGCATCAGTGATACTACCCCAGCCTGTACCCCTCTCCCGTCAGTGAAACTACCCCATCTGCACCCCTCTCCCGTCAGTGAAACTACCCCAACCTGTACCCCTGTCCCGTCAGTGAAACTACCCCAGCCTGTACCCCTCTCCCGTCAGTGAAACTACCCCAGCCTGTACCCCTCTCCCGTCAGTGAAACTACCCCAGCCTGTACCCCTCGCCCGTCAGTGAAACTACCCCAGCCTGCACCCCTCTCCCGTCAGTGAAACTACCCGAGCCTGTACCCCTCTCCCGTCAGTGAAACTACCCCAGCCTGTAGCCCTCTCCCGTCAGTGAAACTACCCCAACCTGTACCCCTCTCCCGTCAGTGAAACTACCCCAGCCTGTACCTCTCTCCAGTCAGTGAAATTACCCCAACCTGCACCCCTCTCCCATCAGTCAAACTACCCCAGCCTGCACCCCTCTCCCATCAGTGAAACTACCCCAGCCTGTAGCCCTCTCCCGTCAGTGAAACTACCCCAACCTGTACCCCTCTCCCGTCAGTGAAATTACCCCAACCTGTACCCCTCTCCCGTCAGTGAAACTACCCCAACCTGTACCCCTCTCCCGTCAGTGAAACTGGCCCAACCTGTACCCCTCTCCTGTCAGTGAAACTACCCCAACCTGTACCCCTTTCCCATCAGTGAAACTACCCCAGCCTGTAACACTCTCCCGTCGGTTAAACTACCCCAGCATGTACCCCTCTTCCGTCACTGAAACTACCCCAGCCTGTACCCCTCTCCCGTCAGTGAAACTACCCCAAACTGTACCCCTCTCCCGTCAGTGAAACTACCCCAAACTGTACCCCTCTCCCGTCAGTGAAACTACCCCAGCCTGTACCCCTCTCCAGTCAGTGAAACTACCCCAACCTGTACCCCTCTCGCATCAGTGATACTACCCCAGCCTGTACCCCTCTCCCGTCAGTGAAACTACCCCAGCCTGTACCCTTCTCCAGTCAGTGAATCTACCCCAAACTGTACACCTCTCCCGTCAGTGAAACTACCCCAGCCTGTACCCCTCTCCCGTCAGTGAAACTACCCCAGCCTGGACTCCTCTCCCATCAGTGAAACTACACCAACCTGTACCCCTCTCCCATCAGTGAAACTACCCCAACCTGTACCCCTCTCCCGTCAGTGAAACTACGCCAGCCTGCACCCCTCTCCCGTCAGTGAAATTACCCCAACCTGTACCCCTCTGGCGTCAGTGAAACTACCCCAACCTGTACCCCTCTCCCGTCAGTGAAACTACCCCAACCTGTACCCCCCTCACGTCAGTGAAACTACCCCAACCTGTACCCCTCTGCTGTCAGATAAACTACCCCAACCTGTACACCTCTCCCATCAATAAAACTACCCCAACCTGTACCACTCTCCCGTCAGATAAACTACCCCAGCCTGTACCCCTCTCCCGTCAGTGAAACGACACCAACCTGTACCCATCTCCCGTCAGTGAAACTGCCCCAGCCTGTACCCCTCTCCCATCAGTGAAACTACCCCAGCCTGTACCACTCTCCCGTCAGCGAAACTACCCCAAACTGTACCCCTCTCCCGACAGTGAACTACCCCAGCCTGTGCCCCTCTCCCGTCAGTGAAACTACCCCAGCCTGTACCCCTCTCCTGTCAGTGAAACTGCCCCAACCTGTACCCCTCTTCCGTCACTGAAACTACCCCAGCCTGTACCCCTCTCCCGTCAGTGAAACTACCCCAAACTGTACCCCTCTCCCGTCAGTGAAACTACCCCAAACTGTACCCCTCTCCCGTCAGTGAAACTACCCCAGCCTGTACCCCTCTCCAGTCAGTGAAACTACCCCAACCTGTACCCCTCTCGCATCAGTGATACTACCCCAGCCTGTACCCCTCTCCCGTCAGTGAAACTACCCCAGCCTGTACCCTTCTCCAGTCAGTGAAACTACCCCAAACTGTACACCTCTCCCGTCAGTGAAACTACCCCAGCCTGTACCCCTCTCCCGTCAGTGAAACTACCCCAGCCTGGACTCCTCTCCCATCAGTGAAACTACACCAACCTGTACCCCTCTCCCATCAGTGAAACTACCCCAACCTGTACCCCTCTCCCGTCAGTGAAACTACGCCAGCCTGCACCCCTCTCCCGTCAGTGAAATTACCCCAACCTGTACCCCTCTGGCGTCAGTGAAACTACCCCAACCTGTACCCCTCTCCCGTCAGTGAAACTACCCCAACCTGTACCCCCCTCACGTCAGTGAAACTACCCCAACCTGTACCCCTCTGCTGTCAGATAAACTACCCCAACCTGTACACCTCTCCCATCAATAAAACTACCCCAACCTGTACCACTCTCCCGTCAGATAAACTACCCCAGCCTGTACCCCTCTCCCGTCAGTGAAACGACACCAACCTGTACCCATCTCCCGTCAGTGAAACTGCCCCAGCCTGTACCCCTCTCCCATCAGTGAAACTACCCCAGCCTGTACCACTCTCCCGTCAGCGAAACTACCCCAAACTGTACCCCTCTCCCGACAGTGAACTACCCCAGCCTGTGCCCCTCTCCCGTCAGTGAAACTACCCCAGCCTGTACCCCTCTCCTGTCAGTGAAACTGCCCCAACCTGTACCCCTCTCCCATCAGTGAAACTACCCCATCCTGCACCCCTCTCCCATCAGTGAAACTACCCCAACCAGTACCCCTCTCCAGTCAGTGAAACTGCCCCAACCTGTACCCCTCTCCCATCAGTGAAACTACCCCAACCTGTACCACTCTCCCGTCAGTGAAACTACCCCAGCCTGTACCACCCTCCCGTCAGTGAAACTACCCCAACCTGTACCCCTCTCCCGTCAGTGAAACTACCCCAACCTGTACCCCTCTCCCGTCAGTGAAACTACTCCAGCCTGTAGCCCTCTCCCGTCAGTGAAACTACCCCAGCCTGTACCCCTCTCCCGTCAGTGAAACTAGCCCAGCCTGTACCCCTCTCCCGTCAGTGAAACTAGCCCAGCCTGTACCCCTCTCCCGTCAGTGAAACTACCCCAACCTGTACCCCTCTCGCATCAGTGATACTACCCCAGCCTGTACCCCTCTCCCGTCAGTGAAACTACCCCAGCCTGTACCCCTCTCCCGTCAGTGAAACTACCCCAGCCTGTACCGCTCTCGCATCAGTGATACTACCCCAGCCTGTACCCCTCTCCAGTCAGTGAAACTACCCCATCTGCACCCCTCTCCCGTCAGTGAAACTACCCCAACCTGTACCCCTCTCCCCTCAGTGAAACTACCCCAGCCTGTAGCCCTCTCCCGTCAGTGAAACTACCCCAGCCTGTACCCCTCTCCCGTCAGTGAAACTACCCCAGCCTGTACCCCTCGCCCGTCAGTGAAACTACCCCAGCCTGCACCCCTCTCCCGTCAGTGAAACTACCCGAGCCTGTACCCCTCTCCCGTCAGTGAAACTACCCCAGCCTGTAGCCCTCTCCCGTCAGTGAAACTACCCCAACCTGTACCCCTCTCCCGTCAGTGAAATTACCCCAACCTGCACCCCTCTCCCATCAGTCAAACTACCCCAGCCTGCACCCCTCTCCCATCAGTGAAACTACCCCAGCCTGTAGCCCTCTCCCGTCAGTGAAACTACCCCAACCTGTACCCCTCTCCCGTCAGTGAAATTACCCCAACCTGTACCCCTCTCCAGTCAGTGAAACTACCCCAACCTGTACCCCTCTCCCGTCAGTGAAACTGGCCCAACCTGTACCCCTCTCCTGTCAGTGAAACTACCCCAACCTGTACCCCTTTCCCATCAGTGAAACTACCCCAGCCTGTAACACTCTCCCGTCGGTTAAACTACCCCAGCATGTACCCCTCTTCCGTCACTGAAACTACCCCAGCCTGTACCCCTCTCCCGTCAGTGAAACTACCCCAACCTGTACCCCTCTCCCGTCAGTGAAACTACCCCAAACTGTACCCCTCTCCATTCAGTGAAACTACCCCAGCCTGTACCCCTCTCCCGTCAGTGAAACTACCCCAACCTGCACCCCTCTCCCGTCAGTGAAACTACCCCAACCTGTACCCCTCTCCCGTCAGTGAAACTACCCCAACCTGTACCCCTCTCCCGTCAGTGAAACTACCCCAGCCTGTAGCCCTCTCCCGTCAGTGAAACTACCCCAGCCTGTACCCCTCTCCAGTCTGTGAAACTAGCCCAGCCTGTACCCCTCTCCCGTCAGTGAAACTACCCCAGCCTGTACCCTTCTCCAGTCAGTGAAACTACCCCAAACTGTACACCTCTCCCGTCAGTGAAACTACCCCAGCCTGTACCCCTCTCCCGTCAGTGAAACTACCCCAGCCTGCACCCCTCTCCCGTCAGTGAAAATACCCCAACCTGTACCCCTCTCCAGTCAGTGAAACTACCCCAACCTGTACCCCTCTCCCGTCAGTGAAACTGGCCAAACCTGTACCCCTCTCCTGTCAGTGAAACTACCCCAACCTGTACCCCTTTCCCATCAGTGAAACTACCCCAGCCTGTAACACTCTCCCGTCGGTTAAACTACCCCAGCATGTACCCCTCTACCGTCACTGAAACTACCCCAGCCTGTACCCCTCTCCCGTCAGTGAAACTACCCCAAACTGTACCCCTCTCCATTCAGTGAAACTACCCCAGCCTGTACCCCTCTCCCGTCAGTGAAACTACGCCAACCTGCACCCCTCTCCCGTCAGTGAAACTACCCCAGCCTGTAGCCCTCTCCCGTCAGTGAAACTACCCCAGCCTGTACCCCTCTCCCGTCAGTGAAACTACCCCAGCCTGTACCCCTCGCCCGTCAGTGAAACTACCCCAGCCTGCACCCCTCTCCCGTCAGTGAAACTACCCGAGCCTGTACCCCTCTCCCGTCAGTGAAACTACCCCAGCCTGTAGCCCTCTCCCGTCAGTGAAACTACCCCAACCTGTACCCCTCTCCCGTCAGTGAAATTACCCCAACCTGCACCCCTCTCCCATCAGTCAAACTACCCCAGCCTGCACCCCTCTCCCATCAGTGAAACTACCCCAGCCTGTAGCCCTCTCCCGTCAGTGAAACTACCCCAACCTGTACCCCTCTCCCGTCAGTGAAATTACCCCAACCTGTACCCCTCTCCAGTCAGTGAAACTACCCCAACCTGTACCCCTCTCCCGTCAGTGAAACTGGCCCAACCTGTACCCCTCTCCCGTCAGTGAAACTACCCCAAACTGTACCCCTCTCCCGTCAGTGAAACTACCCCAGCCTGTACCCCTCTCCAGTCAGTGAAACTACCCCAACCTGTACCCCTCTCGCATCAGTGATACTACCCCAGCCTGTACCCCTCTCCCGTCAGTGAAACTACCCCAGCCTGTACCCTTCTCCAGTCAGTGAAACTACCCCAAACTGTACACCTCTCCCGTCAGTGAAACTACCCCAGCCTGTACCCCTCTCCCGTCAGTGAAACTACCCCAGCCTGGACTCCTCTCCCATCAGTGAAACTACACCAACCTGTACCCCTCTCCCATCAGTGAAACTACCCCAACCTGTACCCCTCTCCCGTCAGTGAAACTACGCCAGCCTGCACCCCTCTCCCGTCAGTGAAATTACCCCAACCTGTACCCCTCTGGCGTCAGTGAAACTACCCCAACCTGTACCCCTCTCCCGTCAGTGAAACTACCCCAACCTGTACCCCCCTCACGTCAGTGAAACTACCCCAACCTGTACCCCTCTGCTGTCAGATAAACTACCCCAACCTGTACACCTCTCCCATCAATAAAACTACCCCAACCTGTACCACTCTCCCGTCAGATAAACTACCCCAGCCTGTACCCCTCTCCCGTCAGTGAAACGACACCAACCTGTACCCATCTCCCGTCAGTGAAACTGCCCCAGCCTGTACCCCTCTCCCATCAGTGAAACTACCCCAGCCTGTACCACTCTCCCGTCAGCGAAACTACCCCAAACTGTACCCCTCTCCCGACAGTGAACTACCCCAGCCTGTGCCCCTCTCCCGTCAGTGAAACTACCCCAGCCTGTACCCCTCTCCTGTCAGTGAAACTGCCCCAACCTGTACCCCTCTCCCATCAGTGAAACTACCCCATCCTGCACCCCTCTCCCATCAGTGAAACTACCCCAACCAGTACCCCTCTCCAGTCAGTGAAACTGCCCCAACCTGTACCCCTCTCCCATCAGTGAAACTACCCCAACCTGTACCACTCTCCCGTCAGTGAAACTACCCCAGCCTGTACCACCCTCCCGTCAGTGAAACTACCCCAACCTGTACCCCTCTCCCGTCAGTGAAACTACCCCAACCTGTACCCCTCTCCCGTCAGTGAAACTACTCCAGCCTGTAGCCCTCTCCCGTCAGTGAAACTACCCCAGCCTGTACCCCTCTCCCGTCAGTGAAACTAGCCCAGCCTGTACCCCTCTCCCGTCAGTGAAACTAGCCCAGCCTGTACCCCTCTCCCGTCAGTGAAACTACCCCAACCTGTACCCCTCTCGCATCAGTGATACTACCCCAGCCTGTACCCCTCTCCCGTCAGTGAAACTACCCCAGCCTGTACCCCTCTCCCGTCAGTGAAACTACCCCAGCCTGTACCGCTCTCGCATCAGTGATACTACCCCAGCCTGTACCCCTCTCCAGTCAGTGAAACTACCCCATCTGCACCCCTCTCCCGTCAGTGAAACTACCCCAACCTGTACCCCTCTCCCCTCAGTGAAACTACCCCAGCCTGTAGCCCTCTCCCGTCAGTGAAACTACCCCAGCCTGTACCCCTCTCCCGTCAGTGAAACTACCCCAGCCTGTACCCCTCGCCCGTCAGTGAAACTACCCCAGCCTGCACCCCTCTCCCGTCAGTGAAACTACCCGAGCCTGTACCCCTCTCCCGTCAGTGAAACTACCCCAGCCTGTAGCCCTCTCCCGTCAGTGAAACTACCCCAACCTGTACCCCTCTCCCGTCAGTGAAATTACCCCAACCTGCACCCCTCTCCCATCAGTCAAACTACCCCAGCCTGCACCCCTCTCCCATCAGTGAAACTACCCCAGCCTGTAGCCCTCTCCCGTCAGTGAAACTACCCCAACCTGTACCCCTCTCCCGTCAGTGAAATTACCCCAACCTGTACCCCTCTCCAGTCAGTGAAACTACCCCAACCTGTACCCCTCTCCCGTCAGTGAAACTGGCCCAACCTGTACCCCTCTCCTGTCAGTGAAACTACCCCAACCTGTACCCCTTTCCCATCAGTGAAACTACCCCAGCCTGTAACACTCTCCCGTCGGTTAAACTACCCCAGCATGTACCCCTCTTCCGTCACTGAAACTACCCCAGCCTGTACCCCTCTCCCGTCAGTGAAACTACCCCAACCTGTACCCCTCTCCCGTCAGTGAAACTACCCCAAACTGTACCCCTCTCCATTCAGTGAAACTACCCCAGCCTGTACCCCTCTCCCGTCAGTGAAACTACCCCAACCTGCACCCCTCTCCCGTCAGTGAAACTACCCCAACCTGTACCCCTCTCCCGTCAGTGAAACTACCCCAACCTGTACCCCTCTCCCGTCAGTGAAACTACCCCAGCCTGTAGCCCTCTCCCGTCAGTGAAACTACCCCAGCCTGTACCCCTCTCCAGTCTGTGAAACTAGCCCAGCCTGTACCCCTCTCCCGTCAGTGAAACTACCCCAGCCTGTACCCTTCTCCAGTCAGTGAAACTACCCCAAACTGTACACCTCTCCCGTCAGTGAAACTACCCCAGCCTGTACCCCTCTCCCGTCAGTGAAACTACCCCAGCCTGCACCCCTCTCCCGTCAGTGAAAATACCCCAACCTGCACCCCTCTCCCGTCAGTGAAACTGCCCCAACCTGTACCCCTCTCCCATCAGTGAAACTACCCCAACCTGTACCCCTCTCCCGTCAGTGAAACTACCCCAACCTGTACCCCTCTGCTGTCAGATAAACTACCCCACCTGTACCCCTCTCCCATCAGTGAAACTACCCCAACCTGTACCCCTCTCCCGTCAGTGAAACTACCACAACCTGTACCCCTCTCACATCAGTGAAACTACCCCAGCCTGTACACCTCTCCCGTCCGTGAAACTACCCCAACCTGTACCCCTCTCCCATCAGTGAAACTACCCCAACCTGTAAACCTCTCCCGTCAGTGAAACTACCCCAACCTGTACCCCTCTCCTGTCAGTGAAACTGCCCCAACCTGTACCCCTCTCCCTTCAGTGAAACTACCCCAACCTGTACCCCTCTCCTGTCAGTGAAACTACCCCAACCTGTTCCCCCCTCACGTCAGTGAAACTACCCCAACCTGTACCCCTCTGCTGTCAGATAAACTACCCCAACCTGTACACCTCTCCCATCAATGAAACTACCCCAACCTGTACCCCTCTCCCGTCAGTGAAAAGACCCCAACCTGTACCCATCTCCCGTCAGTGAAACTGCCCCAGCCTGTACCCCTCTCCCATCAGTGAAACTACCCCAGCCTGTACCCCTCTCCCGTCAGTGAAACTACCCCAAACTGTACCCCTCTCCCATCAGTGAACTACCCCAGCCTGTACCCCTCTCCCGTCAGTGAAACTACCCCAACCTGTACCCATCTCCCGTCAGTGAAACTGCCCCAGCCTGTACCCCTCTCCCATCAGTGAAACTACCCCAGCCTGTACCCCTCTCCCGTCAGTGAAACTACCCCAACCTGTACCCCTCTGCTGTCAGATAAACTACCCCAACCTGTACCCCTCTCCCATCAATGAAACTAACCCAACCTGTACCACTCTCCCGTCAGATAAACTACCCCAGCCTGTACCCCTCTCCCGTCAGTGAAACTACCCCAACCTGTACCTCTCTCCCATCAGTGAAACTAGCCCAGCCTGGACCCCTCTCCCGTCAGTGAAACTACCCCAACCTGTAACCCTCTCCCATCCGTGAAACTATCCCAACCAGTACCCCTCTTCCGTCAGTGAAACTACCCCAGCCTGCACCCCTCTCCCGTCAGTGAAACTATCCCAACCTGTACCCCTCTCCCGTCAGTGAAACTGCCCCAACCTGTACCCCTCTCCCATCAGTGAAACTACCCCAGCCTGTACACCTCTCCCGTCAGTGAAACTACCCCAACCTGTACCCCTCTCCAGTCAGTGAAACTGCCCCAGCCTGTATCCCTCTCCCATCAGTGGAACTACCCCAGCCTGTACCCCTCTCCCGTCAGTGGAACTACCCCAACCTGTACCCCTCTCCCGTCAGTGGAACTACCCCAGCCTGTATCCCTCTCCCATCAGTGGAACTACCCCAACCTGTACCCCTCTCCCGTCAGTGAAACTACCCCAACCTGTACCCCTCTCCCGTCAGTGAAACTACCCCAACCTGTACCCCTCGCCCATCAGTGAAACTACCCCAGCCTGTACACCTCTCCCGTCAGTGAAACTACCCCAACCTGTACCCCTCTCCTGTCTGTGAAACTGCCCCAACCTGTACCCCTCTCCCATCAGTGAAACTACCCCAACCTGTACCCCTCTCCCATCAGTGAAACTACCCCATCCTGTACCCCTCTCCCGTCAGATAAACTACCCCAACCTGTAACCCTCTGCTGTCAGATAAACTACCCCAACCTGTACCCCTCTCCCATCAATGAAACTACCCAAACCTGTACCACTCTCCCGTCAGATAAACTACCCCAGCCTGTACCCCTCTCCCGTCAGTGAAACTACCCCTTCCTGTACCCCTCTCCCATCAGTGAAACTACCCCAGCCTGTACCTCTCTCCCGTCAGTGAAACTACCCCAGCTTGGACCCCTCTCCCGTCAGTGAAACTACCCCAACCTGTAACCCTCTCCCATCCGTGAAACTACCCCAGCCTGTACCCCTCTTCCGTCAGTGAAACTACCCCAACCTGTAACCCTCTGCTGTCAGATAAACTACCCCAACCTGTACCCCTCTCCCATCAATGAAACTACCCAAACCTGTACCACTCTCCCGTCAGATAAACTACCCCAGCCTGTACCCCTCTCCCGTCAGTGAAACTACCCCAACCTGTACCCCTCTCCAGTCAGTGAAACTGCCCCAGCCTGTACCCCTCTCCCATCAGTGAAACTACCCCATCCTGTACCCCTCTCCCATCAGTGAAACTACCCCAACCAGTACCCCTCTCCAGTCAGTGAAACTGCCCCAACCTGTACCCCTCTCCCGTCAGTGAAACTACCCCAACCAGTACCCCTCTCCAGTCAGTGAAACTACCCCAGCCTGTACCCCTCTCCCGTCAGTGAAACTACCCCAACCTGTAACCCTCTCCCATCCGTGAAACTACCCCAGCCTGTACCCCTCTTCCGTCAGTGAAACTACCCCAACCTGTACCCCTCTCCCATCAGTGAAACTACCCCAACCTGTACCCCTCTGCTGTCAGATAAACTACCCCAACCTGTACCCCTCTCCCATCAATGAAACTACCCCAGCCTGTACCCCTCTCCAGTCAGTGAAACTACCCCAGCCTGTACCCCTCTGCCGTCAGTGAAACTACCCCAACCTGTACCCCTCTCCAGTCAGTGAAACTGCCCCAGCCTGTATCCCTCTCCCATCAGTGGAACTACCCCAGCCTGTACCCCTCTCCCGTCAGTGAAACTACCCCAACCTGTACCCCTCTCCCGTCAGTGAAACTACCCCAACCTGTACCCCTCTCCCATCAGTGAAACTACCCCAACCTGTACACCTCTCCCGTCCGTGAAACTACCCCAACCTGTACCCCTCGCCCATCAGTGAAACTACCCCAGAGTGCACCTCTCTCCCGTCAGTGAAACTACCCCAGCCTGGACCCCTCTCCCGTCAGTGAAACTACCCCAACCTGTAACCCTCTCCCATTCGTGAAACTACCCCAGCCTGTACCCCTCTTCCGTCAGTGAAACTACCCCTTCCTGTACCCCTCTCCCATCAGTGAAACTACCCCAACCAGTACCCCTCTCCCATCAGTGAAACTACCCCAGCCTGTACCTCTCTCCCGTCAGTGAAACTACCCCAGCTTGGACCCCTCTCCCGTCAGTGAAACTACCCCAATCTGTAACCCTCTCCCATCCGTGAAACTACCCCAGCCTGTACCCCTCTTCCGTCAGTGAAACTACCCCAACCTGTAACCCTCTGCTGTCAGATAAACTACCCCAACCTGTACCCCTCTCCCATCAATGAAACTACCCCAACCTGTACCACTCTCCCGTCAGATAAACTACCCCAGCCTGTACCCCTCTCCAGTCAGTGAAACTACCCCAACCTGTACCCCTCTCCAGTCAGTGAAACTGCCCCAGCCTGTACCCCTCTCCCATCAGTGAATCTACCCCATCCTGTACCCCTCTCCCATCAGTGAAACTACCCCAACCAGTACCCCTCTCCAGTCAGTGAAACTGCCCAACCTGTACCCCTCTCCCATCAGTGAAACTACCCCAACCAGTACCCCTCTCCAGTCAGTGAAACTACCCCAACCTGTACCCCTCTCCCGTCAGTGAAACTACCCCAACCTGTAACCCTCTCCCATCCGTGAAACTACCCCAACCTGTACCCCTCTCCCGTCAGTGAAACTACCCCAACCTGTACCCCTCTCCCGTCAGTGAAACTACCCCAACCTGTACCCCTCGCCCATCAGTGAAACTACCCCAGCCTGTACACCTCTCCCGTCAGTGAAACTACCCCAACCTGTACCCCTCTCCTGTCTGTGAAACTGCCCCAACCTGTACCCCTCTCCCATCAGTGAAACTACCCCAACCTGTACCCCTCTCCCATCAGTGAAACTACCCCAGCCTGTACCTCTCTCCCGTCAGTGAAACTACCCCAGCCTGGACCGCTCTCCCGTCAGTGAAACTACCCCAACCTGTAACCCTCTCCCATTCGTGAAACTACCCCAGCCTGTACCCCTCTTCCGTCAGTGAAACTACCCCTTCCTGTACCCCTCTCCCATCAGTGAAACTACCCCAGCCTGTACCTCTCTCCCGTCAGTGAAACTACCCCAGCTTGGACCCCTCTCCCGTCAGTGAAACTACCCCAACCTGTAACCCTCTCCCATCCGTGAAACTACCCCAGCCTGTACCCCTCTTCCGTCAGTGAAACTACCCCAACCTGTAACCCTCTGCTGTCAGATAAACTACCCCAACCTGTACCCCTCTCCCATCAATGAAACTACCCAAACCTGTACCACTCTCCCGTCAGATAAACTACCCCAGCCTGTACCCCTCTCCAGTCAGTGAAACTACCCCAACCTGTACCCCTCTCCAGTCAGTGAAACTGCCCCACCCTGTACCCCTCTCCCATCAGTGAAACTACCCCATCCTGTACCCCTCTCCCATCAGTGAAACTACCCCAACCAGTACCCCTCTCCAGTCAGTGAAACTGCCCCAACCTGTACCCCTCTCCCGTCAGTGAAACTACCCCAACCAGTACCCCTCTCCAGTCAGTGAAACTACCCCAGCCTGTACCCCTCTCCCGTCAGTGAAACTACCCCAACCTGTAACCCTCTCCCATCCGTGAAACTACCCCAGCCTGTACCCCTCTTCCGTCAGTGAAACTACCCCAACCTGTACCCCTCTCCCATCAGTGAAACTACCCCAACCTGTACCCCTCTGCTGTCAGATAAACTACCCCAACCTGTACCCCTCTCCCATCAATGAAACTACCCCAGCCTGTACCCCTCTCCAGTCAGTGAAACTACCCCAGCCTGTACCCCTCTGCCGTCAGTGAAACTACCCCAACCTGTACCCCTCTCCAGTCAGTGAAACTGCCCCAGCCTGTATCCCTCTCCCATCAGTGGAACTACCCCAGTCTGTACCCCTCTCCCGTCAGTGAAACTACCCCAACCTGTACCCCTCTCCCGTCAGTGAAACTACCCCAACCTGTACCCCTCTCCCATCAGTGAAACTACCCCAACCTGTACACCTCTCCCGTCCGTGAAACTACCCCAACCTGTACCCCTCGCCCATCAGTGAAACTACCCCAGAGTGTACCTCTCTCCCGTCAGTGAAACTACCCCAGCCTGGACACCTCTCCCGTCAGTGAAACTACCCCAACCTGTAACCCTCTCCCATTCGTGAAACTACCCCAGCCTGTACCCCTCTCCCGTCAGTGGAACTACCCCAACCTGTACCCCTCTCCCGTCAGTGGAACTACCCCAGCCTGTATCCCTCTCCCATCAGTGGAACTACCCCAACCTGTACCCCTCTCCCGTCAGTGAAACTACCCCAACCTGTACCCCTCTCCCGTCAGTGAAACTACCCCAACCTGTACCCCTCGCCCATCAGTGAAACTACCCCAGCCTGTACACCTCTCCCGTCAGTGAAACTACCCCAACCTGTACCCCTCTCCTGTCTGTGAAACTGCCCCAACCTGTACCCCTCTCCCATCAGTGAAACTACCCCAACCTGTACCCCTCTCCCATCAGTGAAACTACCCCATCCTGTACCCCTCTCCCATCAGTGAAACTACCCCAGCCTGTACCTCTCTCCCGTCAGTGAAACTACCCCAGCCTGGACCGCTCTCCCGTCAGTGAAACTACCCCTTCCTGTACCCCTCTCCCATCAGTGAAACTACCCCAGCCTGTACCTCTCTCCCGTCAGTGAAACTACCCCAGCTTGGACCCCTCTCCCGTCAGTGAAACTACCCCAACCTGTAACCCTCTCCCATCCGTGAAACTATCCCAGCCTGTACCCCTCTTCCGTCAGTGAAACTACCCCAACCTGTAACCCTCTGCTGTCAGATAAACTACCCCAACCTGTACCCCTCTCCCATCAATGAAACTACCCAAACCTGTACCACTCTCCCGTCAGATAAACTACCCCAGCCTGTACCCCTCTCCCGTCAGTGAAACTACCCCAACCAGTACCCCTCTCCAGTCAGTGAAACTACCCCAGCCTGTACCCCTCTCCCGTCAGTGAAACTACCCCAACCTGTAACCCTCTCCCATCCGTGAAACTACCCCAGCCTGTACCCCTCTTCCGTCAGTGAAACTACCCCAACCTGTACCCCTCTCCCATCAGTGAAACTACCCCAACCTGTACCCCTCTGCTGTCAGATAAACTACCCCAACCTGTACCCCTCTCCCATCAATGAAACTACCCCAGCCTGTACCCCTCTCCAGTCAGTGAAACTACCCCAGCCTGTACCCCTCTGCCGTCAGTGAAACTACCCCAACCTGTACCCCTCTCCAGTCAGTGAAACTGCCCCAGCCTGTATCCCTCTCCCATCAGTGGAACTACCCCAGCCTGTACCCCTCTCCCGTCAGTGAAACTACCCCAACCTGTACCCCTCTCCCGTCAGTGAAACTACCCCAACCTGTACCCCTCTCCCATCAGTGAAACTACACCAACCTGTACACCTCTCCCGTCCGTGAAACTACCCCAACCTGTACCCCTCGCCCATCAGTGAAACTACCCCAGAGTGCACCTCTCTCCCGTCAGTGAAACTACCCCAGCCTGGACCCCTCTCCCGTCAGTGAAACGACCCCAACCTGTAACCCTCTCCCATTCGTGAAACTACCCCAGCCTGTACCCCTCTTCCGTCAGTGAAACTACCCCTTCCTGTACCCCTCTCCCATCAGTGAAACTACCCCAACCAGTACCCCTCTCCCATCAGTGAAACTACCCCAGCCTGTACCTCTCTCCCGTCAGTGAAACTACCCCAGCTTGGACCCCTCTCCCGTCAGTGAAACTACCCCAATCTGTAACCCTCTCCCATCCGTGAAACTACCCCAGCCTGTACCCCTCTTCCGTCAGTGAAACTACCCCAACCTGTAACCCTCTGCTGTCAGATAAACTACCCCAACCTGTACCCCTCTCCCATCAGTGAATCTACCCCATCCTGTACCCCTCTCCCATCAGTGAAACTACCCCAACCAGTACCCCTCTCCAGTCAGTGAAACTGCCCAACCTGTACCCCTCTCCCATCAGTGAAACTACCCCAACCAGTACCCCTCTCCAGTCAGTGAAACTACCCCAACCTGTACCCCTCTCCCGTCAGTGAAACTACCCCAACCTGTAACCCTCTCCCATCCGTGAAACTACCCCAACCTGTACCCCTCTCCCGTCAGTGAAACTACCCCAACCTGTACCCCTCTCCCGTCAGTGAAACTACCCCAACCTGTACCCCTCGCCCATCAGTGAAACTACCCCAGCCTGTACACCTCTCCCGTCAGTGAAACTACCCCAACCTGTACCCCTCTCCTGTCTGTGAAACTGCCCCAACCTGTACCCCTCTCCCATCAGTGAAACTACCCCAACCTGTACCCCTCTCCCATCAGTGAAACTACCCCAGCCTGTACCTCTCTCCCGTCAGTGAAACTACCCCAGCCTGGACCGCTCTCCCGTCAGTGAAACTACCCCAACCTGTAACCCTCTCCCATTCGTGAAACTACCCCAGCCTGTACCCCTCTTCCGTCAGTGAAACTACCCCTTCCTGTACCCCTCTCCCATCAGTGAAACTACCCCAGCCTGTACCTCTCTCCCGTCAGTGAAACTACCCCAGCTTGGACCCCTCTCCCGTCAGTGAAACTACCCCAACCTGTAACCCTCTCCCATCCGTGAAACTACCCCAGCCTGTACCCCTCTTCCGTCAGTGAAACTACCCCAACCTGTAACCCTCTGCTGTCAGATAAACTACCCCAACCTGTACCCCTCTCCCATCAATGAAACTACCCAAACCTGTACCACTCTCCCGTCAGATAAACTACCCCAGCCTGTACCCCTCTCCAGTCAGTGAAACTACCCCAACCTGTACCCCTCTCCAGTCAGTGAAACTGCCCCACCCTGTACCCCTCTCCCATCAGTGAAACTACCCCATCCTGTACCCCTCTCCCATCAGTGAAACTACCCCAACCAGTACCCCTCTCCAGTCAGTGAAACTGCCCCAACCTGTACCCCTCTCCCGTCAGTGAAACTACCCCAACCAGTACCCCTCTCCAGTCAGTGAAACTACCCCAGCCTGTACCCCTCTCCCGTCAGTGAAACTACCCCAACCTGTAACCCTCTCCCATCCGTGAAACTACCCCAGCCTGTACCCCTCTTCCGTCAGTGAAACTACCCCAACCTGTACCCCACTCCCATCAGTGAAACTACCCCAACCTGTACCCCTCTGCTGTCAGATAAACTACCCCAACCTGTACCCCTCTCCCATCAATGAAACTACCCCAGCCTGTACCCCTCTCCAGTCAGTGAAACTACCCCAGCCTGTACCCCTCTGCCGTCAGTGAAACTACCCCAACCTGTACCCCTCTCCAGTCAGTGAAACTGCCCCAGCCTGTATCCCTCTCCCATCAGTGGAACTACCCCAGTCTGTACCCCTCTCCCGTCAGTGAAACTACCCCAACCTGTACCCCTCTCCCGTCAGTGAAACTACCCCAACCTGTACCCCTCTCCCATCAGTGAAACTACCCCAACCTGTACACCTCTCCCGTCCGTGAAACTACCCCAACCTGTACCCCTCGCCCATCAGTGAAACTACCCCAGAGTGTACCTCTCTCCCGTCAGTGAAACTACCCCAGCCTGGACCCCTCTCCCGTCAGTGAAACTACCCCAACCTGTAACCCTCTCCCATTCGTGAAACTACCCCAGCCTGTACCCCTCTCCCGTCAGTGGAACTACCCCAACCTGTACCCCTCTCCCGTCAGTGGAACTACCCCAGCCTGTATCCCTCTCCCATCAGTGGAACTACCCCAACCTGTACCCCTCTCCCGTCAGTGAAACTACCCCAACCTGTACCCCTCTCCCGTCAGTGAAACTACCCCAACCTGTACCCCTCGCCCATCAGTGAAACTACCCCAGCCTGTACACCTCTCCCGTCAGTGAAACTACCCCAACCTGTACCCCTCTCCTGTCTGTGAAACTGCCCCAACCTGTACCCCTCTCCCATCAGTGAAACTACCCCAACCTGTACCCCTCTCCCATCAGTGAAACTACCCCATCCTGTACCCCTCTCCCATCAGTGAAACTACCCCAGCCTGTACCTCTCTCCCGTCAGTGAAACTACCCCAGCCTGGACCGCTCTCCCGTCAGTGAAACTACCCCTTCCTGTACCCCTCTCCCATCAGTGAAACTACCCCAGCCTGTACCTCTCTCCCGTCAGTGAAACTACCCCAGCTTGGACCCCTCTCCCGTCAGTGAAACTACCCCAACCTGTAACCCTCTCCCATCCGTGAAACTATCCCAGCCTGTACCCCTCTTCCGTCAGTGAAACTACCCCAACCTGTAACCCTCTGCTGTCAGATAAACTACCCCAACCTGTACCCCTCTCCCATCAATGAAACTACCCAAACCTGTACCACTCTCCCGTCAGATAAACTACCCCAGCCTGTACCCCTCTCCCGTCAGTGAAACTACCCCAACCAGTACCCCTCTCCAGTCAGTGAAACTACCCCAGCCTGTACCCCTCTCCCGTCAGTGAAACTACCCCAACCTGTAACCCTCTCCCATCCGTGAAACTACCCCAGCCTGTACCCCTCTTCCGTCAGTGAAACTACCCCAACCTGTACCCCTCTCCCATCAGTGAAACTACCCCAACCTGTACCCCTCTGCTGTCAGATAAACTACCCCAACCTGTACCCCTCTCCCATCAATGAAACTACCCCAGCCTGTACCCCTCTCCAGTCAGTGAAACTACCCCAGCCTGTACCCCTCTGCCGTCAGTGAAACTACCCCAACCTGTACCCCTCTCCAGTCAGTGAAACTGCCCCAGCCTGTATCCCTCTCCCATCAGTGGAACTACCCCAGCCTGTACCCCTCTCCCGTCAGTGAAACTACCCCAACCTGTACCCCTCTCCCGTCAGTGAAACTACCCCAACCTGTACCCCTCTCCCATCAGTGAAACTACACCAACCTGTACACCTCTCCCGTCCGTGAAACTACCCCAACCTGTACCCCTCGCCCATCAGTGAAACTACCCCAGAGTGCACCTCTCTCCCGTCAGTGAAACTACCCCAGCCTGGACCCCTCTCCCGTCAGTGAAACGACCCCAACCTGTAACCCTCTCCCATTCGTGAAACTACCCCAGCCTGTACCCCTCTTCCGTCAGTGAAACTACCCCTTCCTGTACCCCTCTCCCATCAGTGAAACTACCCCAACCAGTACCCCTCTCCCATCAGTGAAACTACCCCAGCCTGTACCTCTCTCCCGTCAGTGAAACTACCCCAGCTTGGACCCCTCTCCCGTCAGTGAAACTACCCCAATCTGTAACCCTCTCCCATCCGTGAAACTACCCCAGCCTGTACCCCTCTTCCGTCAGTGAAACTACCCCAACCTGTAACCCTCTGCTGTCAGATAAACTACCCCAACCTGTACCCCTCTCCCATCAATGAAACTACCCCAACCTGTACCACTCTCCCGTCAGATAAACTACCCCAGCCTGTACCCCTCTCCCGTCAGTGAAACTACCCCAACCTGTACCCCTCTCCAGTCAGTGAAACTGCCCCAGCCTGTACCCCTCTCCCATCAGTGAATCTACCCCATCCTGTACCCCTCTCCCATCAGTGAAACTACCCCAACCAGTACCCCTCTCCAGTCAGTGAAACTGCCCAACCTGTACCCCTCTCCCATCAGTGAAACTACCCCAACCAGTACCCCTCTCCAGTCAGTGAAACTACCCCAACCTGTACCCCTCTCCCGTCAGTGAAACTACCCCAACCTGTAACCCTCTCCCATCCGTGAAACTACCCCAACCTGTACCCCTCTCCCGTCAGTGAAACTACCCCAACCTGTACCCCTCTCCCGTCAGTGAAACTACCCCAACCTGTACCCCTCGCCCATCAGTGAAACTACCCCAGCCTGTACACCTCTCCCGTCAGTGAAACTACCCCAACCTGTACCCCTCTCCTGTCTGTGAAACTGCCCCAACCTGTACCCCTCTCCCATCAGTGAAACTACCCCAACCTGTACCCCTCTCCCATCAGTGAAACTACCCCATCCTGTACCCCTCTCCCATCAGTGAAACTACCCCAGCCTGTACCTCTCTCCCGTCAGTGAAACTACCCCAGCCTGGACCGCTCTCCCGTCAGTGAAACTACCCCAACCTGTAACCCTCTCCCATTCGTGAAACTTCCCCAGCCTGTACCCCTCTTCCGTCAGTGAAACTACCCCTTCCTGTACCCCTCTCCCATCAGTGAAACTACCCCAGCCTGTACCTCTCTCCCGTCAGTGAAACTACCCCAGCTTGGACCCCTCTCCCGTCAGTGAAACTAACCCAACCTGTAACCCTCTCCCATCCGTGAAACTACCCCAGCCTGTACCCCTCTTCCGTCAGTGAAACTACCCCAACCTGTAACCCTCTGCTGTCAGATAAACTACCCCAACCTGTACCCCTCTCCCATCAATGAAACTACCCAAACCTGTACCATTCTCCCGTCAGATAAACTACCCCAGCCTGTACCCCTCTCCCGTCAGTGAAACTACCCCAACCTGTACCCCTCTCCAGTCAGTGAAACTGCCCCAGCCTGTACCCCTCTCCCATCAGTGAAACTACCCCATCCTGTACCCCTCTCCCATCAGTGAAACTACCCCAACCAGTACCCCTCTCCAGTCAGTGAAACTGCCCCAACCTGTACCCCTCTCCCGTCAGTGAAACTACCCCAACCAGTACCCCTCTCCAGTCAGTGAAACTACCCCAGCCTGTACCCCTCTCCCGTCAGTGAAACTACCCCAACCTGTAACCCTCTCCCATCCGTGAAACTACCCCAGCCTGTACACCTCTTCCGTCAGTGAAACTACCCCAACCTGTACCCCTCTCCCATCAGTGAAACTACCCCAACCTGTACCCCTCTGCTGTCAGATAAACTACCCCAACCTGTACCCCTCTCCCATCAATGAAACTGCCCCAGCCTGTACCCCTCTCCAGTCAGTGAAACTACCCCAGCCTGTACCCCTCTGCCGTCAGTGAAACTACCCCAACCTGTACCCCTCTCCAGTCAGTGAAACTGCCCCAGCCTGTATCCCTCTCCCATCAGTGGAACTACCCCAGTCTGTACCCCTCTCCCGTCAGTGAAACTACCCCAACCTGTACCCCTCTCCCGTCAGTGAAACTACCCCAACCTGTACCCCTCTCCCATCAGTGAAACTACCCCAACCTGTACACCTCTCCCGTCCGTGAAACTACCCCAACCTGTACCCCTCGCCCATCAGTGAAACTACCCCAGAGTGTACCTCTCTCCCGTCAGTGAAACTACCCCAGCCTGGACCCCTCTCCCGTCAGTGAAACTACCCCAACCTGTAACCCTCTCCCATTCGTGAAACTACCCCAGCCTGTACCCCTCTTCCGTCAGTGAAACTACCCCTTCCTGTACCCCTCTCCCATCAGTGAAACTACCCCAACCAGTACCCCTCTCCCATCAGTGAAACTACCCCAGCCTGTACCTCTCTCCCGTCAGTGAAACTACCCCAGCTTGGACCCCTCTCCCGTCAGTGAAACTACCCCAATCTGTAACCCTCTCCCATCCGTGAAACTACCCCAGCCTGTACCCCTCTTCCGTCAGTGAAACTACCCCAACCTGTAACCCTCTCCCATCAGTGAAACTACCCCAACCTGTACCCCTCTGCTGTCAGATAAACTACCCCAACCTGTACCCCTTTCCCATCAATGAAACTACCCCAACCTGTACCGCTCTCCCGTCAGATAAACTACCCCAGCCTGTACCCCTCTCCCATCAATGAAACTAACCCAACCTGTACCACTCTCCCGTCAGATAAACTACCCCAGCCTGTACCCCTCTCCCGTCAGTGAAACTACGCCAACCTGTACCCCTCTCACGTCAGTGAAACTGCCCCAGCCTGTATCCCTCTCCCATCAGTGGAACTACCCCAGCCTGTACCCCTCTCCCATCAGTGAAACTACACCAACCTGTACCCCTCTCCCGTCAGTGAAACTACCCCAACCTGTACCCCTCTACCGTCAGTGAAACTACCCCAACCTGTACCCCTCTCCCATCAGTGAAACTACCCCAACCAGTACCCCTCTCCAGTCAGTGAAACTACCCCAACCTGTACCCCTCTCCCGTCAGTGAAACTACCCCAACCTGTAACCCTCTCCCATCCGTGAAACTACCCCAGCCTGTACCCCTCTTCCGTCAGTGAAACTACCCCAACCTGTACCCCTCTCCCATCAGTGAAACTACCCCAACCTGTACCCCTCTGCTGTCAGATAAACTACCCCAACCTGTACCCCTTTCCCATCAATGAAACTACCCCAACCTGTACCGCTCTCCCGTCAGATAAACTACCCCAGCCTGTACCCCTCTCCCATCAATGAAACTAACCCAACCTGTACCACTCTCCCGTCAGATAAACTACCCCAGCCTGTACCCCTCTCCCGTCAGTGAAACTACCCCAACCTGTACCCCTCTCACGTCAGTGAAACTGCCCCAGCCTGTATCCCTCTCCCATCAGTGGAACTACCCCAGCCTGTACCCCTCTCCCATCAGTGAAACTACACCAACCTGTACCCCTCTCCCGTCAGTGAAACTACCCCAACCTGTACCCCTCTACCGTCAGTGAAACTACCCCAACCTGTACCCCTCGCCCATCAGTGAAACTACCCCAGCCTGTACACCTCTCCCGTCAGTGAAACTACCCCAACCTGTACCCCTCTCCTGTCTGTGAAACTGCCCCAGCCTGTATCCCTCTCCCATCAGTGGAACTACCCCAGCCTGTACCCCTCTCCCATCAGTGAAACTACACCAACCTGTACCCCTCTCCCATCAGTGAAACTACCCCAGCCTGTACACCTCTCCCGTCCGTGAAACTACCCCAACCTGTACCCCTCGCCCATCAGTGAAACTACCCCAGCCTGTACACCTCTCCCGTCAGTGAAACTACCCCAACCTGTACCCCTCTCCTGTCTGTGAAACTGCCCCAACCTGTACCCCTCTCCCATCAGTGAAACTACCCCAACCTGTACCCCTCTCCCATCAGTGAAACTACCCCAACCTGTACCCCTCTGCTGTCAGATAAACTACCCCAACCTGTACCCCTCTCCCATCAATGAAACTACCCCAATCTGTAACCCTCTCCCATCCGTGAAACTACCCCAGCCTGTACCCCTCTTCCGTCAGTGAAACTACCCCAACCTGTAACCCTCTCCCATCAGTGAAACTACCCCAACCTGTACCCCTCTGCTGTCAGATAAACTACCCCAACCTGTACCCCTTTCCCATCAATGAAACTACCCCAACCTGTACCGCTCTCCCGTCAGATAAACTACCCCAGCCTGTACCCCTCTCCCATCAATGAAACTAACCCAACCTGTACCACTCTCCCGTCAGATAAACTACCCCAGCCTGTACCCCTCTCCCGTCAGTGAAACTACCCCAACCTGTACCCCTCTCACGTCAGTGAAACTGCCCCAGCCTGTATCCCTCTCCCATCAGTGGAACTACCCCAGCCTGTACCCCTCTCCCATCAGTGAAACTACACCAACCTGTACCCCTCTCCCGTCAGTGAAACTACCCCAACCTGTACCCCTCTACCGTCAGTGAAACTACCCCAACCTGTACCCCTCTCCCATCAGTGAAACTACCCCAACCAGTACCCCTCTCCAGTCAGTGAAACTACCCCGACCTGTACCCCTCTCCCGTCAGTGAAACTACCCCAACCTGTAACCCTCTCCCATCCGTGAAACTACCCCAGCCTGTACCCCTCTTCCGTCAGTGAAACTACCCCAACCTGTACCCCTCTCCCATCAGTGAAACTACCCCAACCTGTACCCCTCTGCTGTCAGATAAACTACCCCAACCTGTACCCCTTTCCCATCAATGAAACTACCCCAACCTGTACCGCTCTCCCGTCAGATAAACTACCCCAGCCTGTACCCCTCTCCCATCAATGAAACTAACCCAACCTGTACCACTCTCCCGTCAGATAAACTACCCCAGCCTGTACCCCTCTCCCGTCAGTGAAACTACCCCAACCTGTACCCCTCTCACGTCAGTGAAACTGCCCCAGCCTGTATCCCTCTCCCATCAGTGGAACTACCCCAGCCTGTACCCCTCTCCCATCAGTGAAACTACACCAACCTGTACCCCTCTCCCGTCAGTGAAACTACCCCAACCTGTACCCCTCTACCGTCAGTGAAACTACCCCAACCTGTACCCCTCGCCCATCAGTGAAACTACCCCAGCCTGTACACCTCTCCCGTCAGTGAAACTACCCCAACCTGTACCCCTCTCCTGTCTGTGAAACTGCCCCAGCCTGTATCCCTCTCCCATCAGTGGAACTACCCCAGCCTGTACCCCTCTCCCATCAGTGAAACTACACCAACCTGTACCCCTCTCCCATCAGTGAAACTACCCCAGCCTGTACACCTCTCCCGTCCGTGAAACTACCCCAACCTGTACCCCTCGCCCATCAGTGAAACTACCCCAGCCTGTACACCTCTCCCGTCAGTGAAACTACCCCAACCTGTACCCCTCTCCTGTCTGTGAAACTGCCCCAACCTGTACCCCTCTCCCATCAGTGAAACTACCCCAGCCTGTACCCCTCTGCCGTCAGTGAAACTACCCCAACCTGTACCCCTCTCCAGTCAGTGAAACTGCCCCAGCCTGTATCCCTCTCCCATCAGTGGAACTACCCCAGTCTGTACCCCTCTCCCGTCAGTGAAACTACCCCAACCTGTACCCCTCTCCCGTCAGTGAAACTACCCCAACCTGTACCCCTCTCCCATCAGTGAAACTACCCCAACCTGTACACCTCTCCCGTCCGTGAAACTACCCCAACCTGTACCCCTCGCCCATCAGTGAAACTACCCCAGAGTGTACCTCTCTCCCGTCAGTGAAACTACCCCAGCCTGGACCCCTCTCCCGTCAGTGAAACTACCCCAACCTGTAACCCTCTCCCATTCGTGAAACTACCCCAGCCTGTACCCCTCTTCCGTCAGTGAAACTACCCCTTCCTGTACCCCTCTCCCATCAGTGAAACTACCCCAACCAGTACCCCTCTCCCATCAGTGAAACTACCCCAGCCTGTACCTCTCTCCCGTCAGTGAAACTACCCCAGCTTGGACCCCTCTCCCGTCAGTGAAACTACCCCAATCTGTAACCCTCTCCCATCCGTGAAACTACCCCAGCCTGTACCCCTCTTCCGTCAGTGAAACTACCCCAACCTGTAACCCTCTCCCATCAGTGAAACTACCCCAACCTGTACCCCTCTGCTGTCAGATAAACTACCCCAACCTGTACCCCTTTCCCATCAATGAAACTACCCCAACCTGTACCGCTCTCCCGTCAGATAAACTACCCCAGCCTGTACCCCTCTCCCATCAATGAAACTAACCCAACCTGTACCACTCTCCCGTCAGATAAACTACCCCAGCCTGTACCCCTCTCCCGTCAGTGAAACTACCCCAACCTGTACCCCTCTCACGTCAGTGAAACTGCCCCAGCCTGTATCCCTCTCCCATCAGTGGAACTACCCCAGCCTGTACCCCTCTCCCATCAGTGAAACTACACCAACCTGTACCCCTCTCCCGTCAGTGAAACTACCCCAACCTGTACCCCTCTACCGTCAGTGAAACTACCCCAACCTGTACCCCTCTCCCATCAGTGAAACTACCCCAACCAGTACCCCTCTCCAGTCAGTGAAACTACCCCAACCTGTACCCCTCTCCCGTCAGTGAAACTACCCCAACCTGTAACCCTCTCCCATCCGTGAAACTACCCCAGCCTGTACCCCTCTTCCGTCAGTGAAACTACCCCAACCTGTACCCCTCTCCCATCAGTGAAACTACCCCAACCTGTACCCCTCTGCTGTCAGATAAACTACCCCAACCTGTACCCCTTTCCCATCAATGAAACTACCCCAACCTGTACCGCTCTCCCGTCAGATAAACTACCCCAGCCTGTACCCCTCTCCCATCAATGAAACTAACCCAACCTGTACCACTCTCCCGTCAGATAAACTACCCCAGCCTGTACCCCTCTCCCGTCAGTGAAACTACCCCAACCTGTACCCCTCTCACGTCAGTGAAACTGCCCCAGCCTGTATCCCTCTCCCATCAGTGGAACTACCCCAGCCTGTACCCCTCTCCCATCAGTGAAACTACACCAACCTGTACCCCTCTCCCGTCAGTGAAACTACCCCAACCTGTACCCCTCTACCGTCAGTGAAACTACCCCAACCTGTACCCCTCGCCCATCAGTGAAACTACCCCAGCCTGTACACCTCTCCCGTCAGTGAAACTACACCAACCTGTACCCCTCTCCTGTCTGTGAAACTGCCCCAGCCTGTATCCCTCTCCCATCAGTGGAACTACCCCAGCCTGTACCCCTCTCCCATCAGTGAAACTACACCAACCTGTACCCCTCTCCCATCAGTGAAACTACCCCAGCCTGTACACCTCTCCCGTCCGTGAAACTACCCCAACCTGTACCCCTCGCCCATCAGTGAAACTACCCCAGCCTGTACACCTCTCCCGTCAGTGAAACTACCCCAACCTGTACCCCTCTCCTGTCTGTGAAACTGCCCCAACCTGTACCCCTCTCCCATCAGTGAAACTACCCCAACCTGTACCCCTCTCCCATCAGTGAAACTACCCCAACCTGTACCCCTCTGCTGTCAGATAAACTACCCCAACCTGTACCCCTCTCCCATCAATGAAACTAACCCAACCTGTACCACTCTCACGTCAGTGAAACTACCCCAACCTGTACCCCTCTCCCGTCAGTGAAACTGCCCCAGCCTGTATCCCTCGCCCATCAGTGGAACTACCCCAGCCTGTACCCCTCTCCCGTCATTGAAACTACCCCAACCTGTACCCCTCGCCCATCAGTGAAACTAACCCAACCTGTACCCCTCTCCCGTCAGATAAACTACCCCAGCCTGTACCCCTCTCCCGTCAGTGAAACTACCCCAACCTGTACCTCTCTCCCATCAGTGAAACTAACCCAACCTGTACCACTCTCCCGTCAGTGAAACTACCCCAACCTGTAACCCTCTCCCATCCGTGAAACTACCCCAACTTGTACCCCTATCCCGTCAGTGAAACTACCCCAGCCTGCACCCCTCTCCCGTCAGTGAAATTACCCCAACCTGTAACCCTCTCCCATCCGTGAAACTACCCCAACCAGTACCCCTCTCCAGTCAGTGAAACTACCCCAGCCTGTACACCTCTCCAGTCAGTGAAACTGCCCCAGCCTGTATCCCTCTCCCATCAGTGGAACTACCCCAGCCTGTACCCCTCTCCTGTCAGTGAAACTACCCCAACCTGTACCCCTCTCCCGTCAGTGAAACTACCCCAACCTGTACCCCTCTCCCTAGAGTGAAACTACCCCAGCCTGTACCCCTCTCCCGTCAGTGAAACTACCCCAACCTGTACCCCTCTCCTGTCTGTGAAACTGCCCGAACCTGTACCCCTCTCCCATCAGTGAAACTACCCCATCCTGTACCCCTCTCCCATCAGTGAAACTACCCCAGAGTGTACCTCTCTCCCGTCAGTGAAACTACCCCAGCCTGGACCCCTCTCCCGTCAGTGAAACTACCCCATCCTGTACCCCTCTCCCATCAGTGAAACTACCCCAGAGTGTACCCCTCTCCCGTCAGTGAAACTACCCCAACCTGTAACCCTCTCCCATTCGTGAAACTACCCCAGCCTGTACCCCTCTTCCGTCAGTGAAACTACCCCATCCTGTACCCCTCTCCCATCAGTGAAACTACCCCAGAGTGTACCCCTCTCCCGTCAGTGAAACTACCCCTTCCTGTACCCCTCTCCCATCAGTGAAACTACCCCAACCAGTACCCCTCTCCCATCAGTGAAACTACCCCAGCCTGTACCTCTCTCCCGTCAGTGAAACTACCCCAGCTTGGACCCCTCTCCCGTCAGTGAAACTACCCCAATCTGTAACCCTCTCCCATCCGTGAAACTACCCCAGCCTGTACCCCTCTTCCGTCAGTGAAACTACCCCAACCTGTAACCCTCTGCTGTCAGATAAACTACCCCAACCTGTACCCCTCTCCCATCAATGAAACTACCCCAACCTGTACCACTCTCCCGTCAGATAAACTACCCCAGCCTGTACCCCTCTCCCGTCAGTGAAACTACCCCAACCTGTACCCCTCTCCAGTCAGTGAAACTGCCCCAGCCTGTACCCCTCTCCCATCAGTGAATCTACCCCATCCTGTACCCCTCTCCCATCAGTGAAACTACCCCAACCAGTACCCCTCTCCAGTCAGTGAAACTGCCCCAACCTGTACCCCTCTCCCATCAGTGAAACTACCCCAACCAGTACCCCTCTCCAGTCAGTGAAACTACCCCAACCTGTACCCCTCTCCCGTCAGTGAAACTACCCCAACCTGTAACCCTCTCCCATCCGTGAAACTACCCCAGCCTGTACCCCTCTTCCGTCAGTGAAACTACCCCAACCTGTACCCCTCTCCCATCAGTGAAACTACCCCAACCTGTACCCCTCTGCTGTCAGATAAACTACCCCAACCTGTACCCCTTTCCCATCAATGAAACTACCCCAACCTGTAACGCTCTCCCGTCAGATAAACTACCCCAGCCTGTACCCCTCTCCAGTCAGTGAAACTACCCCAACCTGTACCACTCTTGCGTCAGTGAAACTACCCCAGCCTGGACCCCTCTCCCGTCAGTGAAACTACCCCAACCTGTAACCCTCTCCCATCCGTGAAACTACCCCAGCCTGTACCCCTCTTCCGTCAGTGAAACTACCCCAACACTGTACCCCTCTCCCATCAGTGAAACTACCCCAACCTGTACCCCTCTGCTGTCAGATAAACTACCCCAACCTGTACCCCTCTCCCATCAATGAAACTAACCCAACCTGTACCACTCTCCCGTCAGATAAACTACCCCAGCCTGTACCCCTCTCCCGTCAGTGAAACTACCCCAACCTGTACCCCTCTCACGTCAGTGAAACTGCCCCAGCCTGTATCCCTCTCCCATCAGTGGAACTACCCCAGCCTGTACCCCTCTCCCGTCAGTGAAACTACCCCAACCTGTACCCCTCTCCCGTCCGTGAAACTACCCCAACCTGTACCCCTCTCCCGTCAGTGGAACTACCCCAACCTGTACACCTCTCCCGTCCGTGAAACTACCCCAACCTGTACCCCTCGCCCATCAGTGAAACTACCCCAACCTGTACCCCTCTGCTGTCAGATAAACTGCCCCAACCTGTACCCCTCTCCCATCAGTGAAACTACCCCAGCCTGTACCCCTCTCCCGTCAGTGAAACTACCCCAAAATGTACCCCTCTCCCGTCAGTGAAACTGCCCCAGCCTGTATCCCTCTCCCATCAGTGGAACTACCCCAGCCTGTACCCCTCTCCCGTCAGTGAAACTACCCCAACCTGTACCACTCTCCCATCAGTGAAACTACCCCAGCCTGTACACCTCTCCCGTCCGTGAAACTACCCCAACCTGTACCCCTCTCCCGTCAGTGAAACTACCCCAACCTGTACCCCTCTCCCATCAGTGAAACTACCCCAACCTGTACCCCTCTGCTGTCAGATAAACTACCCCAACCTGTACCCCTCTCCCATCAATGAAACTACCACAACCTGTACCGCTCTCCCGTCAGATAAACTACCCCAGCCTGTACCCCTCTCCAGTCAGTGAAACAACCCCAACCTGTACCCCTCTCGCGTCAGTGAAACTACCCCAGCCTGGACCCCTCTCCCGTCAGTGAAACTACCCCAGCCTGTACCCCTCTCCCATCAGTGAAACTACCCCAACCTGTACCCCTCTCCCATCAGTGAAACTACCCCATCCTGTACCCCTCTTCCGTCAGTGAAACTACCCCAACCTGTACCCCTCTCCCATCAGTGAAACTACCCCAACCTGTACCCCTCTGCCGTCAGATAAACTACCCCAACCTGTACCCCTCTCCCATCAATGAAACCAACCCAACCTGTACCCCTCTCCCGTCAGTGAAACTGCCCCAGCCTGTATCCCTCTCCCATCAGTGGAACTACCCCAGCCTGTACCCCTCTCCCGTCAGTGAAACTACCCCAACCTGTACCCCTCGCCCATCAGTGAAACTACCCCAGCCTGTACACCTCTCCCGTCCGTGAAACTACCCCAACCTGTACCCCTCTCCCATCAGTGAAACTACCCCAGCCTGTACACCTCTCCCGTCAGTGAAACTACCCCAACCTGTACCCTTCTCCTGTCTGTGAAACTGCCCCAACCTGTACCCCTCTCCCATCAGTGAAACTACCCCAGCCTGTACCCCTCTCCCATCAGTGAAACTACCCCATCCTGTACCCCTCTCCCATCAGTGAAACTACCCCAACCAGTACCCCTCTCCAGTCAGTTAAACTGCCCCAACCTGTTCCCCTCTCCCATCAGTGAAACTACCCCAGCCTGTACCTCTCTCCCGTCAGTGAAACTACCCCAGCCTGGACCCCTCTCCCGTCAGTGAAACTACCCCAACCTGTAACCCTCTCCCATCCGTGAAACTACCCCAGCCTGTACCCCTCTTCCGTCAGTGAATCTACCCCAACCTGTACCACTCTCCCATCAGTGAAACTACCCCAGCCTGTACACCTCTCCCGTCAGTGAAACTACCCCAGCCTGTACCCCTCGCCTATCAGTGAAACTACCCCAAACTGTACCCCGCTCCCATCAGTGAAACTACCCCAACCTGTACCCCTCTCCCGTCAGGGAAATTACCCCAACCTGTACCCCTCTCCCGTCAGGGAAACTACCCCAACCTGTACCCCTCTCCCATCAGTGAAACTACCCCAACCAGTACCCCTCTCCCATCAGTGAAACTACCCCAACCAGTACCCCTCTCCCATCAGTGAAACTACCCCAACCAGTACCCCTCTCCAGTCAGTTATACTGCCCCAACCTGTACCCCTCTCCCATCAGTGAAACTACCCCAACCTGTACCCCCCTCCCGTCAGTGAAACTACCCCAACCTGTACCCCTCTGCTGTCAGTGAAACTACCCCAACCTGTACCCCTCTTCTGTCAGTGAAACTACACCAACCTGTACCCCTCTCCCATCAGTGAAACTATCCCAACCTGTACCCCTCTGCTGTCAGATAAACTACCCCAACCTGTACCCCTCTACCGTCAGTGAAACTACCACAACCTGTACCGCTCTCCCGTCAGATAAACTACCCCAGCCTGTACCCCTCTCGCGTCCGTGAAACTACCCCAACCTGTACCCCTCGCCCATCAGTGAAACTACCCCAGCCTGTACACCTCTCCCGTCAGTGAAACTACCCCAACCTGTACCCCTCTCCTGTCTGTGAAACTGCCCCAACCTGTACCCCTCTCCCATCAGTGAAACTACCCCAACCTGTACCCCTCTCCCATCAGTGAAACTACCCCATCCTGTACCCCTCTTCCGTCAGTGAAACTACCCCAACCTGTACCCCTCTCCCATCAGTGAAACTACCCCAACCTGTACCCCTCTGCTGTCAGATAAACTACCCCAACCTGTACCCCTCTCCCATCAATGAAACTACCCCAGCCTGTACCCCTCTCCCGTCAGATAAACTACCCCAGCCTGTACCCCTCTCCCGTCAGTGAAACTACCCCAACCTGTACCCCTCTCCCGTCAGTGAAACTGCCCCAGCCTGTATCCCTCTCCCATCAGTGGAACTACCCCAGCCTGTACCCCTCTCCCGTCAGTGAAACTACCCCAACCTGTACCCCTCTCCTGTCTGTGAAACTGCCCCAACCTGTACCCCTCTCCCATCAGTGGAACTACCCCAGCCTGTACCCCTCTCCCGTCAGGGAAACTACCCCAACCAGTACCCCTCGCCCATCAGTGAAACTACCCCAACCTGTACCCCTCTCCTGTCTGTGAAACTACCCCAACCAGTACCCCTCGCCCATCAGGGAAACTACCCCAACCTGTACCCCTCTCCCATCAGTGAAACTACCCCAACCTGTACCCCCCTCCCATCAGTGAAACTACCCCAACCAGTACCCCTCTCCAGTCAGTTAAACTACCCCAGCCTGTACCCCTCTCCAGTCAGTGAAACTGCCCCAACCTGTACCCCTCTCCCATCAGTGAAACTACCCCAGCCTGTACCCCTCTCCCGTCAGTGAAACTACCCCAACCTGTACCCCTCTCCCGTCAGTGAAACTGCCCCAGCCTGTATCCCTCTCCCATCAGTGGAACTACCCCAGCCTGTAACCCTCTCCCGTCAGTGAAACTACCCCAACCTGTACCCCTCTCCCGTCAGTGAAACTACCCCAACCTGTACCCCTCTCCCATCAGTGAAACTACCCCAGCCTGTACACCTCACCCGTCCGTGAAACTACCCCAACCTGTACCCCTCGCCCATCAGTGAAACTACCCCAGCCTGTACACCTCTCCCGTCAGTGAAACTACCCCAACCTGTACCCCTCTCCCATCAGTGGAACTACCCCAACCTGTACCCCTCTCCCATCAGTGAAACTACCCCATCCTGTACCCCTCTCCCATCAGTGAAACTACACCAGCCTGTAACCCTCTCCCGTCAGTGAAACTACCCCAGCCTGGACCCCTCTCCCGTCAGTGAAACTACCCCAACCTGTAACCCTCTCCCATCCGTGAAACTACCCCAGCCTGTACCCCTCTTCCGTCAGTGAAACTACCCCAACCTGTACCCCTCTCCCATCAGTGAAACTACCCCAACCAGTACCCCTCTCCAGTCAGTGAAACTGCCCCAACCTGTACCCCTCTCCCATCAGTGAAACTACCCCAGCCTGTACCTCTCTCCCGTCAGTGAAACTACCCCAGCTTGGACCCCTTTCCCGTCAGTGAAACTACCCCAACCTGTAACCCTCTGCTGTCAGATAAACTACCCCAACCTGTACCCCTCTCCCATCAATGAAACTACCCCAACCTGTACCACTCTCCCGTCAGATAAACTACCCCAGCCTGTACCCCTCTCCCGTCAGTGAAACTACCCCAACCTGTAACCCTCTGCTGTCAGATAAACTACCCCAACCTGTACCCCTCTCCCATCAATGAAACTACCCCAACCTGTACCACTCTCCCGTCAGATAAACTACCCCAGCCTGTACCCCTCTCCCGTCAGTGAAACTACCCCAACCTGTACCCCTCTCCAGTCAGTGAAACTGCCCCAGCCTGTACCCCTCTCCCATCAGTGAAACTACCCCATCCTGTACCCCTCTCCCATCAGTGAAACTACCCCAACCAGTACCCCTCTCCAGTCAGTGAAACTACCCCAACCTGTACCCCTCTCCAGTCAGTGAAACTGCCCCAACCTGTACCCCTCTCCCATCAGTGAAACTACCCCAACCTGTACCCCCCTCCCGTCAGTGAAACTACCCCAGCCTGGACCCCTCTCCCGTCAGTGAAACTACCCCAACCTGTAACCCTCTCCCATCCGTGAAACTACCCCAGCCTGTACCCCTCTTCCGTCAGTGAAACTACCCCAACCTGTACCCCTCTCCCATCAGTGAAACTACCCCAACTTGTACCCCTCTGCTGTCAGATAAACTACCCCAACCTGTACCCCTCTCCCATCAATGAAACTACGCCAACCTGTACCGCTCTCCCGTCAGAT
Source organism: Scyliorhinus torazame (assembly GCF_047496885.1). Lineage (NCBI taxonomy): Eukaryota > Metazoa > Chordata > Chondrichthyes > Carcharhiniformes > Scyliorhinidae > Scyliorhinus > Scyliorhinus torazame. The sequence goes on along the minus strand of NC_092716.1, from coordinate 54,583,368 downwards.
AAACTAACCCAGCCTGTACCCCTCTCCCGTCAGTGAAACTACCCCAACCTGTACCCCTCTCGCGTCAGTGAAACTACCCCAGCCTGGACACCTCTCCCGTCAGTGAAACTACCCCAACCTTTAACCCTCTCCCATCCGTGAAACTACCCCAGCCTGTACCCCTCTTCCGTCAGTGAAACTACCCCAACACTGTACCCCTCTCCCATCAGTGAAACTACCCCAACCTGTACCCCTCTGCTGTCAGATAAACTACCCCAACCTGTACCCCTCTCCCATCAATGAAACTACCCCAAACTGTACCGCTCTCCCGTCAGATAAACTACCCCAGCCTGGACCCCTCTCCAGTCAGTGAAACTACCCCAACCTGTAACACTCTCCCATCCGTGAAACTACCCCAGCCTGTACCCCTCTCCAGTCAGTGAAACTGCCCCAGCCTGTACCCCTCTCCCATCAGTGAAACTACCCCATCCTGTACCCCTCTCCCATCAGTGAAACTACCCCAACCAGTACCCCTCTCCAGTCAGTGAAACTGCCCCAGCCTGTATCCCTCTCCCATCAGTGGAACTACCCCAGCCTGTACCCCTCTCCCGTCAGTGAAACTACCCCAACCTGTACCCCTCTCCCGTCAGTGAAACTACCCCAACCTGTGCCCCTCTCCCATCAGTGAAACTACCCCAGCCTGTACACCTCTCCCGTCCGTGAAACTACCCCAACCTGTACCCCTCGCCCATCAGTGAAACTACCCCAGCCTGTACACCTCTCCCGTCAGTGAAACTACCCCAACCTGTACCCCTCTCCTGTCTGTGAAACTGCCCCAACCTGTACCCCTCTCCCATCAGTGAAACTACCCCAACCTGTACCCCTCTCCCATCAGTGAAACTACCCCATCCTGTACCCGTCTCCCATCAGTGAAACTACCCCAACCAGTACCCCTCTCCAGTCAGTTAAACTGCCCCAACCTGTACCCCTCTCCCATCATTGAAACTACCCCAACCTGTACCCCTCTCCTGTCTGTGAAACTGCCCCAACCTGTACCCCTCTCCCATCAGTGAAACTACCCCAACCTGTACCCCCCTCCCGTCAGTGAAACTACCCCAACCTGTACCCCTCTCCAGTCAGTTAAACTGCCCCAACCTGTACCCCTCTCCCATCATTGAAACTACCCCAACCTGTACCCCTCTCCTGTCTGTGAAACTACCCCATCCTGTACCCCTCTCCCATCAGTGAAACTACCCCAGCCTGTACCTCTCTCCCGTCAGTGAAACTACCCCAACCTGTACCCCTCTCCTGTCAGTGAAACTGCCCCAACCTGTACCCCTCTCCCATCAGTGAAACTACCCCAGCCTGTAACCCTCTCCCATCCGTGAAACTACCCCAGCCTGTACCCCTCTTCCGTCAGTGAAACTACCCCATCCTGTAACCCTCTCCCATCCGTGAAACTACCCCAGCCTGGACTCCTCTCCCGTCAGTGAAACTACCCCAACCTGTAACCCTCTCCCATCCGTGAAACTACCCCAGCCTGTACCCCTCTTCCGTCAGTGAAACTACCCCAACCAGTACCCCTCTCCAGTCAGTGAAACTGCCCCAACCTGTACCCCTCTCCCATCAGTGAAACTACCCCAGCCTGTACATCTCTCCCGTCAGTGAAACTACACCAGCTTGGACCCCTCTCCCGTCAGTGAAACTACCCCAACCTGTAACCCTCTCCCATCCGTGAAACCACCCCAGCCTGTATCCCTCTTCCGTCAGTGAAACTACCCCAACCTGTAACCCTCTGCTGTCAGATAAACTACCCCAACCTGTACCCCTCTCCCATCAATGAAACTACCCCAACCTGTACCACTCTCCCGTCAGATAAACTACCCCAGCCTGTACCCCTCTCCCGTCAGTGAAACTACCCCAACCTGTACCCCTCTCCAGTCAGTGAAACTGCCCCAGCCTGTACCCCTCTCCCATCAGTGAAACTACCCCATCCTGTACCCCTCTCCCATCAGTGAAACTACCCCAACCAGTACCCCTCTCCAGTCAGATAAACTACCCCAGCCTGTACCCCTCTCCCGTCAGTGAAACTACCCCAACCTGTACCCCTCTCCAGTCAGTGAAACTGCCCCAGCCTGTACCCCTCTCCCATCAGTGAAACTACCCCAGCCTGTACCCCTCTCCCATCATTGAAACTACCCCAACCTGTACCCCTCTCCCGTCAGATAAACTACCCCAGCCTGTACCCCTCTCCCGTCAGTGAAACTACCCCAACCTGTACCCCTCTCCAGTCAGTGAAACTGCCCCAGCCTGTACCCCTCTCCCATCAGTGAAACTACCCCAGCCTGTACCCCTCTCCCATCATTGAAACTACCCCAACCTGTACCCCTCTCCCGTCAGTGAAACTACCCCAGCCTGGACCCCTCTCCCGTCAGTGAAACTACCCCAACCTGTAACCCTCTCCCATCCGTGAAACTAGCCCAACCTGTACCCCTCTTCCGTCAGTGAAACTACCCCAACCTGTACCCCTCTCCCATCAGTGAAACTACCCCAACCTGTACCCCTCTGCTGTCAGATAAACTACCCCAACCTGTACCCCTCTCCCATCAATGAAACTACCCCAACCTGTACCGCTCTCCCGTCAGATAAACTACCCCAGCCTGTACCCCTCTCCCGTCAGTGAAACTACCCCAACCTGTACCCCTCTCGCGTCAGTGAAACTACCCCAGCCTGGACCCCTCTCCCGTCAGTGAAACTACCCCAACCTGTAACCCTCTCCCATCAGTGAAACTACCCCAGCCTGTACCTCTCTCCCGTCAGTGAAACTACCCCAACCTGTACCCCTCTCCTGTCTGTGAAACTGCCCCAACCTGTACCCCTCTCGCATCAGTGAAACTACCCCAGCCTGGACCCCTCTCCCGTCAGTGAAACTACCCCAACCTGTAACCCTCTCCCATCCGTGAAACTACCCCAGCCTGTACCCCTCTTCCGTCAGTGAAACTACCCCATCCTGTACCCCTCTCCCATCAGTGAAACTACCCCAACCTGTACCCCTCTCCAGTCAGTGAAACTGCCCCAACCTGTACCCCTCTCCCATCAGTGAAACTACCCCAGCATGTACATCTCTCCCGTCAGTGAAACTACACCAGCTTGGACCCCTCTCCAGTCAGTGAAACTACCCCAACCTGTAACCCTCTCCCATCCGTGAAACTACCCCAGCCTGTACCCCTCTTCCGTCAGTGAAACTACCCCAACCTGTAACCCTCTGCTGTCAAATAAACTACCCCAACCTGTACCCCTCGCCCATCAGTGAAACTACCCCAGCCTGTACACCTCTCCAGTCAGTGAAACTACCCCAACCTGTACCCCTCTCCCATCAGTGGAACTCCCCCAACCTGTACCCCTCTCCCATCAGTGAAACTACCCCATCCTGTACCCCTCTCCCATCAGTGAAACTACACCAGCCTGTAACCCTCTCCCGTCAGTGAAACTACCCCAGCCTGGACCCCTCTCCCGTCAGTGAAACTACCCCAGCCTGTACCTCTCTCCCGTCAGTGAAACTACCCCAGCCTGGACCCCTCTCCCGTCAGTGAAACTACCCGAACCTGTAACCCTCTCCCATCCGTGAAACTACCCCAGCCTGTACCCCTCTTCCGTCAGTGAAACTACCCCAACCTGTACCCCTCTCCCATCAGTGAAACTACCCCAACCAGTACCCCTCTCCAGTCAGTGAAACTGCCCCAACCTGTACCCCTCTCCCATCAGTGAAACTACCCCAGCCTGTACCTCTCTCCCGTCAGTGAAACTACCCCAGCTTGGACCCCTCTCCCGTCAGTGAAACTACCCCAACCTGTAACCCTCTGCTGTCAGATAAACTACCCCAACCTGTACCCCTCTCCCATCAATGAAACTACCCCAACCTGTACCACTCTCCCGTCAGATAAACTACCCCAGCCTGTACCCCTCTCCCGTCAGTGAAACTACCCCAACCTGTACCCCTCTCCCGTCAGTGAAACTACCCCAACCTGTACCCCTCTCCCATCAGTGAAACTACCCCATCCTGTACCCCTCTCCCATCAGTGAAACTACCCCAACCAGTACCCCTCTCCAGTCAGTGAAACTACCCCAACCTGTACCCCTCTCCAGTCAGTGAAACTGCCCCAACCTGTACCCCTCTCCCATCAGTGAAACTGCCCCAACCTGTACCACTCTCCCATCAGTGAAACTACCCCAACCTGTACCCCCCTCCCGTCAGTGAAACTACCCCAGCCTGGACCCCTCTCCCGTCAGTGAAACTACCCCAACCTGTAACCCTCTCCCATCCGTGAAACTACCCCAGCCTGTACCCCTCTTCCGTCAGTGAAACTACCCCAACCTGTACCCCTCTCCCATCAGTGAAACTACCCCAACTTGTACCCCTCTGCTGTCAGATAAACTACCCCAACCTGTACCCCTCTCCCATCAATGAAACTACCCCAACCTGTACCGCTCTCCCGTCAGATAAACTACCCCAGCCTGGACCCCTCTCCAGTCAGTGAAACTACCCCAACCTGTAACACTCTCCCATCCGTGAAACTACCCCAGCCTGTACCCCTCTCCAGTCAGTGAAACTGCCCCAGCCTGTACCCCTCTCCCATCAGTGAAACTACCCCAGCCTGTACCCCTCTCCAGTCAGTGAAACTGCCCCAACCTGTACCCCTCTCCCGTCAGTGAAACTACCCCAACCTGTACCCCTCTCCCATCAGTGAAACTACCCCAGCCTGTACACCTCACCCGTCCGTGAAACTACCCCAACCTGTACCCCTCGCCCATCAGTGAAACTACCCCAGCCTGTACACCTCTCCAGTCAGTGAAACTACCCCAACCTGTACCCCTCTCCCATCAGTGGAACTACCCCAACCTGTACCCCTCTCCCATCAGTGAAACTACCCCAATCCTGTACCCCTCTCCCATCAGTGAAACTACACCAGCCTGTACCTCTCTCCCGTCAGTGAAACTACCCCAGCCTGGACCCCTCTCCCGTCAGTGAAACTACCCCAACCTGTAACCCTCTCCCATCCGTGAAACTACCCCAGCCTGTACCCCTCTTCCGTCAGTGAAACTACCCCAACCTGTACCCCTCTCCCATCAGTGAAACTACCCCAACCAGTACCCCTCTCCAGTCAGTGAAACTGCCCCAACCTGTACCCCTCTCCCATCAGTGAAACTACCCCAGCCTGTACCTCGCTCCCGTCAGTGAAACTACCCCAGCTTGGACCCCTCTCCCGTCAGTGAAACTACCCCAACCTGTAACCCTCTGCTGTCAGATAAACTACCCCAACCTGTACCCCTCTCCCATCAAGGAAACTACCCCAACCTGTACCACTCTCCCGTCAGATAAACTACCCCAGCCTGTACCCCTCTCCCGTCAGTGAAACTACCCCAACCTGTACCCCTCTCCAGTCAGTGAAACTGCCCCAGCCTGTACCCCTCTCCCATCAGTGAAACTACCCCATCCTGTACCCCTCTCCCATCAGTGAAACTACCCCAACCAGTACCCCTCTCCAGTCAGTGAAACTACCCCAACCTGTACCCCTCTCCAGTCAGTGAAACTGCCCCAACCTGTACCCCTCTCCCATCAGTGAAACTACCCCAACCTGTACCCCCCTCCCGTCAGTGAAACTACCCCAGCCTGGACCCCTCTCCCGTCAGTGAAACTACCCCAACCTGTAACCCTCTCCCATCCGTGAAACTACCCCAGCCTGTACCCCTCTTCCGTCAGTGAAACTACCCCAACCTGTACCCCTCTGCTGTCAGATAAACTACCCCAACCTGTACCCCTCTCCCATCAATGAAACTACCCCAACCTGTACCGCTCTCCCGTCAGATAAACTAACCCAGCCTGTACCCCTCTCCCGTCAGTGAAACTACCCCAACCTGTACCCCTCTCGCGTCAGTGAAACTACCCCAGCCTGGACACCTCTCCCGTCAGTGAAACTACCCCAACCTGTAACCCTCTCCCATCCGTGAAACTACCCCAGCCTGTACCCCTCTTCCGTCAGTGCAACTACCCCAACACTGTACCCCTCTCCCATCAGTGAAACTACCCCAACCTGTACCGCTCTCCCGTCAGATAAACTACCCCAGCCTGGACCCCTCTCCAGTCAGTGAAACTACCCCAACCTGTAACACTCTGCCATCCGTGAAACTACCCCAGCCTGTACCCCTCTCCAGTCAGTGAAACTGCCCCAGCCTGTACCCCTCTCCCATCAGTGAAACTACCCCAGCCTGTACCCCTCTCCCGTCAGTGAAACTACCCCAACCTGTACCCCTCTCCCGTCAGCGAAACTACCCCAACCTGTGCCCCTCTCCCATCAGTGAAACTACCCCAGCCTGTACACCTCTCCCGTCCGTGAAACTACCCCAACCTGTACCCCTCGCCCATCAGTGAAACTACCCCAGCCTGTACACCTCTCCCGTCAGTGAAACTACCCCAACCTGTACCCCTCTCCTGTCTGTGAAACTGCCCCAACCTGTACCCCTCTCCCATCAGTGAAACTACCCCAACCTGTACCCCTCTCCCATCAGTGAAACTACCCCATCCTGTACCCCTCTCCCATCAGTGAAACTACCCCAACCAGTACCCCTCTCCAGTCAGTTAAACTGCCCCAACCTGTACCCCTCTCCCATCATTGAAACTACCCCAACCTGTACCCCTCTCCTATCTGTGAAACTGCCCCAACCTGTACCCCTCTCCCATCAGTGAAACTACCCCAACCTGTACCCCCCTCCCGTCAGTGAAACTACCCCAACCTGTACCCCTCTCCAGTCAGTTAAACTGCCCCAACCTGTACCCCTCTCCCATCATTGAAACTACCCCAACCTGTACCCCTCTCCTGTCTGTGAAACTACCCCATCCTGTACCCCTCTCCCATCAGTGAAACTACCCCAGCCTGTACCTCTCTCCCGTCAGTGAAACTACCCCAACCTGTACCCCTCTCCTGTCAGTGAAACTGCCCCAACCTGTACCCCTCTCCCATCAGTGAAACTACCCCAGCCTGTAACCCTCTCCCATCCGTGAAACTACCCCAGCCTGTACCCCTCTTCCGTCAGTGAAACTACCCAATCCTGTAACCCTCTCCCATCCGTGAAACTACCCCAGCCTGGACTCCTCTCCCGTCAGTGAAACTACCCCAACCTGTAACCCTCTCCCATCCGTGAAACTACCCCAGCCTGTACCCCTCTTCCGTCAGTGAAACTACCCCAACCAGTACCCCTCTCCAGTCAGTGAAACTGCCCCAACCTGTACCCCTCTCCCATCTGTGAAACTACCCCAGCCTGTACATCTCTCCCGTCAGTGAAACTGCACCAGCTTGGACCCCTCTCCCGTCAGTGAAACTACCCCAACCTGTAACCCTCTCCCATCCGTGAAAGTACCCCAGCCTGTATCCCTCTTCTGTCAGTGAAACTACCCCAACCTGTAACCCTCTGCTGTCAGATAAACTACCCCAACCTGTACCCCTCTCCCATCAATGAAACTACCCCAACCTGTACCACTCTCCCGTCAGATAAACTACCCCAGCCTGTACCCCTCTCCCGTCAGTGAAACTACCCCAACCTGTACCCCTCTCCAGTCAGTGAAACTGCCCCAGCCTGTACCCCTCTCCCATCAGTGAAACTACCCCATCCTGTACCCCTCTCCCATCAGTGAAACTACCCCAACCAGTACCCCTCTCCAGTCAGATAAACTACCCCAGCCTGTACCCCTCTCCCGTCAGTGAAACTACCCCAACCTGTACCCCTCTCCAGTCAGTGAAACTGCCCCAGCCTGTACCCCTCTCCCATCAGTGAAACTACCCCAGCCTGTACCCCTCTCCCATCATTGAAACTACCCCAACCTGTACCCCTCTCCCGTCAGATAAACTACCCCAGCCTGTACCCCTCTCCCGTCAGTGAATCTACCCCAACCTGTACCCCTCTCCAGTCAGTGAAACTGCCCCAGCCTGTACCCCTCTCCCATCAGTGAAACTACCCCAGCCTGTACCCCTCTCCCATCATTGAAACTACCCCAACCTGTACCCCTCTCCCGTCAGTGAAACTACCCCAGCCTGGACCCCTCTCCCGTCAGTGAAACTACCCAAACCTGTAACCCTCTCCCATCCGTGAAACTAGCCCAACCTGTACCCCTCTTCCGTCAGTGAAACTACCCCAACCTGTACCCCTCTCCCATCAGTGAAACTACCCCAACCTGTACCCCTCTGCTGTCAGATAAACTACCCCAACCTGTACCCCTCTCCCATCAATGAAACTACCCCAACCTGTACCGCTCTCCCGTCAGATAAACTACCCCAGCCTGTACCCCTCTCCCGTCAGTGAAACTACCCCAACCTGTACCCCTCTCGCGTCAGTGAAACTACCCCAGCCTGGACCCCTCTCCCGTCAGTGAAACTACCCCAACCTGTAACCCTCTCCCATCAGTGAAACTACCCCAGCCTGTACCTCTCTCCCGTCAGTGAAACTACCCCAACCTGTACCCCTCTCCGGTCTGTGAAACTGCCCCAACCTGTACCCCTCTCGCATCAGTGAAACTACCCCAGCCTGGACACCTCTCCCGTCAGTGAAACTACCCCAACCTGTAACCCTCTCCCATCCTTGAAACTACCCCAGCCTGTACCCCTCTTCCGTCAGTGAAACTACCCCATCCTGTACCCCTCTCCCATCAGTGAAACTACCCCAACCAGTACCCCTCTCCAGTCAGTGAAACTGCCCCAACCTGTACCCCTCTCCCATCAGTGAAACTACCCCAGCCTGTACATCTCTCCCGTCAGTGAAACTACACCAGCTTGGACCCCTCTCCCGTCAGTGAAACTACCCCAACCTGTAACCCTCTCCCATCCGTGAAACTACCCCAGCCTGTACCCCTCTTCCGTCAGTGAAACTACCCCAACCTGTAACCCTCTGCTGTCAAATAAACTACCCCAATCTGTACCCCTCTCCCATCAATGAAACTACCCCAACCTGTACCACTCTCCCGTCAGATAAACTACCCCAGCCTGTACCCCTCTCCAGTCAGTGAAACTGCCCCAGCCTGTACCCCTCTCCCATCTGTGAAACTACCCCATCCTGTACCCCTCTCCCATCAGTGAAACTACCCCAACCAGTACCCCTCTCCAGTCAGTGAAACTGCCCCAACCTGTACCCCTCTCCCATCAGTGAAACTACCCCAACCTGTACGCCTCTCCCGTCAGTGAAACTACCCCAGCCTGGACCCCTCTCCCGTCAGTGAAACTACCCCAGCCTGGACCCCTCTCCCGTCAGTGAAACTACCCCAACCTGTACCTCTCTCCCGTCAGTGAAACTACCCCAGCCTGGACCCCTCTCCCGTCAGTGAAACTACCCCAACCTGTAACCCTCTCCCATCCGTGAAACTAGCCCAGCCTGTACCCCTCTTCCGTCAGTGAAACTACCCCAACCTGTACCCCTCTCCCATCAGTGAAACTACCCCAACCTGTACCCCTCTGCTGTCAGATAAACTACCCCAACCTGTACCCCTCTCCCATCAATGAAACTACCCCAACCTGTACCGCTCTCCCGTCAGATAAACTACCCCAGCCTGTACCCCTCTCCCGTCAGTGAAACTACCCCAACCTGTACCCCTCTCGCGTCAGTGAAACTACCCCAGCCTGGACCCCTCTCCCGTCAGTGAAACTACCCCAACCTGTAACCCTCTCCCATCAGTGAAACTACCCCAGCCTGTACCCCTCTCCCATCATTGAAACTACCCCAACCTGTACCCCTCTCCCGTCAGATAAACTACCCCAGCCTGTACCCCTCTCCCGTCAGTGAAACTACCCCAACCTGTACCCCTCTCCAGTCAGTGAAACTGCCCCAGCCTGTACCCCTCTCCCATCAGTGAAACTACCCCAGCCTGTACCCCTCTCCCATCATTGAAACTACCCCAACCTGTACCCCTCTCCCGTCAGTGAAACTACCCCAGCCTGGACCCCTCTCCCGTCAGTGAAACTACCCAAACCTGTAACCCTCTCGCATCCGTGAAACTAGCCCAACCTGTACCCCTCTTCCGTCAGTGAAACTACCCCAACCTGTACCCCTCTCCCAACAGTGAAACTACCCCAACCTGTACCCCTCTGCTGTCAGATAAACTACCCCAACCTGTACCCCTCTCCCATCAATGAAACTACCCCAACCTGTACCGCTCTCCCGTCAGATAAACTACCCCAGCCTGTACCCCTCTCCCGTCAGTGAAACTACCCCAACCTGTACCCCTCTCGCGTCAGTGAAACTACCCCAGCCTGGACCCCTCTCCCGTCAGTGAAACTACCCCAACCTGTAACCCTCTCCCATCAGTGAAACTACCCCAGCCTGTACCTCTCTCCCGTCAGTGAAACTACCCCAACCTGTACCCCTCTCCTGTCTGTGAAACTGCCCCAACCTGTACCCCTCTCGCATCAGTGAAACTACCCCAGCCTGGACACCTCTCCAGTCAGTGAAACTACCCCAACCTGTAACCCTCTCCCATCCGTGAAACTACCCCAGCCTGTACCCCTCTTCCGTCAGTGAAACTACCCCATCCTGTACCCCTCTCCCATCAGTGAAACTACCCCAACCAGTACCCCTCTCCAGTCAGTGAAACTGCCCCAACCTGTACCCCTCTCCCATCAGTGAAACTACCCCAGCCTGTACATCTCTCCCGTCAGTGAAACTACACCAGCTTGGACCCCTCTCCCGTCAGTGAAACTACCCCAACCTGTAACCCTCTCCCATCCGTGAAACTACCCCAGCCTGTACCCCTCTTCCGTCAGTGAAACTACCCCAACCTGTAACCCTCTGCTGTCAAATAAACTACCCCAACCTGTACCCCTCTCCCATCAATGAAACTACCCCAACCTGTACCACTCTCCCGTCAGATAAACTACCCCAGCCTGTACCCCTCTCCAGTCAGTGAAACTGCCCCAGCCTGTACCCCTCTCCCATCTGTGAAACTACCCCATCCTGTACCCCTCTCCCATCAGTGAAACTACCCCAACCAGTACCCCTCTCCAGTCAGTGAAACTGCCCCAACCTGTACCCCTCTCCCATCAGTGAAACTACCCCAACCTGTACCCCTCTCCCGTCAGTGAAACTACCCCAGCCTGGACCCCTCTCCCGTCAGTGAAACTACCCCAGCCTGGACCCCTCTCCCGTCAGTGAAACTACCCCAACCTGTACCTCTCTCCCGTCAGTGAAACTACCCCAGCCTGGACCCCTCTCCCGTCAGTGAAACTACCCCAACCTGTAACCCTCTCCCATCCGTGAAACTTGCCCAGCCTGTACCCCTCTTCCGTCAGTGAAACTACCCCAACCTGTACCCCTCTCCCATCAGTGAAACTACCCCAACCTGTACCCCTCTGCTGTCAGATAAACTACCCCAACCTGTACCCCTCTCCCATCAATGAAACTACCCCAACCTGTACCGCTCTCCCGTCAGATAAACTACCCCAGCCTGTACCCCTCTCCCGTCAGTGAAACTACCCCAACCTGTACCCCTCTCGCGTCAGTGAAACTACCCCAGCCTGGACCCCTCTCCCGTCAGTGAAACTACCCCAACCTGTAACCCTCTCCCATCCGTGAAACTACCCCAGCCTGTACCCCTCTTCCGTCAGTGAAACTACCCCAACACTGTACCCCTCTCCCATCAGTGAAACTACCCCAACCTGTACCCCTCTGCTGTCAGATAAACTACCCCAGCCTGTACCCCTCTCCCGTCAGTGAAACTACCCCAACCTGTACCCCTCTCGCGTCAGTGAAACTACCCCAGCCTGGACCCCTCTCCCGTCAGTGAAACTACCCCAACCTGTAACCCTCTCCCATCCGTGAAACTACCCCAGCCTGTACCCCTCTTCCGTCAGTGAAACTACCCCAACACTGTACCCCTCTCCCATCAGTGAAACTACCCCAACCTGTACCCCTCTGCTGTCAGATAAACTACCCCAACCTGTACCCCTCTCCCATCAATGAAACTACCCCAACCTGTACCGCTCTCCCGTCAGATAAACTACCCCAGCCTGTACCCCTCTCCGTCAGTGAAACTACCCCAACCTGTACCCCTCTCGCGTCAGTGAAACTACCCCAGCCTGGACCCCTCTCCCGTCAGTGAAACTACCCCAACCTGTACCCCTCTCCCATCCGTGAAACTACCCCAGCCTGTACCCCTCTTCCGTCAGTGAAACTACCCCAACACTGTACCCCTCTCCCATCAGTGAAACTACCCCAACCTGTACCCCTCTGCTGTCAGATAAACTACCCCAACCTGTACCCCTCTCCCATCAATGAAACTAACCCAACCTGTACCACTCTCCCGTCAGATAAACTACCCCAGCCTGTACCCCTCTCCCGTCAGTGAAACTGCCCCAGCCTGTACCCCTCTTCCGTCAGTGAAACTACCCCAACACTGTACCCCTCTCCCATCAGTGAAACTACCCCAACCTGTACCCCTCTGCTGTCAGATAAACTACCCCAACCTGTACCCCTCTCCCATCAATGAAACTAACCCAACCTGTACCACTCTCCCGTCAGATAAACTACCCCAACCTGTACCCCTCTCCCGTCAGTGAAACTGCCCCAGCCTGTATCCCTCTCCCATCAGTGAAACTACCCCAGCCTGTACACCTCTCCCGTCCGTGAAACTACCCCAACCTGTACCCCTCTCCCGTCAGCGAAACTACCCCAACCTGTACCCCTCTCCCATCAGTGAAACTACCCCAGCCTGTACCCCTCTCCCGTCAGCGAAACTACCCCAACCTGTACCCCTCTCCCATCAGTGAAACTACCCCAACCTGTACCCCTCTGCTGTCAGATAAACTACCCCAACCTGTACCCCTTTCCCATCAATGAAACTACCCCAACCTGTACCGCTCTCCCGTCAGATAAACTACCCCAGCCTGTACCCCTCTCCAGTCAGTGAAACTACCCCAACCTGTACCACTCTCGCGTCAGTGAAACTACCCCAGCCTGGACCCCTCTCCCGTCAGTGAAACTACCCCAACCTGTAACCCTCTCCCATCCGTGAAACTACCCCAGCCTGTACCCCTCTTCCGTCAGTGAAACTACCCCAACACTGTACCCCTCTCCCATCAGTGAAACTACCCCAACCTGTACCCCTCTGCTGTCAGATAAACTACCCCAACCTGTACCCCTCTCCCATCAATGAAACTAACCCAACCTGTACCACTCTCCCGTCAGATAAACTACCCCAGCCTGTACCCCTCTCCCGTCAGTGAAACTACCCCAACCTGTACCCCTCTCACGTCAGTGAAACTACCCCAACCTGTACCCCTCTCCCATCAGTGAAACTACCCCAGCCTGTACACCTCTCCCGTCCGTGAAACTACCCCAACCTGTACCCCTCGCCCATCAGTGAAACTACCCCAGCCTGTACACCTCTCCCGTCAGTGAAACTACCCCAACCTGTACCCCTCTCCTGTCTGTGAAACTGCCCCAACCTGTACCCCTCTCCCATCAGTGAAACTACCCCAACCTGTACCCCTCTCCCATCAGTGAAACTACCCCATCCTGTACCCCTCTTCCGTCAGTGAAACTACCCCAACCTGTACCCCTCTCCCATCAGTGAAACTACCCCAACCTGTACCCCTCTGCTGTCAGATAAACTACCCCAACCTGTACCCCTCTCCCATCAATGAAACTAACCCAACCTGTACCACTCTCCCGTCAGTGAAACTACCGCAACCTGTACCCCTCTCCCGTCAGTGAAACTGCCCCAGCCTGTATCCCTCTCCCATCAGTGGAACTACCCCAGCCTGTACCCCACTCCCGTCAGTGAAACTACCCCAACCTGTACCCCTCGCCCATCAGTGAAACTACCCCAGCCTGTACACCTCTCCCGTCAGTGAAACTACCCCAACCTGTACCCCTCTCCTGTCTGTGAAACTGCCCCAACCTGTACCCCTCTCCCATCAGTGAAACTACCCCAACCTGTACCCCTCTCCCATCAGTGAAACTACCCCATCCTGTACCCCTCTCCCATCAGTGAAACTACCCCAACCAGTACCCCTCTCCAGTAAGTTAAACTGCCCCAACCTGTTCCCCTCTCCCATCAGTGAAACTACCCCAGCCTGTACCTCTCTCCCGTCAGTGAAACTACCCCAGCCTGGACCCCTCTCCCGTCAGTGAAACTACCCCAACCTGTAACCCTCTCCCATCCGTGAAACTACCCCAGCCTGTACCCCTCTTCCGTCAGTGAAACTACCCCATCCTGTACCACTCTCCCATCAGTGAAACTACCCCAACCAGTACCCCTCTCCAGTCAGTGAAACTGCCCCAACCTGTACCCCTCTCCCATCAGTGAAACTACCCCAGCCTGTACCCCTCTCCCGTCAGTGAAACTACCCCAAAATGTACCCCTCTCCCGTCAGTGAAACTGCCCCAGCCTGTATCCCTCTCCCATCAGTGGAACTACCCCAGCCTGTACCCCTCTCCCGTCAGTGAAACTACCCCAACCTGTACCACTCTCCCATCAGTGAAACTACCCCAGCCTGTACACCTCTCCCGTCCGTGAAACTACCCCAACCTGTACCCCTCTCCCGTCAGTGAAACTACCCCAACCTGTAACCCTCTCCCATCCGTGAAACTACCCCAGCCTGTACCCCTCTTCAGTCAGTGAAACTACCCCAACCTGTACCCCTCTCCCATCAGTGAAACTACCCCAACCTGTACCCCTCTGCTGTCAGATAAACTACCCCAACCTGTACCCCTCTCCCATCAATGAAACTACCACAACCTGTACCGCTCTCCCGTCAGATAAACTACCCCAGCCTGTACCCCTCTCCAGTCAGTGAAACTACCCCAACCTGTACCCCTCTCGCGTCAGTGAAACTACCCCAGCCTGGACCCCTCTCCCATCAGTGAAACTACCCCAACCTGTACACCTCTCCCATCAGTGAAACTACCCCAACCTGTACCCCTCTGCTGTCAGATAAACTACCCCAACCTGCACCCCTCTCCCATCAATGAAACCAACCCAACCTGTACCCCTCTCCCGTCAGTGAAACTGCCCCAGCCTGTATCCCTCTCCCATCAGTGGAACTACCCCAGCCTGTACCCGTCTCCTGTCTGTGAAACTGCCCCAACCTGTACCCCTCTCCCATCAGTGAAACTACCCCAACCTGTACCCCTCTCCCATCAATGAAACCAACCCAACCTGTACCCCTCTCCCGTCAGTGAAACTACCCCAACCTGTACCCCTCGCCCATCAGTGAAACTACCCCAACCTGTACCCGTCTCCTGTCTGTGAAACTGCCCCAACCTGTACCCCTCTCCCATCAGTGAAACTACCCCAGCCTGTACCCCTCTCCCATCAGTGAAACTACCCCAACCAGTACCCCTCTCCAGTCAGTTAAACTGCCCCAACCTGTTCCCCTCTCCCATCAGTGAAACTACCCCAGCCTGTACCTCTCTCCCGTCAGTGAAACTACCCCAGCCTGGACCCCTCTCCCGTCAGTGAAACTACCCCAACCTGTACCACTCTCCCATCAGTGAAACTACCCCAACCTGTACCCCTCTCCCATCCGTGAAACTACCCCAGCCTGTACCCCTCTTCCGTCAGTGAAACTACCCCATCCTGTACCACTCTCCCATCAGTGAAACTACCCCAGCCTGTACACCTCTCCCGTCCGTGAAACTACCCCAACCTGTACCCCTCTCCCGTCAGTGAAACTACCCCAACCTGTAACCCTCTCCCATCCGTGAAACTACCCCAGCCTGTACCCCTCTTCCGTCAGTGAAACTACCCCATCCTGTACCCCTCTCCCATCAGTGAAACTATCCCAACCTGTACCCCTCTGCTGTCAGATAAACTACCCCAACCTGTACCCCTCTCCCATCAATGAAACTACCACAACCTGTACCGCTCTCCCGTCAGATAAACTACCCCAGCCTGTACCCCTCTCCCGTCAGTGAAACTACCCCAGCCTGGACCCCTCTCACGTCAGTGAAACTACCCCAACCTGTGCCCCTCTCCCGTCAGTGAAACTGCCCCAACCTATAACCCTCTCCCATCCGTGAAACTACCCCAACCTGTACCCCTCTCCTGTCTGTGAAACTGCCCCAACCTGTACCCCTCTCCCATCAGTGAAACTACCCCATCCTGTACCCCTCTTCCGTCAGTGAAACTACCCCAACCTGTACCCCTCTCCCATCAGTGAAACTACCCCAACCTGTACCCCTCTCCCATCAATGAAACTAACCCAACCTGTACCACTCCCCCGTCAGATAAACTACCCCAGCCTGTACCCCTCTCCCGTCAGTGAAACTACCCCAACCTGTACCCCTCTCCCGTCAGTGAAACTGCCCCAGCCTGTATCCCTCTCCCATCAGTGGAACTACCCCAGCCTGTACCCCTCTCCCGTCAGGGAAACTGCCCCAACCAGTACCCCTCGCCCATCAGTGAAACTACCCCAGCCTGTACACCTCTCCTGTCTGTGAAACTGCCCCAACCTGTACCCCTCTCCCATCAGTGAAACTACCCCAACCAGTACCCCTCGCCCATCAGTGAAACTACCCCAACCAGTACCCCTCTCCAGTCAGTTAAACTGCCCCAACCTGTTCCCCTCTCCCATCAGTGAAACTACCCCAGCCTGTACCTCTCTCCCGTCAGTGAAACTACCCCAGCCTGGACCCCTCTCCCGTCAGTGAAACTACCCCAACCTGTAACCCTCTCCCATCCGTGAAACTACCCCAGCCTGTACCCCTCTTCCGTCAGTGAAACTACCCCATCCTGTACCCCTCTCCCATCAGTGAAACTACCCCAACCTGTACCCCTCTCCCGTCAGTGAAACTGCCCCAACCTGTACCCCTCTCCCATCAGTGAAACTACCCCAGCCTGTACCCCTCACCCGTCAGTGAAACTACCCCAACCTGTACCCCTCTCCCGTCAGTGAAACTGCCCCAGCCTGTATCCCTCTCCCATCAGTGGAACTACCCCAGCCTGTAACCCTCTCCAGTCAGTGAAACTACCCCAACCTGTACCCCTCTCCCGTCAGTGAAACTACCCCAACCTGTACCCCTCTCCCATCAGTGAAACTTCCCCAGCCTGTACACCTCACCCGTCCGTGAAACTACCCCAACCTGTACCCCTCGCCCATCAGTGAAACTACCCCAGCCTGTACCCCTCTCCAGTCAGTGAAACTACCCCAACCTGTACCCCTCTCCTGTCTGTGAAACTGCCCCAACCTGTACCCCTCTCCCATCAGTGGAACTACCCCAACCTGTACCCCTCTCCCATCAGTGAAACTACCCCATCCTGTACCCCTCTCCCATCAGTGAAACTACCCCAGCCTGTACCTCTCTCCCGTCAGTGAAACTACCCCAGCCTGGACCCCTCTCCCGTCAGTGAAACAACCCCAACCTGTAACCCTCTCCCATCCGTGAAACTACCCCAGCCTACACCCCTCTTCCGTCAGTGAAACTACCCCATCCTGTACCCCTCTCCCATCAGTGAAACTACCCCAACCTGTACCCCTCTGCCATCAGTGAAACTACACCAGCCTGTACCTCTCTCCCGTCAGTGAAACTACCCCAACCTGTACCCCTCTCCCATCAGTGAAACTACCCCAGCTTGGACCCCTCTCCCGTCAGTGAAACTACCCCAACCTGTAACCCTCTCCCATCAGTGAAACTACCCCAACCTGTACCCCTCTGCTGTCAGATAAACTACCCCAACCTGTACCCCTCTCCCATCAGTGAAACTACCCCAACCTGTACCACTCTCCCGTCAGATAAACTACCCCAGCCTGTACCCCTCTCCCGTCAGTGAAACTACCCCAACCTGTACCCCTCTCCAGTCAGTGAAACTGCCCCAGCCTGTACCCCTCTCCCATCAGTGAAACTACCCCATCCTGTACCCCTCTCCCATCAGTGAAACTACCCCAACCAGTACCCCTCTCCAGTCAGTGAAACTGCCCCAACCTGTACCCCTCTCCCATCAGTGAAACTACCCCAACCTGTACCCCCCTCCCGTCAGTGAAACTACCCCAGCCTGGACCCCTCTCCCGTCAGTGAAACTACCCCAACCTGTAACCCTCTCCCATCCGTGAAACTACCCCAGCCTGTACCCCTCTCCAGTCAGTGAAACTACCCCAACCTGTACCCCTCTCCCATCAGTGAAACTACCCCAACTTGTACCCCTCTGCTGTCAGATAAACTACCCCAACCTGTACCCCTCTCCCATCAATGAAACTACCCCAACCTGTACCGCTCTCCCGTCAGATAAACTAACCCAGCCTGTACCCCTCTCCCGTCAGTGAAACTACCCCAACCTGTACCCCTCTCGCGTCAGTGAAACTACCCCAGCCTGGACACCTCTCCCGTCAGTGAAACTACCCCAACCTGTAACCCTCTCCCATCCGTGAAACTACCCCAGCCTGTACCCCTCTTCCGTCAGTGAAACTACCCCATCCTGTACACCTCTCCCATCAGTGAAACTACCCCAACCAGTACCCCTCTCCAGTCAGTGAAACTGCCCCAGCCTGTATCCCTCTCCCATCAGTGGAACTACCCCAGCCTGTACCCCTCTCCCGTCAGTGAAACTACCCCAACCTGTACCCCTCTCCCGTCAGTGAAACTACCCCAACCTGTGCCCCTCTCCCATCAGTGAAACTACCCCAGCCTGTACACCTCTCCCGTCCGTGAAACTACCCCAACCTGTACCCCTCGCCCATCAGTGAAACTACCCCAGCCTGTACACCTCTCCCGTCAGTGAAACTACCCCAACCTGTACCCCTCTCCTGTCTGTGAAACTGCCCCAACCTGTACCCCTCTCCCATCAGTGAAACTACCCCAACCTGTACCCCTCTCCCATCAGTTAAACTGCCCCAACCTGTACCCCTCTCCCATCATTGAAACTACCCCAACCTGTACCCCTCTTCCGTCAGTGAAACTACCCCAACACTGTACCCCTCTCCCATCAGTGAAACTACCCCAACCTGTACCCCTCTGCTGTCAGATAAACTACCCCAACCTGTACCCCTCTCCCATCAATGAAACTACCCCAACCTGTACCGCTCTCCCGTCAGTGAAACTACCCCATCCTGTACACCTCTCCCATCAGTGAAACTACCCCAACCAGTACCCCTCTCCAGTCAGTGAAACTGCCCCAGCCTGTATCCCTCTCCCATCAGTGGAACTACCCCAGCCTGTACCCCTCTCCCGTCAGTGAAACTACCCCAACCTGTACCCCTCTCCCGTCAGTGAAACTACCCCAACCTGTGCCCCTCTCCCATCAGTGAAACTACCCCAGCCTGTACACCTCTCCCGTCCGTGAAACTACCCCAACCTGTACCCCTCGCCCATCAGTGAAACTACCCCAGCCTGTACACCTCTCCCGTCAGTGAAACTACCCCAACCTGTACCCCTCTCCTGTCTGTGAAACTGCCCCAACCTGTACCCCTCTCCCATCAGTGAAACTACCCCAACCTGTACCCCTCTCCCATCAGTTAAACTGCCCCAACCTGTACCCCTCTCCCATCATTGAAACTACCCCAACCTGTACCCCTCTCCTGTCTGTGAAACTGCCCCAACCTGTACCCCTCTCCCATCAGTGAAACTACCCCAACCTGTACCCCTCTCCTGTCTGTGAAACTGCCCCAACCTGTACCCCTCTCCCATCATTGAAACTACCCCAACCTGTACCCCTCTCCTGTCTGTGAAACTGCCCCAACCTGTACCCCTCTCCCATCAGTGAAACTACCCCATCCTGTACCCCTCTCCCATCAGTGAAACTACCCCAGCCTGTACCTCTCTCCCGTCAGTGAAACTACCCCAACCTGTACCCCTCTCCTGTCAGTGAAACTGCCCCAACCTGTACCCCTCTCCCATCAGTGAAACTGCCCCAACCTGTAACCCTCTCCCATCCGTGAAACTACCCCAGCCTGTACCCCTCTCCCGTCAGTGAAACTACCCCAACCTGTACCCCTCTCCCGTCAGTGAAACTACCCCAACCTGTGCCCCTCTCCCATCAGTGAAACTACCCCAGCCTGTACACCTCTCCCGTCCGTGAAACTACCCCAACCTGTACCCCTCGCCCATCAGTGAAACTACCCCAGCCTGTACACCTCTCCCGTCAGTGAAACTACCCCAACCTGTACCCCTCTCCTGTCTGTGAAACTGCCCCAACCTGTACCCCTCTCCCATCAGTGAAACTACCCCAACCTGTACCCCTCTCCCATCAGTTAAACTGCCCCAACCTGTACCCCTCTCCCATCATTGAAACTACCCCAACCTGTACCCCTCTCCTGTCTGTGAAACTGCCCCAACCTGTACCCCTCTCCCATCAATGAAACTACCCCAACCTGTACCCCTCTCCTGTCTGTGAAACTGCCCCAACCTGTACCCCTCTCCCATCATTGAAACTACCCCAACCTGTACCCCTCTCCTGTCTGTGAAACTGCCCCAACCTGTACCCCTCTCCCATCAGTGAAACTACCCCATCCTGTACCCCTCTCCCATCAGTGAAACTACCCCAGCCTGTACCTCTCTCCCGTCAGTGAAACTACCCCAACCTGTACCCCTCTCCTGTCAGTGAAACTGCCCCAACCTGTACCCCTCTCCCATCAGTGAAACTGCCCCAACCTGTAACCCTCTCCCATCCGTGAAACTACCCCAGCCTGTACCCCTCTTCCGTCAGTGAAACTACCCCATCCTGTAACCCTCTCCCATCCGTGAAACTACCCCAGCCTGGACTCCTCTCCCGTCAGTGAAACTACCCCAACCTGTAACCCTCTCCCATCCGTGAAACTACCCCAGCCTGTACCCCTCTTCCGTCAGTGAAACTACCCCAACCAGTACCCCTCTCCAGTCAGTGAAACTGCCCCAACCTGTACCCCTCTCCCATCAGTGAAACTACACCAGCCTGTACATCTCTCCCGTCAGTGAAACTACACCAGCTTGGACCCCTCTCCCGTCAGTGAAACTACCCCAACCTGTAACCCTCTCCCATCCGTGAAACTACCCCAGCCTGTATCCCTCTTCCGTCAGTGAAACTACCCCAACCTGTAACCCTCTGCTGTCAGATAAACTACCCCAACCTGTACCCCTCTCCCATCAATGAAACTACCCCAACCTGTACCACTCTCCCGTCAGATAAACTACCCCAGCCTGTACCCCTCTCCCGTCAGTGAAACTACCCCAACCTGTACCCCTCTCGCGTCAGTGAAACTACCCCAGCCTGGACCCCTCTCCCGTCAGTGAAACTACCCCAACCTGTACCCCTCTCCCATCAGTGAAACTACCCCAACCTGTACCCCTCTCCAGTCAGTGAAACTGCCCCAGCCTGTACCCCTCTCCCATCAGTGAAACTACCCCAGCCTGTACCCCTCTCCCATCAGTGAAACTACCCCATCCTGTACCCCTCTCCCATCAGTGAAACTACCCCAACCAGTACCCCTCTCCAGTCAGTGAAACTGCCCCAACCTGTACCCCTCTCCCATCATTGAAACTACCCCAACCTGTACCCCTCTCCCGTCAGTGAAACTACCCCAGCCTGGACCCCTCTCCCGTCAGTGAAACTACCCCAACCTGTAACCCTCTCCCATCCGTGAAACTAGCCCAACCTGTACCCCTCTTCCGTCAGTGAAACTACCCCAACCTGTACCCCTCTCCCATCAGTGAAACTACCCCAACCTGTACCCCTCTGCTGTCAGATAAACTACCCCAACCTGTACCCCTCTCCCATCAATGAAACTACCCCAACCTGTACCCCTCTGCTGTCAGATAAACTACCCCAGCCTGTACCCCTCTCCCGTCAGTGAAACTACCCCAACCTGTACCCCTCTCGCGTCAGTGAAACTACCCCAGCCTGGACCCCTCTCCCGTCAGTGAAACTACCCCAACCTGTAACCCTCTCCCATCAGTGAAACTACCCCAGCCTGTACCTCTCTCCCGTCAGTGAAACTACCCCAACCTGTACCCCTCTCCCGTCAGTGAAACTACCCCAGCTTGGACCCCTCTCCCGTCAGTGAAACTACCCCAACCTGTAACCCTCTCCCATCAGTGAAACTACCCCAACCTGTACCCCTCTGCTGTCAGATAAACTACCCCAACCTGTACCCCTCTCCCATCAGTGAAACTACCCCAACCTGTACCACTCTCCCGTCAGATAAACTACCCCAGCCTGTACCCCTCTCCCGTCAGTGAAACTACCCCAACCTGTACCCCTCTCCAGTCAGTGAAACTGCCCCAGCCTGTACCCCTCTCCCATCAGTGAAACTACCCCATCCTGTACCCCTCTCCCATCAGTGAAACTACCCCAACCAGTACCCCTCTCCAGTCAGTGAAACTGCCCCAACCTGTACCCCTCTCCCATCAGTGAAACTACCCCAACCTGTACCCCCCTCCCGTCAGTGAAACTACCCCAGCCTGGACCCCTCTCCCGTCAGTGAAACTACCCCAACCTGTAACCCTCTCCCATCCGTGAAACTACCCCAGCCTGTACCCCTCTCCAGTCAGTGAAACTACCCCAACCTGTACCCCTCTCCCATCAGTGAAACTACCCCAACTTGTACCCCTCTGCTGTCAGATAAACTACCCCAACCTGTACCCCTCTCCCATCAATGAAACTACCCCAACCTGTACCGCTCTCCCGTCAGATAAACTAACCCAGCCTGTACCCCTCTCCCGTCAGTGAAACTACCCCAACCTGTACCCCTCTCGCGTCAGTGAAACTACCCCAGCCTGGACACCTCTCCCGTCAGTGAAACTACCCCAACCTGTAACCCTCTCCCATCCGTGAAACTACCCCAGCCTGTACCCCTCTTCCGTCAGTGAAACTACCCCATCCTGTACACCTCTCCCATCAGTGAAACTACCCCAACCAGTACCCCTCTCCAGTCAGTGAAACTGCCCCAGCCTGTATCCCTCTCCCATCAGTGGAACTACCCCAGCCTGTACCCCTCTCCCGTCAGTGAAACTACCCCAACCTGTACCCCTCTCCCGTCAGTGAAACTACCCCAACCTGTGCCCCTCTCCCATCAGTGAAACTACCCCAGCCTGTACACCTCTCCCGTCCGTGAAACTACCCCAACCTGTACCCCTCGCCCATCAGTGAAACTACCCCAGCCTGTACACCTCTCCCGTCAGTGAAACTACCCCAACCTGTACCCCTCTCCTGTCTGTGAAACTGCCCCAACCTGTACCCCTCTCCCATCAGTGAAACTACCCCAACCTGTACCCCTCTCCCATCAGTTAAACTGCCCCAACCTGTACCCCTCTCCCATCATTGAAACTACCCCAACCTGTACCCCTCTTCCGTCAGTGAAACTACCCCAACACTGTACCCCTCTCCCATCAGTGAAACTACCCCAACCTGTACCCCTCTGCTGTCAGATAAACTACCCCAACCTGTACCCCTCTCCCATCAATGAAACTACCCCAACCTGTACCGCTCTCCCGTCAGTGAAACTACCCCATCCTGTACACCTCTCCCATCAGTGAAACTACCCCAACCAGTACCCCTCTCCAGTCAGTGAAACTGCCCCAGCCTGTATCCCTCTCCCATCAGTGGAACTACCCCAGCCTGTACCCCTCTCCCGTCAGTGAAACTACCCCAACCTGTACCCCTCTCCCGTCAGTGAAACTACCCCAACCTGTGCCCCTCTCCCATCAGTGAAACTACCCCAGCCTGTACACCTCTCCCGTCCGTGAAACTACCCCAACCTGTACCCCTCGCCCATCAGTGAAACTACCCCAGCCTGTACACCTCTCCCGTCAGTGAAACTACCCCAACCTGTACCCCTCTCCTGTCTGTGAAACTGCCCCAACCTGTACCCCTCTCCCATCAGTGAAACTACCCCAACCTGTACCCCTCTCCCATCAGTTAAACTGCCCCAACCTGTACCCCTCTCCCATCATTGAAACTACCCCAACCTGTACCCCTCTCCTGTCTGTGAAACTGCCCCAACCTGTACCCCTCTCCCATCAGTGAAACTACCCCAACCTGTACCCCTCTCCTGTCTGTGAAACTGCCCCAACCTGTACCCCTCTCCCATCATTGAAACTACCCCAACCTGTACCCCTCTCCTGTCTGTGAAACTGCCCCAACCTGTACCCCTCTCCCATCAGTGAAACTACCCCATCCTGTACCCCTCTCCCATCAGTGAAACTACCCCAGCCTGTACCTCTCTCCCGTCAGTGAAACTACCCCAACCTGTACCCCTCTCCTGTCAGTGAAACTGCCCCAACCTGTACCCCTCTCCCATCAGTGAAACTGCCCCAACCTGTAACCCTCTCCCATCCGTGAAACTACCCCAGCCTGTACCCCTCTCCCGTCAGTGAAACTACCCCAACCTGTACCCCTCTCCCGTCAGTGAAACTACCCCAACCTGTGCCCCTCTCCCATCAGTGAAACTACCCCAGCCTGTACACCTCTCCCGTCCGTGAAACTACCCCAACCTGTACCCCTCGCCCATCAGTGAAACTACCCCAGCCTGTACACCTCTCCCGTCAGTGAAACTACCCCAACCTGTACCCCTCTCCTGTCTGTGAAACTGCCCCAACCTGTACCCCTCTCCCATCAGTGAAACTACCCCAACCTGTACCCCTCTCCCATCAGTTAAACTGCCCCAACCTGTACCCCTCTCCCATCATTGAAACTACCCCAACCTGTACCCCTCTCCTGTCTGTGAAACTGCCCCAACCTGTACCCCTCTCCCATCAGTGAAACTACCCCAACCTGTACCCCTCTCCTGTCTGTGAAACTGCCCCAACCTGTACCCCTCTCCCATCATTGAAACTACCCCAACCTGTACCCCTCTCCTGTCTGTGAAACTGCCCCAACCTGTACCCCTCTCCCATCAGTGAAACTACCCCATCCTGTACCCCTCTCCCATCAGTGAAACTACCCCAGCCTGTACCTCTCTCCCGTCAGTGAAACTACCCCAACCTGTACCCCGCTCCTGTCAGTGAAACTGCCCCAACCTGTACCCCTCTCCCATCAGTGAAACTGCCCCAACCTGTAACCCTCTCCCATCCGTGAAACTACCCCAGCCTGTACCCCTCTTCCGTCAGTGAAACTACCCCATCCTGTAACCCTCTCCCATCCGTGAAACTACCCCAGCCTGGACTCCTCTCCCGTCAGTGAAACTACCCCAACCTGTAACCCTCTCCCATCCGTGAAACTACCCCAGCCTGTACCCCTCTTCCGTCAGTGAAACTACCCCAACCAGTACCCCTCTCCAGTCAGTGAAACTGCCCCAACCTGTACCCCTCTCCCATCAGTGAAACTACACCAGCCTGTACATCTCTCCCGTCAGTGAAACTACACCAGCTTGGACCCCTCTCCCGTCAGTGAAACTACCCCAACCTGTAACCCTCTCCCATCCGTGAAACTACCCCAGCCTGTATCCCTCTTCCGTCAGTGAAACTACCCCAACCTGTAACCCTCTGCTGTCAGATAAACTACCCCAACCTGTACCCCTCTCCCATCAATGAAACTACCCCAACCTGTACCACTCTCCCGTCAGATAAACTACCCCAGCCTGTACCCCTCTCCCGTCAGTGAAACTACCCCAACCTGTACCCCTCTCGCGTCAGTGAAACTACCCCAGCCTGGACCCCTCTCCCGTCAGTGAAACTACCCCAACCTGTACCCCTCTCCCATCAGTGAAACTACCCCAACCTGTACCCCTCTCCAGTCAGTGAAACTGCCCCAGCCTGTACCCCTCTCCCATCAGTGAAACTACCCCAGCCTGTACCCCTCTCCCATCAGTGAAACTACCCCATCCTGTACCCCTCTCCCATCAGTGAAACTACCCCAACCAGTACCCCTCTCCAGTCAGTGAAACTGCCCCAACCTGTACCCCTCTCCCATCATTGAAACTACCCCAACCTGTACCCCTCTCCCGTCAGTGAAACTACCCCAGCCTGGACCCCTCTCCCGTCAGTGAAACTACCCCAACCTGTAACCCTCTCCCATCCGTGAAACTAGCCCAACCTGTACCCCTCTTCCGTCAGTGAAACTACCCCAACCTGTACCCCTCTCCCATCAGTGAAACTACCCCAACCTGTACCCCTCTGCTGTCAGATAAACTACCCCAACCTGTACCCCTCTCCCATCAATGAAACTACCCCAACCTGTACCCCTCTGCTGTCAGATAAACTACCCCAGCCTGTACCCCTCTCCCGTCAGTGAAACTACCCCAACCTGTACCCCTCTCGCGTCAGTGAAACTACCCCAGCCTGGACCCCTCTCCCGTCAGTGAAACTACCCCAACCTGTAACCCTCTCCCATCAGTGAAACTACCCCAGCCTGTACCTCTCTCCCGTCAGTGAAACTACCCCAACCTGTACCCCTCTCCTGTCTGTGAAACTGCCCCAACCTGTACCCCTCTCCCATCAGTGAAACTACCCCAGCCTGGACCCCTCTCCCGTCAGTGAAACTACCCCAACCTGTAACCCTCTCCCATCCGTGAAACTACCCCAGCCTGTACCCCTCTTCCGTCAGTGAAACTACCCCATCCTGTACCCCTCTCCCATCAGTGAAACTACCCCAACCAGTACCCCTCTCCAGTCAGTGAAACTGCCCCAACCTGTACCCCTCTCCCATCAGTGAAACTACCCCAGCCTGTACCCCTCTTCCGTCAGTGAAACTACCCCAACCTGTAACCCTCTGCTGTCAAATAAACTACCCCAACCTGTACCCCTCTCCCATCAATGAAACTACCCCAACCTGTACCACTCTCCCGTCAGATAAACTACCCCAGCCTGTACCCCACTCCCGTCAGTGAAACTACCCCAACCTGTACCCCTCTCCAGTCAGTGAAACTGCCCCAGCCTGTACCCCTCTCCCATCTGTGAAACTACCCCATCCTGTACCCCTCTCCCATCAGTGAAACTACCCCAACCAGTACCCCTCTCCAGTCAGTGAAACTGCCCCAACCTGTACCCTTCTCCCATCAGTGAAACTACCCCAACCTGTACCCCTCTCCCGTCAGTGAAACTACCCCAGCCTGGACCCCTCTCCCGTCAGTGAAACTACCCCAACCTGTAACCCTCTCCCATCCGTGAAACTAGCCCAGCCTGTACCCCTCTTCCGTCAGTGAAACTACCCCAACCTGTACCCCTCTCCCATCAGTGAAACTACCCCAACCTGTACCCCTCTGCTGTCAGATAAACTACCCCAACCTGTACCCCTCTCCCATCAATGAAACTACCCCAACCTGTACCGCTCTCCCGTCAGATAAACTACCCCAGCCTGTACCCCTCTCCCGTCAGTGAAACTACCCCAACCTGTACCCCTCTCGCGTCAGTGAAACTACCCCAGCCTGGACCCCTCTCCCGTCAGTGAAACTACCCCAACCTGTAACCCTCTCCCATCCGTGAAACTACCCCAGCCTGTACCCCTCTTCCGTCAGTGAAACTACCCCAACACTGTACCCCTCTCCCATCAGGGAAACTACCCCAACCTGTACCCCTCTGCTGTCAGATAAACTACCCCAACCTGTACCCCTCTCCCATCAATGAAACTACCCCAACCTGTACCGCTCTCCCGTCAGATAAACTACCCCAGCCTGTACCCCTCTCCCGTCAGTGAAACTACCCCAACCTGTACCCCTCTCGCGTCAGTGAAACTACCCCAGCCTGGACCCCTCTCCCGTCAGTGAAACTACCCCAACCTGTAACCCTCTCCCATCCGTGAAACTACCCCAGCCTGTACCCCTCTTCCGTCAGTGAAACTACCCCAACACTGTACCCCTCTCCCATCAGTGAAACTACCCCAACCTGTACCCCTCTGCTGTCAGATAAACTACCCCAACCTGTACCCCTCTCCCATCAATGAAACTAACCCAACCTGTACCACTCTCCCGTCAGTTAAACTGCCCCAACCTGTTCCCCTCTCCCATCAGTGAAACTACCCCAGCCTGTACCTCTCTCCCGTCAGTGAAACTACCCCAGCCTGGACCCCTCTCCCGTCAGTGAAACTACCCCAACCTGTAACCCTCTCCCATCCGTGAAACTACCCCAGCCTGTACCCCTCTTCCGTCAGTGAAACTGCCCCATCCTGTACCCCTCTCCCGTCAGTGAAACTACCCCAACCTGTACCCCTCTCCAGTCAGTGAAACTGCCCCAGCCTGTACCCCTCTCCCATCAGTGAAACTACCCCATCCTGTACCCCTCTCCCATCAGTGAAACTACCCCAACCAGTACCCCTCTCCAGTCAGTGAAACTGCCCCAACCTGTACCCCTCTCCCATCAGTGAAACTACCCCAACCTGTTCCTCTCTCCCGTCAGTGAAACTACCCCAGCCTGGACCCCTCTCCCGTCAGTGAAACTACCCCAACCTGTAACCCTCTCCCATCCGTGAAACTACCCCAGCCTGTACCCCTCTTCCGTCAGTGAAACTACCCCAACCTGTACCCCTCTCCCATCAGTGAAACTACCCCAACCTGTACCCCTCTGCTGTCAGATAAACTACCCCAACCTGTACCCCTCTCCCATCAGATAAACTACCCCAACCTGTACCGCTCTCCCATCAGTGAAACTACCCCAGCCTGTACCCCTCTCCCATCAGTGAAACTGCCCCAGCCTGTACCCCTCTCTCATCAGTGAAACTACCCCAACCTGTACCCCACTCCCATCAGTGAAACTACCCCAACCTGTACCACTCTCCCGTCAGTGAAACTACTCCAGCCTGTACCCCTCTCCAGTCAGTGAAGCTACCCCAACCTGTACCCCTCCCTCGTCAGTGAAACTACCCCAGCCTATACCCCTCTCCCATCAGTGAAACTACCCCAACCTGTACCCCTCTCCCATCAGTGAAACTACCCCAACCTGTACCCCTCTCCCATCAGTGAAACTACCCCAGCCTATACCCCTCTCCGATCAGTGAAACTACCCCAACCTGTACCCCTCTCCCATCAGTGAAACTACCCCAGCCTATACCCCTCTCCCATCAGTGAAACTACCCCAACCTGTACCCCTCTCCCATCAGTGAAACTACCCCAGCCTGTACACCTCTCCAGTCAGTGAAGCTACCCCAACCTGTACACCTCTCCCGTCAGCGAAACTACCCCAGCTTGGACCCCTCTCCCGTCAGTGAAACTACCCCAACCTGTACCCCTCTCCCATCAGTGAAACTACCCCAACCTGTACCCCTCTGCTGTCAGATAAACTACCCCAACCTGTACCCCTCTCCCATCAATGAAACTACCACAACCTGTACCGCTCTCCCGTCAGATAAACTAACCCAGCCTGTACCCCTCTCCCATCAATGAAACTACCCCAACCTGTACCGCTCTCCCGTCAGATAAACTACCCCAGCCTGTACCCCTCTCCCGTCAGTGAAACTACCCCAACCTGTACCCCTCTCGCGTCAGTGAAACTATTCCAGCCTGGACCCCTCTCCCGTCAGTGTAACTACCTCAACCTGTAACCCTCTCCCATCCGTGAAACTACCCCAGCCTGTACCCCTCTTCCGTCAGTGAAACTACCCCAACACTGTACCCCTCTCCCATCAGTGAAACTACCCCAACCTGTACCCCTCTGCTGTCAGATAAACTACCCCAACCTGTACCCCTCTCCCATCAATGAAACTACCCCAACCTGTACCGCTCTCCCGTCAGATAAACTACCCCAGCCTGTACCCCTCTCCCGTCAGTGAAACTACCCCAACCTGTACCCCTCTCGCATCAGTGAAACTACCCCAGCCTGGACCCCTCTCCCGTCAGTGAAACTACCCCAACCTGTAACCCTCTCCCATCCGTGAAACTACCCCAGCCTGTACCCCTCTTCCGTCAGTGAAACTACCCCAACACTGTACCCCTCTCCCGTCAGATAAACTACCCCAACCTGTACCCCTCTCCCATCAATGAAACTACCCCAACCTGTACCCCTCTCCCGTCAGTGAAACTACCCCAACCTGTACCCCTCTCCCATCAGTGAAACTACCCCAGCCTGTACCCCTCTCCCATCAGTGAAACTACCCCATCCTGTACCCCTCTCCCATCAGTGAAACTACCCCAACCTGTACCCCTCTCCCATCAGTGAAACTACCCCAACCTGTACCCCTCTCCCATCAGTGAAACTACCCCATCCTGTACCCCTCTCCCATCAGTGAAACTACCCCAGCCTATAACCCTCTCCCATCAGTGAAACTACCCCAACCTGTACCCCTCTCCCATCAGTGAAACTACCCCAGCCTGTACCCCTCTCCCATCAGTGAAACTACCCCAGCCTATACACCTCTCCAGTCAGTTAAGCTACCCCAACCTGTACACCTCTCCCGTCAATGAAACTACCCCAGCCTGGACCCCTCTCCCGTCAGCGAAACTACCCCAACCTGTACACCTCTCCCGCCCGTGAAACTACCCCAACCTGTACCCCTCTCCCGTCAGCGAAACTACCCCAACCTGTACACCTCTCCAGTCAGCGAAACTACCCCAACCTGTACCCCTCTCCCGCCCGTGAAACTACCCCAACCTGTACCCCTCTCCCGTCAGCGAAACTACCCCAACCTGTACACCACTCCCGCCCGTGAAACTACCCCAACCTGTACCCCTCTCCTGTCAGGTGCTGGAATGTGGCGACTAGGAGCTTTTCACAGTAACTTCATTGAAGCCTACTTGTGACAATAAGCGACTATTATTATTATTATTATTATTTCCCAATAGCTTTCCCATGTGGCCATCACCCATTTTGATCCACTCGTTATCAAGAAACCTATGAAGGTGGATTATGACTACCCACGGTGGATCCCCAGATTTTCGCTTCTGCCATAGTGGTAGACCCGGTCCACAAAGGGAGGTCTCGCACAGAGCCCTTCATCCGCCAACTTCTGAACACCTTTGTCACAACTTCTGTGGCACTCGTGCCTTCGATGTCCTTCGGTAGCCCGAAAATCCCCTGTTTTTGGCACCTGGACTGGTTCTCTTGGTTCTCAACCTTGACCCTCGAAACGTTTTGTGGGTCTCCGCCATCAACATTACCTCAGCCTCTGAAGAGATAATCCAGTCACTGTGACCCGGGACCGCATCTTCCACCTCCTGGATCGACGTGCTCTGTGCCTCCATCCGCTGCTCCACCGTCTGCAAAGTTACCCGAAGGGCGGGGGTGGGTGGGGGAGACTGCTTCCTCAATTGCTCTGGGGAGATCCTCCACCATCGACTGCCTCTGATTTTGGAACTCACCCATAAGGAATTCCATCAATTTCTCCATTGGTCCAAAGGAAGGCATTGACATCGATCATGAGATACTGCCGATTCTGGTTTGGGACTTTTATTCTACTTCAGCTTGGATTTGCTCCCTGCAGGCATCCGATGCCGATGGAGAGAATGGTAAGTTAGGCTTGGCTGTCCTTTTATCCGTGATTTTCTCTGTAGACCGGGTGACAAGGGCCAAAAAGTGCGTTGTTGAACCGGAGCCACCTTGTACACGACCACTCACTGCATCACCATCACCGGATGTCTTAATATGTTTAGTTAACCAACAATGCTACAAGAATTTGTATCAACGTATGTGGATCAGTCCATCATCATGATCCCAATGCCACTTTTGGGGATTATCAAATTTTGCCCCCTCTGTTTTTAATGTTTGTTTTAATGGGGAATATTAAATGTGCAGAAGCCATGACATAATTCCCCATTAAACTTTGTGAATTTATTTTCACCTCTGTCCAGCCGTGAAACCCTTCAATCAAGAATAATATATCAAATTCACATTCTCAGCTCCATGCTTCTTTCATGAGGGTATCATTGAGCCTGTAGAATTTCTTTTTAGCTCTGATGGCTCAATTCCACTTCACTCCAGTAGTTACCGATGCACTCATGTTTAGAAGGGACAATGTGTGCCTCATCTTCCATCCTGACCCCATATATGCAGGTCAAATCAACGCATCTTCAGTGTGCTGCACACCATTAATTAACTGTTTTTAACAGATTCATTGCACTTGTGGTCACAAATATGATAGGACCGAAGTTGGAGGATATCACCGCAGACAGTTAAGGTCCACCCTTTATTACAACATCTGGAAATAGTCTTTTTTTTGGCTTGACATAGACAAGAGTCTATTCATCCAACAAGTAAGAGCTTACAAAATGATTTGTCACCTCTGGTGTGCACAGTCTGAGCAAGTGTCCCCTGAATTTACTCCATGAAACACAATCTTCTCAGGAGTAATTCATTGCTGGAGGCTGACTTTTGGACATTTTACTTTTAATAATTTGCATTATCTGCGAGTGCAATACAAGTTTGAAAATTAAGCAGGTTGCAAGCATACACATGTATTTGTGAATAAGGATAAAATTGAAACTACAACTAGATATTGCTAGAGCATCAAAGTGCCAAGTACATAGTTCTACTCAGTGAAAATACAACCTAAAATTTACAGAGTTTACCACTGGCTGCTGTACAGAAAGAAACAACACTTTTACCAATTTAGTTCCATTGAGCAGGCCGTAAATCTAGTGCAATCGCTGTAAAGCACCAGACTCATGCAGATTTACAGCAGTAATCGAAGAAGGAAAAGTCGTTCCAAACGCAATGCTGTCACATCATGTGATAAGTTTTGTATCACATTAGGCTGGGACATCACCTTCTTATCTAATGGGATTTATCAAGCTGTCTGTTGTATAAATCTAGGATCATGCAATGGTAGTAGTAAACCATTAGGTTTATTTCTCAAGCGTGAAAGCCCCTTAATTTACAAACATTGCAGCATGGAATCATTCTCATTCATGAAGTAAATCCAGCTGCAATATTCTATCTATCATTGGACTGTTGCCAGTGAATAACCTGGCGCTTTCCTCCCAAATGTACAGAACTGCTTAAGATCCTCAGTGTATATTTCTGTAATGTAGCACATGACACAGTGCAATGACCTGAGAAGGAAGTGTAACTTCAGCACAATACTATTCCTATTGCCCTCTGAATTTGCAATATAGGTTGAATGGCCACGAGGAGGCAGTGACTGGAGCTGCTTGTGTTTTAGTAGCAAGGAATGGGAAATAGCACCATTCACCTCCATGTGCAGTCGCCTAACTAAAGGTAGGATAAGTGGAGTCTTGGGAGGAACTTGCTCACTTGGGATTTGTGATGTGATGCAGGAAATCTTGATGGGGGAAAGGAGAGTGAGGAACTTTCCTTGAAAAAAAAGGCAACTGTTGCTCTCTTTAAAGCTCTAAAAATCTTGTGATGAAATTACTGATATTATACTTATTGTGATGGTGTAAACACAACCATTGCACAGTGGGACTAAGTTTCTTTCATTTAGGGGAATGACTGGAAAGAAGTGTGTTATAACCCGACCGCAGGCCACAGAGTCTGCAACATCAGAGTCCCTGTGGCATCACCTGAATATGATCTCCCTAGATGAAGGGGCGGAGCTATACCCTTAAGCCAAGGTCCTCATGGGACCTAAATACCCAAGTATGGGCTGGGTGGGGGAGACCCTTCGGGGAGTAAGAGTTAGATTATAGTCGGTAAAATAAACTTGAATTTTTCTTACAGTCATCACTTCCATGTGGACACTCGTCTGGAATTTTACACTGGCGACAAGGGTAAAATATAGCTGCAGGAGATGCCATTTCCTCCAGACTAGGCTCACCTGGATTAGGCCTCAGGATGCCTCCATCCAGGCTGTGGGTATAACACTAATCGGAAAGTTAAAGGCATTTGATGCTAAGGCGCGTGACCGGTCACTATATATTGAGCGAATGTGCAATTTCTTTGAGCTCAACAACATTGTCGGCGATGAAAGAAAAATGGTGACCCTCCATTGTGGGGCAGACACCTATAGCATCATCAAGAGATTAAATTTCCAGGATTTACTTGACACCTGCAGATTGCGGAGTTAATTTCCTTGGTAAGCAGCCATTTTGATCCTAAACTGTTGCTGATTTCCACCATTTTCATTTTCACATGGCCACCCAAAACCAGGGAGAGTCCATGACCGACCTTTTGGCCAGTTTTTGAAAACTCGCTGAGTGTTGCGAGTTTGGCCCAACCTTTTCTGAGGTGCACAGAGACCGGTTGGGCTGTGGCATCAGCAATGCGGCAACCCAAGAACACTTGATGGGAGATACACATCTTGATTTAACAGCATGTCTTTGTCCAAAGCGCGGTGACCAGGAGCTTCGTGGAGCCTAGGGTGCCCAACTGGGTGCGGAGTACCCCCATCCTGTGCTATTGTTCAGGACTCCCGCCATTGGGGATGCACTCCTCAAGGCCAGGACCAGTGTCAGCATTTTCTCGGTGAGAGACAACGGCACTCCCCCACGCCGGAGACACCTGACCTGTGGGATGGACAGACCAGTACCCAGAGAAAGCGACGGAATGGATGCCAGCGGGTAAACCCACCCGCTGCTACGCCCCCAATGACTATCCCCGGGAACGGGCCCATTTTTTGGTGGAACAGGCAGAGGGTAACCACCACCTCTGTTGTACCTCAGTACCACAGTTGGCGCCCATATAGGTGATGGTCCGGATCAATGGTTTCCCCATCCAGATGGAGCTCGATACTGGGACCGCAGTGTCTGTAATCAGTCACCGCATGTACAACCGAGTCCGCTCGGGCATCCGCAGCTTAGGATTGTGAAACACCGATGCAGGCCTGGAAACATATATGGGGGAGCTCTTGGAGATCGTGGGCATTTTGGAAGTTCGTGTGGAATATGGGACACCATCAACACACTTGCCATTGGTGGTAATAAAAGGTTTGGGTCCCAGCATACCCCGATTGGCCAGATGTAGTGCTGATGTGTGGCCCAGGCATTTTTCAAGACGGATTAGATACCATCTGAGGGGCCTCAGCCAAGATTTTGGTGAGCCCAAATGTGATGTTCTCTGCTTTCTTGATAAGGATGGCTTTGATGTGTAGTGTACAACAAAGAACATCAAGCTATGTTAATTAGCAAAGTTACTTTATCAACACTACTTATAGCTAGATTTAAACGTCTTACGAAGATACAAAGGCTGCCAAATAAACTATGCTATAATTCTATCTACAGATCTCCTGATCACACAACTACTCTCTCTCATGCCTAAACACCTTCTCCCAAAATCAAGGGTGTCACGTGATCTATGTGACTGCTCTTGATCACCATCTGGTGGTTAGATGTACTTGCAGAAAATTGTTAACCCTTTATTTACCATACAATATCCATATTGTCACACCCGAGGCCCAGCCACGGTATTTTCGGGCCTGCCCCATCCCCTATGCATTGAAGCCTCAGGGGGATGCAGAGTTGGACCGCCTGGAACAGTTGGGGAGCATCTGTCTGGTGCAGTTCTCAGATTGGGCTGTGCCAGTTGTGCCTCTTCTGAAGCCTGGCAGTTCTGTCCGTCTCTGCAGTGATTATAAGATGACGATAAATCGGGTGTCCTGTTTGGATCGTTGTCTGGTCCTCAGGATTGAAGACCTGTACGCTTGGTTCAGTGGAGGGCGTACCTTCACCAAGCTCAACATGAGTTCCACCTATCTGCAGTTAGTTCTGGACCCAGCCTCATGGAAGTTTGTGCCCATCAATAGAGCACACCAGGTTGCGGAGTCTCCTCCCCTTGTGCTATTTTTCAATGGGTAATGGGGAACATTCTTCAGGGATTATCGCAGACCGTGGTTTACCTTCATGACGTGTTGGTCATCGATTGATCCGACTAGGAACACATGAAGAACCTGAAGGACGTACTATGCCGGTTCAAGGCAGTCGAGATCTGATTACAGCGTGAAAAGTGTGTATTTCACGCAAAAGAGGTGGTCTCCTTGGGTTACATTGTGGACCGGAATGACTTGCACCTCGTGGATGATACGGTGCGAGCAATTTGGCAGGCACCTGTGCCAAAGGACCCTCTGGAACTCCGCTCTCCCTTGGGCCTAATCAACTATTGTGGCAAGTTCATTACAAATATGGTAACCATTTTGGCCCCACAGCAGTGAAGAGGTGGTGAGAGAATAATCAGAAGAAAGGGGTTACATGCCAGGTGAGATCGAAGGGGCAAGGGATGGTCTTGGGAAAAATGTTGAAAATAAGTGGTAAGATTTGTTGTTTATTTTTCATACCATAACACACAAACTGCACTGATATCCCCATGATCGCTTTGATGACTAATGGTTGCAATTGATGCCTAATGATTGCTTTAGCACCTAATCATTGTTTCAACAAACTTAATAAGCTGTGATGGATTTTGAACAGTTTTGAGTGCTTTGATGACTCCTGAAGCGAGTTACAACTTGATGCTAAAAGATAGCTAATAGAGCACTTCCGATGGAAAATGAGAACTGTTTCTGTAATCAGACATCGTCAAATGATGTTGTTATGGGAGAGGTCTTTTCAGAACCCCAAAATGTATCATGGAGTTCAACCAACCCCCCCCCCCCTTTAATGGATTGTTGCTTTTGAAGCACACGGCTTGTTCCCCAGGTTTAGTATTACAATTATGGACATGTGGCTTTTTAAAACAAAACAATGTTTATTCCATGAACTCAAATTAACCTTTTAAATAAACATTGGATCTCTTAACACCCCTTACGTCAAAGATAACCCCGAAAATAATACAACACTACCCAGTCCTGCAAAGTGTTCCTTTACACATCCAAAAGACTTAACAAATCCTTCAAACAGAAGCACATTAGATTTATATTCAATACTGAGACCTTTTTACAGTTCTGATTTCACCAAATGATTAAGAGATAGTCCTTCATGGCAGAGATCACCAGCAATGCAGCTCACAGCCACACCCAAGCTTTCTTCAAACTGAAACTAAAACTCCCAAAAGCAGAAGTGAGCTCAGCTCCCCCCCCCCCCCCCCCCGCCCCATGCCATCACTTCAGTAATATGATCAGCTTCATTTCTTAAAGGAACATTTCTTAAACATCCAATTCTTAAAGGCTCTCTCACATGACACCTCCCCCCAAGAAAAAAAACCCCATCAACTTCAAGATGGTTTCATTTTTCACTTTTGCACCATCCACTTAGAAATGCACACAGTAAATATATGTTTTTGTTTCAAAAAAACAACACACGCAAACAGGCATAATAATAAAGTCCATTTTTCCCGTTCTTCTTCCTCCAACCCCATGGAGGGTTAGTGAGAGGCAGCATGGTTTTGTGAAGGGGAGGTCGTGTCTCACTAACTTGATAGAGTTTTTCGAGGAGGTCACTAAGATGATTGATGCAGGTAGGGCAGTGGATGCTGTCTATATGGACTTCAGTAAGGCCTTTGACAAGGTCCCTCATGGTAGACTAGTACAAAAGGTGAAGTCACACTGGATCAGGGGTGAGCTGGCAAGGTGGATACAGAACTGGCTAGGTCATAGAAGGCAGAGAGTAGCAATGGAAGGATGCTTTTCTAATTGGAGGGCTGTGACCAGTGGTGTTCCACAGGGATCAGTGCTGGGACCTTTGCTCTTTGTAGTATATATAAATGATTTGGAGGAAAATGTAACTGGTCTGATTAGTAAGTTTGCAGACGACACAAAGGTTGGTGGAATTGCGGATAGTGATGAGGACTGTCAGAGGATACAGCAGGATTTAGATTGTTTGGAGACTTGGGCGGAGAGATGGCAGATGGAGTTTAATCCGGACAAATGTGAGGTAATGCATTTTGGAAGGTCTAATGCAGGTAGGGAATATACAGTGAATGGTAGAACCCTCAAGAGTATTGAAAGTCAAAGAGACCTAGGAGTACAGGTACACAGGTCATTGAAAGGGGCAACACAGGTGGAGAAGGTAGTCAAGAAGGCATACGGCATGCTTGCCTTCATTGGCCGGGGCATTGAGTATAAGAATTGGCAAGTCATGTTGCAGCTGTATAGAACCTGAGTTAGCCAAACTTGGAGTATAGTGTTCAATTCTGGTTGCCACACTACCAGAAGGATGTGGAGGCTTTAGAGAGCGTGCAGAAGAGATTTACCAGAATGTTGCCTGGTATGGAGGGTATTAGCTATGAGGAGCGGTTGAATAAACTCGGTTTGTTCTCACTGGAACGAAGGAGGTTGAGGGGAGACCTGATAGAGGTCTACAAAATTATGAGGGGCATAGACAGAGTGGATAGTCAGAGGCTTTTCCCCAGGGTAGAGGGGTCAATTACTAGGGGGCATAGATTTAAGGTGAGAGGGGCAAGGTTTTGAGTAGATGTACGAGGCAAGTTTTTTACGCAGAGGGTAGTGGGTGCCTGGAACTCGCTACCGGAGGAGGTGGTGGAAGCAGGGACGATAGTGACATTTAAGGGGCATCTTGACAAATACATGAATAGGATGGGAATAGAGGGATACAGACCCAGGAAGTGTAGAAGATTGTAGTTTAGTTGGGCAGCATGGTCGGCACGGGCTTGGAGGGCCGAAGGGCCTGTTCCTGTGCTGTACATTTCTTTGTTCTTTGTTCAACCGAAAACCATCTCGATTGACAGTCTCTTTGAACAAGAAAGTCTCTGCACGATCCATCCATTCCTCTACTGTTTGCCATTTCTCTTTAGAATCAGATATTTTAGTTCAACCTGACCACAGAGGCCCTTGCAATTCTCCAATACAGGAGCATTGGTGATCACAGCTTTCAGGCAGTCAAATGCCTGTTGAACGTCCCCTGTCCATTGACATTTTTTTACATTTCTTCAGCAAGTCCATCAGTGGAGCAACCACGCGACAAATCTTGTGCACAAAGGTTTGATCAAAGCCATTCATGCTAAGAGATCGCATTATTTCCCTCGTCTTGAGGGTATCAGAAACTCCTCAAGGAAAGTGATTCGGGCTTCTCCAAATTCACTTTCGGCTAGGGCAGTGGATGTTGTCTATATGGACTTCAGTAAGGCCTTTGACAAGGTCCCTCATGGAAGACTAGTACAAAAGGTGAAGTCACACGGGATCAGGGGTGAGCTGGCAAGGTGGATACAGAACTGGCTAGGCCATAGAAGGCAGAGAGTAGCAATGGAAGGATGCTTTTCTCATTGGAGGGCTGTGACCAGTGGTGTTCCACAGGGATCAGTGCTGGGACCTTTGCTCTTTGTAGTATATATAAATGATTTGGAGGAAAATGTAACTGGTCTGATTAGTAAGTTTGCAGACGACACAAAGGTTGGTGGAATTGCGGATAGCGAAGAGGACTGTCGGAGGATACAGCAGGATTTAGATTGTTTGGAGACTTGGGCAGAGAGATGGCAGATGGAGTTTAATCCGGACAAATGTGAGGTAATGCATTTTGGAAGGTCTAATGCAGGTAGGGAATATACAGTGAATGGTATAACCCTCAAGAGTATTGAAAGTCAAAGAGATCTAGGAGTACAGGTACACAGGTCATTGAAAGGGGCAACACAGGTGGAGAAGGTAGTCAAGAAGGCATACGGCATGCTTGCCTTCATTGGCCGGGGCATTGAGTATAAGAATTGGCAAGTCATGTTGCAGCTGTATAGAACCTTAGTTAGGCCACACTTGGAGTATAGTGTTCAATTCTGGTCGCCACACTACCAGAAGGATGTGGAGGCTTTAGAGAGGGTGCAGAAGAGATTAACCAGAATGTTGCCTGGTATGGAGGGCATTAGCTATGAGGAGCGGTTGAATAAACTCGGTTTGTTCTCACTGGAATGAAGGAGGTTGAGGGGAGACCTGATAGAGGTATACAAAATTATGAGGGGCATAGACAGAGTGGATAGTCAGAGGCTTTTCCCCACGGTAGAGGGTTCAATTACTAGGGGGCATAGGTTTAAGGTGAGAGGGGCAAGGTTTAGAGTAGATGTACGAGGCAAGTTTTTTACGCAGAGGGTAGTGGGTGCCTGGAACTCGCTACCGGAGGAGGTGGTGGAAGCAGGGACGATAGTGACATTTAAGGGGCATCTTGACAAATACATGAATAGGATGGGAATAGAGGGATACGGACCCAGGAAGTGTAGAAGATTGTAGTTTAGTCGGGCAACATGGTCGGCACGGGCTTGGAGGGCCGAAGGGACTGTTCCTGTGCTGTACATTTCTTTGTTCTTTGTTCTTTGTTCTAGGTTCATCACCAAACCCGCCGCCTGAAGTCGATCGAAGAACTCCATACGATGTTTTAAATGTTCTTTCCATGTTTGGAAGTTGGAAATAAAAGCAGATTGTTCCACTTTCTCAATGCAATCCTTTAAACGTGGGATAGGTCAAGAGCCCGTTCTTGTAACTGCATTCACCTTTCTATAGTCCACACACAACCGTTGGGTACCATCTGGTTTAGGTACCATCACTATGGGGTGAGCTCCATTGGCCACAACCCACTTCAATTATGCCATTTTTAAGCATACTCTCAACCTCTCTGTTAACCTGTGCCAATTTTAAAGGATTAAGTCTATATGGATGTTATTTGATAGGAACAGCATTTTCCACATCTACATCACGTATAGCCATTTTAGTACTTCCCAATTTATCTCTACAAACTTGTCCATGTGATATCAATAACTCTTTCAGGTCAGTTTGTTTTTCCTCTGGAAGGTAACTTAACAATTCATACCAATTTTTAAGAACGTCCTCATTTTCCAATTTAATTTGAGGTATGTCAAATTCACAGTCATCTGGATTTGGTTCGTCACTTTGAGTTAGAATCATTAAAACCTCCTTTTTCTCTCCTTCCCTTTCAAATTACCTTTTAAGCATATTCACATGACACACTCGGTGAGTCTTCCTTCTATCTGGTGTTTTTACCACATAATTCACCTCACTTAATTTCCTTTCAACCTGATACGGTCCACCAACATGGCTTTTAAAGGCTCACCTTCCACTGGTAACAACACTAAAACTTTATCCCCACTGGCAAAACTACGAACTTTGGATTTCTTGTCCGCTTTCCATTTCATCACATTTTGTGCAACTTTCAAATGTTGTCTAGCCAATTCACCTGCTCTATTTAATCATTCCCTAAAATTTGACACGTAATCCAATCGTGTAATTTCCAATTTCTCACCTACCAATTTTTCCTGAATCAATTTAAGTGGTCCTCTTACCTCATGATGAAAAAATTGGTTCAAAAGGCTTACATTTGGTAGACTCATTAGGTGCATCCCTAATTGCAAATAATACGAATGGGATTCCTTTATCCCAATCCTCTGAATGATCTTGACAATACGCTCTCAACATTGTCTTTAATGTCTGATGCCACCTTTCTAACGCTCCCTGCGATTCTGGATGATACGCAGTTGATTTAAATTGTTTTATTCCTGAGCTATCCATAACTTCTTTGAATAACTTTGAGGTAAAATTTGATCCTTGATCCGATTGAATTTCTGTGGGTAGTCCAGATCTAGTAAACAATTTAAGTAACTCCTCCACAATCCTTTTAGCTGTAATATTACGTTCTGGAATGGTCTCTGGAAACCTAGTAGACACATCCATTATTGTCAGAAGATATTGATTCCCACTTTTTTGTTTTAGGAAGCGGTCGTAAACAATCAATTAGGACCCTCGTAAAAGGTTCCTCAAATGCTGGAATGGGTATTAAGGGCGCTGGTTTTATCACTGCTTGAGGTTTCCCTATCACTTGACATGTGTGACATGATTGACAAAATTTAACTTCATCTTTATGTAGTCCAGGACAATAAAAATGTTTCTGGATTTTAGCTTGAGTTTTCCTTATTCCCAAATGACCTACCACTGGTACCTCATGTGTAACTTGCAACACCTCCTTTCTATACCCTACCGGCAATACTACTTGCTGAACTTCTGCCCACTTTTCATCCGCCTGCATATGTACAGGTCTCCACTTTCTCATCAAGACATCACTTTTATGGTAATAACACTCTGGTATACTCTCAGATTCCTCTTCCGTATATGCTTTCTGATATATCCGTTTTATTTCTACATTCTGTTGTAACTCTGCCAATTTTCTTGAACTAAAAATATCTGCCTCATCCTCCACCTGTTCTTGTTCTTTTTCAACCATCTGATCAAAAATCTTTTCTGATAATTGCACTTCAACTTCATCTTCACTCTTTGATTTGTCCTCGTGTCTTAACCTGTAACTTTGCGACCTTGCTCCTACACAATCCGGAAAAATCCCATGATATTCGTCCTTCAACCCTTCAGTTGTCTGATTTTCCACTGGCTTATCAACCACAGTAGGCATCACTCTCACCTGCGATCCAGCTATATCATTACCCAAGATAAACTGTATTCCTGGACAAGATAGTTTCTCTATTACTCCTACTACCACTTCACCACTCTTCACTGGACTTTCCAACCTTACCTTATATAATGGAACGCTACTCCTCTCACGCTGAATTCCACATATCACCACCTTTTCTGGCCACATTCTTCCCAAACTACATAATTCCTCATCTCTTACCATTAAAGATTGATTAGCCCCTGTATCTCTTAAAATTGTGACTTCTTTACCTGCTCCTCCTGATACACATGAGTAAACTTTACCCACACAAATAAATTCTTTAAAGACATCTGGCACCTTCTTCACAATTACTTCTTGAACAGGCTGTACAATTCGCTTCCCTTGGGCTTTCCTTTACCACTCTAACAAATCCCACTGTTTTATCCTGTTTTACCACATCCGCCTTTCCAGTGCTTTTCTTCAACCACCAACACTGTGACTTTACATAACCTAGTTTATTTCAGTGAAAACATTTGAAACTTTTCATCTTTTTTCCACCCTCCTGGATTTCTTTTCTAATCTGAGGTACACTCTCTTTATTGTCTCCCATCAGATCACCTTTGCCGTTACCACTTGAGTATTTCTCCTGTCCCCAGTTTCTGTCCCTCACCGGCTGAAACTGATGTTGGAAACCAATCTTTGATTTATGAACTGATTCATAATCATCTACCATTTCTGCTGCTAATTTCACAGTTTTAACCCTCTGTTCTTCTACATGAGTTCTCACTACATCAGGAATTGAATTTTTAAAATCCTCCAAAAGTATAATTTCTCTGAGAGCTTCATACGTTTGGTCTATTTTCAAAGTGCTTCTCCACCTATCAAAATTACTCTGTTTGAGCCTTTCAAACTCCATGTATGTTTGACCAAATTCTTTCCTTAAATTTCTAAACCTTTGTCTGTAAGCTTCAGGCACTAGTTCATATGCACCTCAGATGGATTTCTTCACCTCCTCATACGTTCCAGATACCTCCTCCGGTAGTGATGCAAACACTTCACTAGCCCTACCTACCAGCTTTGTTT
Source organism: Scyliorhinus torazame (assembly GCF_047496885.1). Lineage (NCBI taxonomy): Eukaryota > Metazoa > Chordata > Chondrichthyes > Carcharhiniformes > Scyliorhinidae > Scyliorhinus > Scyliorhinus torazame. Next base: position 54,540,277 of record NC_092716.1, on the reverse strand, counting down.
GAATCAGTAATACCCACATGTCCTGTGACCATTGCATTTGCTTAACTACCTTCTCAAATGAAATGAAAAAGGCTTCAACCTCCTTCTCGTCAAACCTTGGCAATTCTTGGACATATTTAAATTATTTCCCCACCATGTCTTCAACTACGACGCTCTGTCTCATTATCCTCATCCATCTCCTTCAACTGTACGTGTCCCTTTGCATTTGCCAATTTTAACTGATTTTCATGTTTCAGAGCCATTTTCCGAAGTTCAAACTGTCTCTTTTTTCCCCTTTCCTTTCTATCTCTTTCTTTGTTTCTTTCTTCTCTCTCCTTTTCTTTTTCCTCTCTATCTCTATCTCTTTCTTTTTCTCCCATTGCACATTCAAGCCACTTTAATTCTTTTTCATGTTCAAATTGCTTAATCTGCAACTGGAGCTTTGCCATCTCTATTGAGTCGGACTGTATCTCAGGCAAACGTAAATGCACAGATACCGCGTTAAGTACCTCATCTTTTCGTATTTTGCTCGGTAGTGTTAACTGCAATGCTTTTGCCAAACCTAACAGTCTGTTTTTAGTATATACCGGTCATTTTGGGTGCAATTGAATACAAAATCAATATCATAATTTTCTGGTTGGATCGGATTGTTTTTCTACTGTAAAGGTGTTACAAAAATGCAAATTTCTGCAGTAGCTTGACTCTATGTGTCATCCAAAGGAATGCCAGGCTCCTGGCAAACCCACCTAGAGTCTGCATTGAACCATGTTTGGTGGCCTGGCTTGATGGGTTTAGGCTGGGCTAAGAGGCTATAGATGGTAGTGGCACCTAGCTCTGCTGTTTATAGATATTCAGTACTTGGCTGCTAGATCTATCCTTAGTCTGTTCCACTTAGTAAAGTATAATCCCACACTGCATGATAACAGATGTCCTCATGATGAAGATTAAGTGTTGGGTGGAATTTTGCCAGCCATGTAGACATGGTGGCGGGTGGGGTGGGGATCTTTGATGATGTTTCCTTGGGTCCATCACCCAACAGGTTCCTGCCTCTGGCAAAATAGGCCTGAGATGAGTGAGCAATGTAAGGGGCTACTCACCCATCAATAGCAGGGAGCTAGTTCGTGCCAATTAATTGGCAATTTGCAGCCAGAGTGGGGATGCCACTGGGATCATGCCTGTGGCAGGCAGCCCCTTGGTACCTTGCAGATCACTGAAGGTGTTCCCAGCAACAGGAAAGTCAGTAAAGCTTCCTTTATTTATGCCCCCACCCTCTCAGCCCTCCTGGAGTTACCAGTCAGAGGGCCACAGCTGCAGCCATAGGCCTTGTTTGGTTTGGGGCTGGGGGCAGGGTGTTTGTTAGGGGGAGCCCTACAATAACAGCCTTGGTAGCTGTGGCCACAAATAATTTTAAAATGTTTCCACATCTTTCAAGGCCACCTCCATCTTAATGAATGAAATTTGGCCTGGGTGGGATGTTTTAAATGCCCCTGGTGGTGTTGCGAAGGCAGCAATGGAGCGAAATCCATTGAATGATGTTTTCTCATTGTTCATCTCTAATTTTAATACAGTATGTTGACTTAAGTATGGCTAAATGAATTGAACAGCTACCATCTCCACTGCTAGGAAATTTGTAGGCAGTTGGCAGCACAGTTTCCCAGCCTGACTGACAGCAGGCACAGAAAACCCAGCTCTCAAAATCTTAGATTATGGGAAACTAGGAAATTCCTACTGGAGAGGATGGTTGGGATATTATTGTCCAACAGAGAGCTGATGCAATGATGAAACAATGCAAGTTGTGCAGATGGAAAAGGCAGTCTGGAAGGGTGTGAGGCTGTTCGATGAAAATTAACTTGATTGCGATTGAAATGGCTATGTGTGGGTAAAGTGGCAAACACGTAATAGGGATGAGAGACATGAAAAGGTGGAAGGGGAAGGAAGCTAGGTCAGGAGATCAGATTTAACCAACACCGACATTTACAGAGGAAGAAGCAGTTATTACAGGTTATATTAATTTACCTGTGATAGATTGGGACCCTGTAAAAGGTGCAATAGGAGTGGAAACATGATTCTGGGAACAAAATAGAATTGTTAAAAAATTTGGTCAAGAAATTCATGTGACCCATGGGTGCCACTGGACTTGATATTAAATAACAACCAGGAGATGGCAGAGCAGGTCAGTGGCAGGCAACACCTCTGCGATAGTGACCACGATGTGGGAACTTTAATGATAAACTTACGATGGGAGAATAATTGAGTATGTTCAAATAAGTTAACTTTCAAAGGCAGACTGTGAAGAGTGATATAATGAAAGCAGACTGGACAGCAATAGTCCATGTTTTGACGTACAACATACAGAGTGCAATAAGAGACATACAACTCGAGAGGTAAACAAATGAAAAGGCCAATGCGGACAACAATGGAAATGGCAGCAAATTTCAACTTTGTTCCAATGGTAGCTCTCTCATCTCTGACTCAGGAGGAAGCTCTGATTTGTCTGAGATGTCCTATGGGTGTGAAATCAAACTGGGGCTCTATCTGCTTGCTCAGGGGAATGTGAAAGAGCTCCGACACTATCTGGAGATGAGCAGCAGAACTCTCCAGTGACATGGCAAATGTTCATCTCTCAGCTAATGTCATCAGAGGCAGATTCTGAACAGGCATTTATATAACACCTTTCATGATCACAGGACATCCCAAAGCTCTGATGGAATATTATTAAGTTGTATCATTTGATTTATCTGTGAATAGACTTTATGTACAAATAGGCTGTTGTGCCTGACAGCATAAAAACAGTAACTGCACTCCCAATGATAACCTACTGGTAGTAAAGTGTTTTGGGGGGTGCCCTGAGGGTATGATCATATTCTATGTAAATGGAAATTATTTCTTTAATGTGGGGAATAGGGACAAAAATGTGATTGTTCTCAAAGTATAAAGCTTCAGATAGCAGAATAGACAAGATGGAGAGGAAAACACGGCAAATGGTCAGAGGAGCTAAAATAATAATGAGGCAAGTATAGTAAGGGATATTTAAAGAGACTTCAACTCGTCGTATAAATATCATAGAATCCTGGAATTGTACGGCACAGGAGGAGGTGATCGAGCCCACAGAAACTTGTGGCGGGGGTCAGGTGGGTTATCATTTAGTCCCCATTCTTTTAGTCATTTTCCCATATTTTCTTCTAATGTTAATCTACTTCTCTTTGAAAGGTATTATGGATTCTGCTTATACCCTTGTTTCTGACAGTGCATTCCATGTGCTAACAATCCCAAGCACAAAATAATAAATATTCTTGCCGTCTTCTTGCATTCTTTTGCAATGATTTTAAATTTATGCTCTGTACTTAGCGGCTCATTGATCAGTGAAAATAGTTTTCCCCTATTAATCTTATAAAAATAATTTATAATTTTGAATGCATCTGTCTGATTTCCTTGTTAACCTTCTCTACTCCAGTGAAAAAGATCATTAGTTCCTCCACTTTCTCCTTGTAACCGAAGACTTTCACCCCGCTATTGTCCCAGTAAGGTCGTTCTGTACCATCTCATTGGCTTTCACATTCTTCTTAGGGTAGGGCATCTATAATTGAACACAACACTTCAACTGTGGCCTAACCAGTTGATTTATATCAGCTACAATTATTTTACTTCATGTGGCTTTATATTTTTGCTGCATCTGCAGATATTGATATTGTGCCTTTCTCCACCCGAGTTCAAATCATTTTTATATGTTGAAAAGACCAGTGGCCCTAATACTGACCGACTGAGGAATACCCATTGTTTGCTACTGGAAAATATCTGTTAACAGCTGTCGATATTGTGGTTAACTGTCCTTTGACTAACTCCCTATTCATGCTGTCACATTTTCCTGAATACTGGGCACCATAATTTTACCAACAAACCTCCTACTGTAACCCCTTTCCATCACCTTTTGAAAATCCATATCTGTAACATTTACCTTTCCTTTATCAATATACTGCTCTCTCACTCAAAAGAACTGTCTTAAATTTAGCAGAAGTTGTTGGCCATTTACAATCCATGTGGGCTAGCCTTAATTAGACTGTACATCTTTCAGAGTATTAATTTTATATTTAATTCTGGAACCAAGAAGCTTATTCCCAATATCAGTTTCTCCCGATCTTCCTTTTAGAAGAATGGTGTTGCCTTGTAAACCCTCTAATCCTCTGGCACAGCTTCTATATCTAAGATGTTTGTTCATCAACTGAGTTTGCTCTTTTCTGACTGATCTCCCTCAGAATTCCAGAATGCACTGCCAGCAGAGTCCAGTGTCTTTTCCACAATTGAGCTCCAGGGATTTTTTCAGTCTCCTTGACCGTTGTCCTGTTTCTTTCTGCTCCTTCTACGTTTTCATTTCGACTACCAGAGGCCTCGATGAAAACCAAGGCCAAGTTCTCATGTGGTATCTAAAAGCTGCGGATACTGGAAATCTGGAATAAAAATAGAAAATCCTGGAAATCCTCTGGCAGCATCACTGGAGGAAGAAGCGGAGTTAAGGATTCAGGTCAATGATCTTTCATCAGAATTAGAAATCAGTAGAGGTGCAGCAGGTTTTACCCAAGTACAGAAACCGAGAAAGTGAGAGGGAGAACAGAGAAGAAGGCCTGTTTGAAAAGGTGGAAAGCAAGAGAGATTAAATGACAAAGGGATGAGATGCAGGGCAAATGAAATGAAATGAAATGAAATTGCTTTCCCAGGAATTTTGGCTGGTCTCCGCATTTGACTATCTTTGTTTGTATCATATGCTCAGTTTTAAAGTCTCACTTTCATTTTAATTGCTCTATTTATCATGAAATTTGGGATTTTGATATGGCCTTTTATCTGTTGTGAAAATATGTCTAGTTTTTAATCGAGTCATCTGCTGTTTGAGATATTCTCAGTGATTGTTCTTTTCAGTTTCTCGTCACTTTAATGACCAGGAAGCCAGCAGCAGGAACAACAAAGGGATTTATTTAACAGCAGTAACTATTTACACTTCACAGTCCTGTTAGGGCAAGCAACAAGCCGGCCCCTACCTGGGCCGGCTTTTATGCTTGATCGGATAAGCCCAGATGGGTGGGTCACCGGTCGGGAAGCTCGCATTCCATGTGCCTCTTGAGGAGATCAATTGTGGTTTCCTTGTGTGCCGCAGAGAGATTATTACAGTCGCTAATTTCTTTTTTTAATTTCATTAAATTCTCTTCGCTCTCAGCCAGTTGCTTTGACTATTTATTCACCTTTTCAATGTATTGAACCCAATCATGCTATGACTCTGTCCTCAATGTGCTTTCCTATTTGCCATTATTTCATAGCAATCCAGGTGCAATTGAAAATGGCGAGGTCTTTGATGGTGTTACGACACCCTGGGCTAGTTCACTATCAATTCCAGCCCCTCATGCCCTGGAATCACAGCACCAGTGAATTAACCAATAATTCTTATAAAAATACCCAAAGTCTTTGCTGCCCAATAATTACAGTCACCAGGTTTGTAAATGTAAACACGATTACTGTTTATTTAAAACAAGGGCTATCATAAAATATGAAGCAAATGCAACTGATTTAACGACAAACTAATAGATAAGTCCCCGGGGCCTGATGGGATTTATCCTAGGATTCTCTGGGAAGCCAGGGAAGAGATTGCTGAGCCTTTGGCTTTGATTTTTATGTCATCATTGGCTACAGGAATAGTGCCAGAGGACTGGAGGATAGCAAATGTGGTCCCTTTGTTCAAGAAGGGGAGTAGAGACAACCCCGGCAACTATAGACCGGTGAGCCTCATGTCTGTTGTGGGTAAAGTCTTGGAGGGGATTATAAGAGACAAGATTTATAATCATCTAGATAGGAATAATATGATTAGGGATAGTCAGCATGGCTTTGTGAAGGGTAGGCCATGCCTCACAAAACTTATTGAGTTCTTTGAGTCGGCAACTGAACAGGTAGACGAGGGTAGAGCAGTTGATGTGGCGTATATGGATTTCAGTAAAACGTTTGATAAGGTTCCCCACGGTAGGCTATTGCAGAAAATACGGAGGCTGGGGATTGAGGGTGATTTAGAGATGTGGATCAGAAATTGGCTAGCTGAAAGAAGACAGAGGGTGGTGGTTGATGGGAAATGTTCAGAATGGAGTTCAGTTACAAGTGGCGTACCACAAGGATCTGTTCTGGGGCTGTTGCTGTTTGTCATTTTTATAAATGACCTAGAGGAGGGCGCAGAAGGGTGGGTGAGTAAATTTGCAGACGACACTAAAGTCGGTGGTGTTGTCGACAGTGCGGAAGGATGTTGCAGGTTACAGAGGGACATAGATAAGCTGCAGAGCTGGGCTGAGAGATGGCAAATGGAGTTTAATGTAGAGAAGTGTGAGGTGATTCACTTTGGAAGGAATAACAGGAATGCGGAATATTTGGCTAATGGTAAAATTCTTCGAAGTGTGGATGAGCAGAGGGATCTCGGTGTCCATGTACATAGATCCCTGAAAATTGCCACCCAGGTTGATAGGGTTGTGAAGAAGGCCTATGGTGTGTTGGCCTTTATTGGTAGAGGGATTGAGTTCCGGAGTCATGAGGTCGTGTTGCAGCTGTACAAAACTCTGGTACGGCCGCATTTGGAGTATTGCGTACAGTTCTGGTCACCTCATTATAGGAAGGATGTTGAAGCTTTGGAACGGGTGCAGAGGAGATTTACCAGGATGTTGCCTGGTATGGAGGGAAAAGCTTATGAGGAAAGGCTGATGAACTTGAGGTTGTTTTCGTTAGAGAGAAGAAGGTTAAGAGGAGACTTCATAGAGGCATACAAAATGATCAGAGGGTTAGATAGGCTGGACAGTGAGAGCCTTCTCCCGCGGATGGAAATGGCTAGCACGAGGGGACATAGCCTTAAACTGAGGGGTAATAGATATAGGACAGAGGTCAGAGGTAGGTTCTTTACGCAAAGAGTGGTGAGGCCGTGGAATGCCCTACCTGCAACAGTAGTGAACTCGCCAACATTGAGGGCATTTAAAAGTTTATTGGATAAGCATATGGATGATAATGGCATAGTGTAGGTTAGATGGCTTTTGTTTTTTGACTTCCCATGTCGGTGCAACATCGTGGGCCAAAGGGCCTGTACTGCGCTGTATCATTCTATGTTCTAATACCAACTAGCCACTTTACCTGTCCCACCCTCTACCCACACATACAAGATGGACAAACACAGAGGGGTGGAAAGGGGTAAAAAAATAATCAGGATAAAGGTTAAAAGATTAGAGTCCTTGCTTCAGATAGTGGTCCTTTAGCACACTTTCTTCACATAAAGCTTGCCGATTAAAGTCTCTGGTTTACAGCCAATAATGATTGTATTTGCACAGCCATTCATTTAATGTCCCTGTAGTTTAGAAAATGCAGTATTCACAGGCATTTGGCTATCTGGAGAGACACCTTGGGTGGGATTCTCCGACCCCCCCGCCGGGTCGGAGAATCGCGGGGGGCGGCGTGAATCACACCCCACCGCTCCGACGCCGGCTGCCTAATTCTCCGGCGCCGGTTTTTGGGAGGGGATCGCGCCACGCCGGTCGGGGCCGTTGGCAGCAACACCCCTCCAGCAATTCTCCAGGCCCCGATGGGCTAAGCGGCCACCCATTTTCGGCCAGTCCCGCTGGCGTGAAATAGACAAGGTCCATACCGGCGGGACCTGGCTTGGAGGGTGGTTAGCGGGGTCCTCGCGGGGGATCGGGAGGGGATCCAGCCCCGGGGGAGAGGGCCCCCACAGTGGCCTAGCCCGCGATCGGGGCCCACCAATCTGCAAGTGGGCCTGTGCCGTGGGGGCACTCTTCCCCTCCCCGCCGGCCTGTGTAAGGCTCTGCGATGCCTGGCGCGGAGAAGAAACCCCCTGCGCATACACAGGAAACACGCCAGCGGTTCTGCGCATGCGCCAGAACACGCTGGCGGTCCTACGCATGTGGCAAATCGTGCCGGCCGGGGGAGGCCCTTCGGCACCAGTTGGCGTGGCGCCAACCCCTCCAGCGCCGGCCTAGCCCCCGGAAGTGCGGAGGATTCCGCACCTTCTGGGTGGCCCGATGCCGGAGTGGTTCACGCCGCTCTTTGGCGCCGGTACGGGTCGCCCCGCCGATTGCGGGAGAATCCCGGCCCTTATTTCTCATCAAACTGGGCTTTCAGCTCAAGGTGTGCATTCAGGCCTCTACCTTTCTGTAGAGAGAGTTGGTTGGTTCTGCCTCTGCCTTTCATGAGGGAAAGTTGGTCAGTACTGGACTCTGCCTGTATATAGATTCATCCAGGTTCTCTGCTATTTCAGAAACACAGCCTTTCTGGAGGAAAACAGAGAGGAGAGGATAGTAGATCCTTTCCTGGGGTGTCCAAGATCAAAACTGAAACCAAACTCAACCCTTGGAGCTCTGAAAAACATTCCAGTGAGATCAGATCCAATCACCACCTGTTACCGGGGCTGAACATAGCCCTCTGGGCCCATTCATTGGCCACTATCCAAATCAATCAAACAGAGTCCTCACTAACACCGGCCAGTCTGCAATCGCCAGTTTAAACTAGCACAGCCTTCCGGATTCTTCTGTTTGAATTAAAGGAACAGGCTCCTTACAGGCTCCTTGCCTTAAAGTGAGATGTCCATCAGTCATCCATCGACCAAAAATGCAGCAGCAAAATAAAAGAAAGGGAAAATAAGGGAAAAAACAAGAAGGACCCTTACAACTGAACCCAAAGGTGGCATAACAAGTGACCAAGGGATTGATCTGCTGAACTAATTACTTTTCTTGTGCGTTTAGGGAAGTTTAAAGAGGTGACGGGAGCTGGTGGCTGTGGGGTGGTGGGGTTGTGGGGGAACAGAGGAAACAGTTAAAGAAATATATATTTCATATAAAACAATCACTGATAGACTGAGGAACCTGCGTGAATGAGTTAATATGGAAGTACTTTAAAAGCGGCTGGTGAAAGTGGTCACACTATTTTGAAATGCTATTTGAAATGCTAATTCCCATGGATTGAAAAGCTGCTCGTCCAACACCATTCTTTAAAATAGCACAACCCAGGAAACCACATGCCAGCGAATCTAATGTCCATTATAGGTAAAGTATTAGAAGGCATCATGAAAGATGGAATAACGGCATAATTGGATGTGGAGTGGCAAGACCGCACAAACATGGATTTGTGGAGAGACGTCTTGCAAACGCATTCACGGGAATTCTTCAAGAAATTAAGGAGAATGTTGACAACAGGGATCCAGTGGATGCCACACATTTAGATTTCAGGGAGGTTTTTGATTCTCTGCCACATGGTGGGAAGGCAAGGAAGAGGAGGCAAGCTTCAGAGGTGCATTGAAAATTGGATAGACTGAAGAAAGCAAATATTGTCGTGATGGAGCCATGGGAGGTGTCATGAGGTTCAGCAAACAGAAATCGTTAATTAGGCTGAGATGAATAATTTGGAACTGGAGTTAGAAACAAAGTCACAGAAGTTTTCAAATGCTGCCAAATTCAGGCAGTAGAAAGAGGCAAATAAAACCTCTGGATAGGAGGAGGGCGGCACGGTGACGCAGTGGTTCGCACTGCTGCCTCACGGCGCTGAGGACCCGGGTTTGATCCTGGCCCCAGGTCACTGTCTGTGTGGAGAGGACATGGCACAGTTGCTGCATGGTCTCTTTCATAAGGTGGAGTCTTCGATGGCAGATATTGTCCGACAGTTCCAAGAAGGAATAACGAGTCCTGTAGACCTTTGGTCTCCTTCGGCGCCTTTGTGGCTCCTGCATCTACCCTGCAATCCCCCCAGTCTTTTTCTGCAGGGTCTTCCCTTGGGTCCAGCGCACGTTGCTGCTGGAGTCTGTGCTCCACCGGTGCAGTTATTAATAGGATGGCCAGATCCACTGGTTCCACTCTAATGTCAATTGGAATCCTGCGAAGGGTGAGGGTGAGAGAGTGTCAGGTTAGTGTCACAGTTACTGACCAGCATTACCTCCCCTGAACCATTGGCCTTCTGGACCTGGAGGCAGCCAATTCCATACCATGGCCCATGGAAACTGCTTATTCACAGCTCAGGTGCCCTCCCTTCTCCAAAACAGGACTACCTGGCTATGCCCTCATCCACTTAGACTCGCCTTTAGCCTCCTTTCTGGTTGTGCACTCCCTTAGGCTTCTACACTGGGGATTCTGACAGGAGGCTATGTCATCCAGAATACCCAGGGTCCATTGGACATTGATGTCCACCTTGGGAGCTAAAGGATCCTGATCGGCAGGCATTGAGGTCCTGGCATAGGACCAACCCCAGTGCCTCTTGATCATGCAACCAAACCTTTAAGCCCTGAACCCTGAGGATTCATTCCATTCCTCAGCCTTGAACTATTTTAAGTTCAACCAATTAAAGTAAATAAACAAACTGAGGGAAAAATAAAAAGGGGCAGCCCCATAAAGGGATATTGCCGTAAATAAAAACAAAGCGCAAATGAAAGTTAAAACATCAAATCAAAAAGTGATCAAAAGGGTCAATGAAGCACCCCAGACCCTGTGGTGCCCACCAGGCATGGAAGACCTTGATGGTACCCTTGGATACCACATGCTCCCTCTCCAGGGATACCCGACCATGAAATAGGGACAGACAGTCAGGTTGTATGACCCCCTCAGTCGCCCGCTGCCTGGACCTGTCGATGGTGAGTTTTGCCAGGCCCAGGAGCAGGTTCATGAGGAGGGCCTCCTCCTTCACCGCCCCTCTCCACACTGGGTGTGGAGCACGGGGCAGAAGTGCAAAAAAATCTGCAATAGAACATTCATCAATAAACTTAAAAAAGGGTTGCAGCCTAAAACATTGTGTTATGGGCCATGCTTTAGAAAACTCCAAAGTATCACATGGAGTTTACCTGACCTACAACTTTTAATACATTTTGATTATGAGGAGCACAAGGGCCAGGTGTTATGCAACAGAGACCCGTAAGTATTTTTAAACAAAACAATGTTTATTCTATGAATTCAGTTAACATTTTATAAACACACAGTAAACATTTTATCAACTACCAACACAGATACCCCCCCACAGATACAGTGCTCTATATGTAACCCTTAATAACTTTCCTCCTAACAACATCCATAAGCCAAACAGCCTTTTTAACAAAGCAGTAGGTATCAATTCTTTACACAAGACAGTTGTGGTAATACCAGGTATTGCAGTACCTGAGAGGTGGATGACCATTGGCTAGACCCAGGAGTCTACCATTGGCTAATGTACAAAGCTCCGCCCTGAGAGGCGGGGTATAAGAACCAATGCCGTCCCAGCAGCCTTCACTTTCTGTATCGAAGCTGCTGGGAACAGTTCTAGCTGATTAAAGCCTATTAGTTATGACTCACCTTGTCTCGAGAGTAATTGATTGCGCATCAACAGTTATCACTTTTAAATTATCAAGTGATCTGGACACCTTTTAACATACAGAGAGAGAGACAAAATGAACCTTCCTTGTCTGAATTCAGCTTTCAACTGCCTAAAACGAAAGCAAAACACAAAGCCACAAACAGCTTGCAGCTCAAAACGAAAGTAAAAGCCAGAGACAAAACCCAGTTCCACCCACACAATGACATCACTGCAGCTATTTGATAAACACCCATTTCTTAAAGGTACACTCCCATGACAATTGAACATAGACATGGTCCACGAAATCCACAAGGCCACAAAAACGGCAGGCAACTTGGGAGATGATGGTTGGATGGGACTGCTGCATGCTGTACCTTCCACTCCAAGATTAGGGGGATCACTCCTCCATAGAGGGATGTGCAGTGGGGATCTTCACCGCTGGCCAGCAAAAAGGTGTGCCAAGGCATGTCCGGGCGACGGGTGAAGTCAAGGAAGAGATGGGTGTGCAACAGTAGCCCACAGAGGAAACCCTTCCATGCAGTAAGAAAGGGCATTTCCGTGAGGTGGTTAGGGTTGTTGGGCTCCGGCTCCAAGGGAGGGATCGGGGCTTGGGATCAATGTGAAATTCCGACCGTGCAGGTGTCCACTCAGACAGGAGCCCGCCGCACATCTGCAGAATTGAGAATATGAATGCTGTCGGTTCCAAGCATGACTGTGTTGAGGTCATGGATGGCATCAGCCATGAGCTGGACACCCACCACTGCATGACGTGTTGGCATTCAGACTGTTGGCAGCTGACATTTTTTTGTAAATGAGTCGGAATCGAGTTGGTAAAAAGAAAACTAGGTTTATTGCAACGCAACCATATTTACATTAAACATCAGAGCCCAGCCAGGTCTGCTTTGTTGCTTCCATACCTGGCCAACTTTATATCAAACTCAATCATTAATGCCCTTGGGATCCCTACCCCCTTAACAGGAGAGCTCGTATTCAGCGAGATTCATGGGGAGACTGATTGAATCACCCCGTGAGTCTCTTGTGGGTTATAACACATGGGGCGGGATTCTTCGGTCGCGCCCGCCCGGCGACTGTAAAATCCCACCCGAGGTCAATGGAGTTCTCCATTGTATGTAGCTCACCTGTGGCGTTCTTGTGGCGGGCGGGGCAGAAGAATCCAGCCCATAGTTAAGGGTTATCTGTTGATAGTCAATTAGTGTGAAGAGATCTCACTTCTGCCATGCCTCAACACTTAAGCCTCCTCGACAGCGGCTCCAGAGGTTGAGGAACCTGTTTCCCCTCCAAATACCTAGGTGGGTACTGTATTGCCTTCTCTTTCAGGGCCTCATTCACCCAGCCTAGTAGGCCAGGCTCCTTGACACTCATCACACCCTACCCTCCACCCCATGTGCCCTGCAGCTGCCCCCACACCATACTCCAGGCTACATGCAGCAGACTTTCACAGAACTATAAGCTTACTCACGCAACAGAGACAGCAGACTCTAAGACCACCAACACCAACCATGACCCCGACCTTGACCTGCCAGTATAGCCTTATGCTCCCGCCAACTGCCCTCTTCTTTCTCTCAAACACCCCCATTCCCCCTCACTCCCCCTGCATCGGCCATCCCTGAGCACCAACCCCCTCTCTGGAGATGGCCAGTGGGCTATCTCCTTGGACTCCCTGATCCACAGTAGTGCTTACCCCTTTGCTCCCTCTTGGGAGTTTATGGTGCATGGTTCCTGTTTATAAAAAGCAGTAGCAAATCACGCCGGCATGACATCATGCCTGGTGGGTGGGAAAATTTGATGAGGTCAACTTTATCCCATTAAGGAAATGCTAAGTTATTCAAATTTATGTTAATCAGGTTCATTCCCTTCCTGAACGTGAACCTGATCATGTCATTGGGGAGGGCCTTGGAAGATTGTGTTCAGAAATCTTACTGGTGCAAATCCCTTTTTTGGCCTCTGGTGATAATTTGCGGTCATTATGGGATTTGCACCAATGGCTAACAGGCCCGCTACATCGCACCCAGGTTATGTAGAAGAATTTGAGGAAACATTGCATGCATATTTGAGGGAGTAATAGCCGATTGGTTGCAACTTCTGCGATTGATCAGATTGATCTCCATCTTTTCTACTCTAATCTTTATTTATAATAGTAAGAAGTCTTACAACACCAGGTTAAAGTCCAACAGGTTTGTTTCGAATCACTAGCTTTTGGAGCACTGCTCCTTCCTCAGGTGAATGAAGAGGTGGGTTCCAGAAACATTTATACAGACAAAGTCACAGATGCAATACAATACTTTGAATGCGAGTCTTTGCAGGTAATTAAGTCTCCAGGCCCAGACGGAGCAACTGGAGAGAGGGATAATCACAGGTTAAAGAGGTGTGAATTGTGTCTCAAGCCAGGACAGTTGGTAGGATTTTGCAAGCCCAGGCCAGATGGTGGAGGATGAATGTAATGCAACATAAATCCAAGATCCCGGTTGAGGCCGTACTCATGTGTGCGGAACTTGGCTGTAAGTTTCTGCTCGGCGATTCTGCGTTGTTGCGTGTCCTGAAGGCCACCTTGGAGAACACTTACCTGAAGATCAGAGGCTGAATGCCCTTGATTTCTGAAGTGTTCCCCGACTGAAAGGGAACTTTTCTGCCTGGCAATTGTTGCGCGATGTCCGTTCATCGTTGTCGCAGTGTCTGCATGGTCTCGCCAGTGTACCACGCTTTGGGACATCCTTTCCTGCAGCGTATGAGGTAGCCAACGTTGGCGGAGTCACATGAGTATGTACCACGTACCTGGTGGGTGGTGTTCTCACGTGTAATGGTGGTATCCATGTCGATGATCTGGCACCACTTGCAGAGATTGCCATGGCAGGGTTGTGTGATGTCTTGGTCACTGTTCTGAAGGCTGGGTAGTTTGCTGCAAACAATGGTTTGTTTGAGGTTGTGCAGTGGCTGAAGGCAAGTAATGGGGATGTGGGGATGACCTTGGCAAGATGTTCGGCTTCATCGATGATGTGTTGAAGGCTGCAAGGAAGTTGTTGTAGTTTCTCCACTCCAGGAAAGTACTGGACGATGAAGGGTACTCTGTCGGTTGTGTCCCGTGTTTGTCTTCTGAGGAGGTCGGTGCGTTTTTTTGCTGTGGCGCTTTGGAACTGTCGATCGATGAGTCGAGCGCCATATCCCGTTTATACAAGGGCATCTTTCAGCATCTGTACATGTCTGTTATGCTCCTTCTCGTCTGAGCAGATCCTGTGTATATGGAGGGATTGTCCATAGGGGATGGCTTCTTTAATGTTTTTAGGGTGGAAGCTGGAGAAGTGGAGCATTGTGTGATTATCATCTTGGGCTTGTGGTAAAGTGAAGTGCTGAGGCGATCATCCTTGATGGAGATGAGTGTGTCCAAGAATGCAACCAATTCTGGAGAGTAGCACATGGTGAACCTGATGGTGGGATGGAACTTATTGATGCCATTGTGTAGTCATTTCAGTGATTCTTCACCGTGGGTCCAAAGGAAAAAAATGTAATTGATGTATCTGGTATATAATGTTGGTTGAAGGTCCTCTGCGGTGAGGAGGTCTTGTTCAAACTTGTGCATGAAGATGTTGGCATATTGAAGTTCGAATTTTGTCCCCATGGCTGTTCCGTGTGTCTGGATGAAGAACTTGTTAACGAAGGTGAAGACGTTGTGATCCAGAATGAAGCGGGTGAGTTGCAGAATTGTGTCAGGAGATTGGCAGTTGTCGGTGTTGAGTACTGAGGCTGTTGCAGCAACGCCGTCGTCATGGGGGATGCTGGTGTAGAGTGCCGAGACGTCCATAGTGACGAGGAATGTTCCTGGTCGAACAGGTCTATGGGTGCTGAGTTTCTGTAAGAAGTCCGTCGTATTGCAACAGAAGCTGGGCGTACCTTGTACGATGGGTTTCAAGATGCTCTCGATGTAGCCAAAGAGGTTCTCACACAGGGTCCCATTATTGATACAATAGGACAGCCTGATGTATTGGCCTGTGTATTTTTGGGAGGCAGTAGAGATCTCCAACGCGGGGAGTATGTAGGATGAGAGCACGTAGGGTGCTCTGAAGGTCTGGATCCAAAGTCTTGATCAGTTTGTTGAGTTGGCGGGTGTGTTCCTTGGTTGGATCTGCGGGTAACTATCTGTAGTGTTCCTTGTTGTTGAGTTGTCGGTACACTTCTTTGCAGTAGTCTGTTCTGTTCAGTATGACGGTGGTCCCTCCTTTGTCTGCTGGTTTGATGACAATGTTGCAGTTGGTCTTGAGAGCACGGATAGCATTGCGTTGTGCTTTGGTGACAATCGGGGCTGTCTTGTGAATGCGACTGATGAATCTGGTATTGACGTGACTCCTGACGGCTTGAGCATACATGTCGAGTCTAGGGCAGCGGCCTTCCAGAGGGGTCCATTTCGACTCTTTCCTCTTCGGTTGCCGCACCGCAGATCTCTTGGTCTGCTGTTCTGGTTCATTGGTTGTCTCATTGGGTTCGCTGTCGGCCTCTTGGGGTCTGTGGAAGAACTCCCGGAGCCTCATTCGCCTGATGAACTCCTCCGTGTCTGCCACGAGACTGATGGGGTCCATTTTGGTGGTGTTGCAGAAATTGAGCCCTTTGCTGAGGATTTCGATTTTGCCTGGTTGAAGGGTGTAGTCCGACAAGTTGACAATAGATTTCCCTGTATTGTCTTCCACTGTGGTACCGGGGAGGCTTGGTTGATGCTTGTGGTGATGCCGAGTTTCTCAAGCTTCCTGTTCCTGGTGTGCATCTAGGTGGCTTAGTATCGTTGTCTCATCTGTTTGGCGGTGTTCCACAACTGGTCTGCTGTGTCCTGAGCACAAGCTGAGAATATGGACTCTATCTTGGTTTCCAGGTTTCAACGTCTGCTGTAGAGCTAGTGTATGAGGTTGTTGAGAAGTGTGAGTGTCATGAGTTTGTCGCTTTAAGAAATGTTTGGCTGCTCATATTACTGCAGTGATGTCAGAGTGTGGATGGAACTGGGCTGTCTGTCAGCTTTTTGTTTTCATTTTAGGCTGTTTGCTGCAGGGTGTGGTTTAGTTTTGTTTTTAGTGTTAGAGCTGAAGCCAGACAGAGCAAGTGTACTGTTGATCTCTCTGCCATGAAAAGACTATATCTTGATCATTTGGTGAATTCAGAATTATAAATGTTCTCAGTAGTGAATGTAAACCTGATGCGCTTCTGTTAAAAAGTGTTTCTTTTGTTTTCTGGATGTTGTTTGGGAAGTTATTAAGGATTACTTAGTGCTGTTTTCTTTGGGGGTTGTATTTGAATTGATGGTTGCTAAGATGTTCACTGTATGTTGTAAAACGTTTAACTTGAGTTCATAGAATAAACATTGTTTTGCTTTAAAAAATACTTTTCCATTTCTGCTGTACCACACCTGTAGAGTGGGCCGTGTGCTCACCATACCACAATCTATTAAAAGTTGTGGGTCAGGTGAACTCCATGATACACTTCGGGGTTCTCTAAAGCCTGGCCCATAACATGAGAGAGGTGCGACGGCAGAGTCTCTCAGCGTAGTCTGTGTTGTAGGTCGACTTGAGTATGTTTGTGATCTGTAGCCCTTTTGGGATATTGTCTGCTTTCTTGCACCTTTGTAGAAACTTAATATCAGTGTCTATATACGTGATCTTCTTGGAGATCCTCTCCGTTTGAGCCGACGGTTTGCGGTGTCGATGGTAGCCATGATGTGGAGATGCTGGCGCTGGACTGGGATGAGCACAGTAAGAAGTCTTACAACACCAGGTTAATGTCCAACAGGTTTGTTTCGAATCACTAGCTTTCAGAGCACTGCTCCTTCCTCAGATGAATAAAATGGTGGGTTCCAGAAACATTTATACAGACAAAGTCACAGATGCAATACGATACTTTGAATGCGAGTCTTTGCAGGTAATTAAGTCTCCAGGCCCAGACGGAGCAACTGGACAGAGGGATAATCACAGGTTAAAGAGGTGTGAATTGTCTCAAGCCAGGACAGTTGGTAGGATTTTGCAAGCCCTGGCCAGATGGTGGAGGATGAATGTAATGTGACATGAATCCAAGGTCCCAGTTGAGGCCGTACTCATGTGTACGGAACTTGGCTATAAGTTTATGCACGATGATCCTGCGTTGTTGTGCATCCTGAAGGCCGTGTCATGCGAGAGTGCCTTTAATAACGGGGTGGTTAAGCAATGTACCTTTAAGAAAACAGTGATGTCATAGAGTGGGTGGAGCTTATCTCAGTTCAGCCATTTTGCAGTTTGGTTTTGCAGTTTGAAAAGTGCCTGGCTGGTTTTGCTGAGAGCAGTTTAAAAGTGCCTGGCGGTTTTGCTGAGAGCAGTTTAAAAGTGCCTGGCGGTTTTGCTGAGAGCTGATTAAAAGGAGAATGCCAGTTTGAGACAGCAGCTTGAGATGTTCTGGTTTGCTGTGAGTTGCTTGAAGGGAGAAAGCCAGTTGAAAAAGCAGTTGGTGTGTGTCTGTGTGTTTCCAGAGAGCTGCAAGAAGAAAGCAAGGTGCTGGAGCTGAAGTCAACCAAGCTAATATATCTCTGCCAGTCTACAGAAAATATGTATATCCTTTAACCTGATGTGATACTGTTTGAAGGTGTTAAGTCACTTGGAAGTTTGAAGGAACATTTTAAGGAGCTATTTACTGTTGCAATATTTTCTGAGTTATCTTTGAAGAAATGGGTGTTAAGAGATCCAATGTTTATTTAAAATGTTAAGTTGAGTTCATGGAATAAACAGTGTTTTGTGTTTAAAAACCCACGTGTCCATAATTGTAATCCCACACCTAGGGAAAATGCCGTGTGCTAGGAAAAGCAACAAATCAATTAAAGGGAGAGGTTGGTTGAACTCCATGAAACATTTTGGGGTTCTGAAAAGCCTCGCCCATAACAGCCGCCTTGGAGAACGCTTACCCGAAGATCAGAGGCTGAATGCCCTTGGCTGCTGAAGTGTTCCCCAACTGGAAGGGAACATTCCTGCCTGGCGATTGTCGCACGATGTCTGTTCATCCGTTGTCGCAGTGTCTGCATGGTCTCGCCAATGTACCACGCTTCGGGATGTCCTTTTCTGCAGCGTATGAGGTAGACAACGTTGGCCGAGTTGCACGAGTATGTGCCCCGTACCTGGTGGGTGGTGTTCTCACGTGTAATGGTGGTACCCATGTCGATGATCTGGCATGTCTTGCAGAGATTGCCATGGCCGAGTTGTGTGTTGTCGTGGTCACTGTTCTGAAGGCTGGGTAGTTTGCTGCCAACAATGGTTTGTTTGAGGTTGCGCGGTTGTTTGAGGTTGCGCGGTTGTTTGAAGATCAGTAGTGGGGGTATGGGGATGACCTTGGCAAGATGTTCGCCTTCATCAATGACGTGTTGAAGGCTGCGAAGAAGATGTCGTAGTTTCTCCGCTCTGGGGAAGTACTGGACGACTAAGGGTACTCTGTCGGTTGTGTCCCGTGTTTGGCTTCTGAGGAGGCTGGTGCGGTTTCTTGCTGTGGCGCTTTGGAACTGTCGATCGATGAGTCGAGCGTCATATCCTGTTCGTACAAGGGCACCTTTCAGCATCTGTAGATGTCTGTTATTCTCCTCCTCGTCTGAGCAGATCCTGTGTATACGGAGGGCTTGTCCATAGGGGATGGCTTCTTTAACGTGTTTAGGGTGGAAGCGGGATGTGCATACACGTATACATAAGATCTGCTCAGACAAGGAGGAGCATAACAGACATCTACAGATGCTGAAAGATGCCCTCGTACGAATGGGATATGGCGCTCAACTCATCGATCGACAGTTCCAAAGGGCCACAGCAAAAAACCGCACCGACCTCCTCAGAAGACAAACATGGGACACAACCGACAGAGTACCCTTCGTCGTCCAGTACTTCCCCGGAGCGGAGAAACTACATCATCTTCTTTGCAGCCTTCAACACAGCATCGATGAAGACGAACATCGTGCCAAGGTCATCCCCACACCCCCACTACTTGCCTTCAAACATCTGTGCAACCTCAAACAAACCATTGTTTGCAGCAAACTACCCAGCCTTCAGAACAGTGACCATGACACCACAGAACCCTGCCATGGCGATCTCTGCAAGACGTGCCAGATCATCAACATGGGTACCACCATTACACGTGAGAACACCACCCACCAGGTACGTGGTACATACTTGTGCAACTCGGTCAACGTTGTCTACCTCTTACGCTGCAGTAAATGTAGTCCCGAAGCGTGGTACATTGGCGAGACCATGCAGACGCTGCGACAACGGATGAACGGACATCGCGCGACAATCGCTAGGCAGGAAAGTTCCCTTCCAGTTGGGGAACACTTCAGCAGTCAAGGGCATTCAGCCTCTGATCTTCGGGTAAGCGTTCTCCAAGGCGGCCTTCAGGACGCGCAACAACACAGAATCGCCGAGCAGAAACTTATAGCCAAGTTCCGCACACATGAGTACGGCCTCAATCGGGACCTTGGATTAATGTCGCATTACATTCACCCTCCACCATCTGGCCTGGGCTTGCAAAATCCTGCCAACTGTCCTGGTTTGAGGCAATTCACACCTCTTTAACCTGTGATTATCCCTCTCTCCAGTTGCTCCGTCTGCACCTGTAGACTTAATCACCTGCAAAGATCCGCATTCAAAGTATCGTATTACATCTGTGACTTTGTCTGTATAAATGTTTCTGTAACCCACCTCTTCATTCACCTGAGGAAGGAGCAGTGCTCCGAAAGCTAGTGATTCGAAACAAAGCTGTTGGACTTTAACCTGGTGTTGTAAGACTTCTTACTGTGCTCACCCCAGTCCAACACCGGCATCTCCACATCATATTTATTTATAATGTTCTTAGATCCACATTTATCGTTTGACTTTTGCAAAGGTTGCAATACTAAATGCATTTGCAATACGTCAATGATACCTGTAAGTGGCCATGTTAATTTCAGTTTACAGATGTCTCCTTGAAAACAGCCATTTAAGTAGGTTGCGTATGTGATTAATCATTGTCTCTGGAGATCGCCCGTACTTTTAAAATTAAACTGACTTCTGAAAATGTGGTCAGCATATTAATTTTTTGGATGGGGCTTTTATTGCTCATCTTTGGGACGTGCGCATGGCTGGCAAGGCCAGAATTTATTGCCCATCACTGATTGCCCTAGGCAGTGTGTTCACACTGAACCACCCATTTGGAGGCCTGAATAGACAATCTATCCCAATAGTGGCGCATATCCAGTCCTTTGCCATTAGCCTGCAAGTCAACATTGAATAGCAGGATGACCACAGTGGCCAAATCAGTGTCCAATAGGACACTGAAATAAAGACGCCAAAAATGTCAAGTTCAGTCCTTTCATTTTCATGCTGATTCAGCTAAACTATGTCAAAGCCTAGTTGGGCACATTGCAATTGAACTCAGCAGGCTTGTGCTGGCAATGTGTGAAATCAGTGAGGATTCTTGACCCAATGAATCTTAGCTTTGATGTGTTCATAAAGAAGAACTTGCCAATACTCATTGCTTATTTCATACCTGAAAAATGGCTACTTGAATGCGGCGCAGAGGGAAGCCGTGCATCTGAAATCTAACCCCAGCATGAATCAACACTTTAAGTGGAGGAAAGAGGAAGACATTGGGGGAAAAAAATGAAAAACATCGATGCAAGTGAATTTTTTAGTATCTTCAAAAAGTGAATCCTAAATCAGCGCTGTGCAGTCATGCAATAATAAACATTTCACTTTTTAAATGAGAAAGCGAAGATCTTTTATCTCAAGTACAAGCTTGTTCTTTCGATGAATTTGGTGTCTTTGTGCAGTGCAGATTTTAATATCATGTCATGTCTTCATTTTCAATCAAAGATATAGGCTTCATCAAGCCAGAAACACTTCTGCCCAGCAACATTATTTACATGACAGATTATTGCTTACAGAGAGAATATGGAAGAGGGAATGTGAAAAATTCATAGGTGCAAATAAAGATACCATGAAGTATTTATTCTTAATGGTATGGCTAGTGGCTACATAAAAAAAGGCAATAAGGTTGAGAGGAAAAATACAAGAAAAAAACGCTATAAGCAGCTACTCAATCTACAAAATGTTTCTTCAAATAGGAAACGTTCTTTGTATCAAAACAAAGTGACAAATTAATAATCACACAGCATTTTAAAGAGAAATATTTTCACGCCATCTATTGCATCGTAAATGGGAAACAGTGGAGTAAAATGTGCAGTAGCTGAACCCTCACTTGTGGATATCTATTTTAAGGAAGGGGCGTTACAAGTAATAGGAGAAGCAAGCCTGTTAAAAGTGCTAAAGGCATGATGGGATGGTGTTGTTGGTGATGTACAAACCACACTCCCTATGGAAATATTGACATTTTCTAAACCATGAAATATAGAATCTTCATGAGATAAATATGGCAAAGAGAATGTTAACAATTATGTAAAGCCAGCCTCGAGAACACTTCACTCAGGAAACTTCCTCTGGCACTGCCTGATATTTGTATCGCTGACTACACTGATAAAGCACAGAAAATGTAAGAATGATACCTACCTTTACCTGAACAGACTGATGTTGTTTTGCAATTTTGAATGTTCTTCATTAGTTATTACAATTGATACCTGTGGCACCGTGGATCTATTGGTGTTGCAAAACATGTTTGCATTGCTTCTGTTTAAGTATTTTGAGACATAATGAGACTTCTAATAAAACATTGCATAGGGTAGGATAGCAATGTGGGCTAAAGAAAGGCAGACCACAGGTTTTAACCGAACCCGCATAGCAGTAATCTGATGGGACCCATTTTACACCCCTGATTTTACTTACAATTGATTCCAGAATAGGCAGCCAATCTGATCCTGTAAACTTACCGGTGAGTTCGGTTCAAGTGACAACTGGGTATTTTATTGTGAAAATACACGAGTTGATTTTTTTCTGTTGCTGCTCTTGGTGAATGTTTGGTTCCTTAATGCAGGAAAGAGGAATAAGTAAAGACAGTTCACAGCATAGACCCAAAATTTGACTCCATGTTGCCACTGCTGCTGGTGCGACAGAAGTGCAAAAGCATAAAACGGCGGACGATCTGAGACTGGAACCAAATGCAAGAGAAGACCCCTGAATAAATCATAAGTGAATGAGCCATTAACTTCAATACATATGATGCTCATTGACCAGTGGCCATCTCAAAGCGCTCCATAGTAAATTGAGTATTTTGAAGAATAGCCATTGATGTAGGAAGTGCAGCGTCAATTTACACACAGAAAACTTCCCATCAATAGTAATATGATAATGATGAGGTAATCCATTTTTGTGATGTTAATTGAGGGGCAAATATTGGTCAATACACTGGGGATGACCCCACTGCTAGATAGTAAATAATCCAGAAAAATACACAATTGTGATGATAAATCATCTGGGTTATATAACTCTTACTGAAGTATAGATAATTTAAGTGACTGTTGTCTATTGGTTAATTCTTGGACCCAAAGACAAAATAATTATTTTAAAGATGCAATACAACTGTGCCTACTCAATTTTGAAACATATCAGGCTTAGCTACAGACATTCAAGAAGGATACTTTCCAGGATTCATTTGATGCTCACTGAAGTTCTGTGTTCATCACAAAGAACTCCAGGTTTTTTTTAAACGAACAAGACCAATTGTGGAAAGGCTGTTCCAAACGATACACAGCCAATCTTGAATTAATGAAGGATTTTTCAGATGATGGATGAATTGAGAATGAACGACTGCTTCCATATAAACATGGAAAATAAAATCGACCTTCTTTCTGAGGGGACAGATGAATGTGACTGATCAGGAGTGCTGGACTAGGCATGGGTAGGTTGAAGAGATGGTACAAGGAGGCAATAAGTTTGGAAGTACACATCATTAAAATGGTGAAAATAATAAAAAGGTCTTATAAAGAGTTCGGAAAACAGGGGAGAGCACTTGATCAGTCATCATGATTCTACAAGCTAAGAGTTTATTTACAGAGATCTTCAAAATTAGAATTGGGGAAGAAAAACATTTCGGAAAGTGAGCAATTTACCATCAGGATGAAACAGAGGGCAGGAAAAGACTCTGGTTTTGAGACACAACTTTGGCAAGGGACCAGCAGAAGCAGCTGTTGGAGAAAAACAGCAATTGATGCTCCTTTTCAATAAAGTTGCAGTTAGTGGCTCTAATCGTGGAATTGCAGAAATTACAAGCAGCGTTAAAGTTGGCTTGGGTGCCTCAGAATGATTGGGATGCCAGATGTGATGAGCAGAAATTTTATAAGAGACAGCAGAATGAGCGGCATGATTGAACCAAGATATAGTACCGACCTCACAAAAAGGGAAGAGTGAGCTCTGAAATTTTCCATGCCAGCTGGAATAACATCGGTTCCTTCTCTTTCTCAGACACAAGAAAGCAGCAGTTCGATTAATGAAATTCAGCAAGAATTCCTACATTCAGTCCGACTCATAAGGGAGAATTTTAACCCCCAAAAACAGTGCGATTTGTGTTGGCTGTCAGAAATCCCGACCCTGACTCGTATCAAACCAGCTGACGTTCGGGTTTTATGTTGCTGGGGCTGGGGAGAAAGAACCAAGCCGCTCACAGCAGGCCAGCCGACGACTTAAATATTGTTATAAAACCACATGTCTCATATGTAAGCACCATTTTAAACTTAACCCTGACAGACTACGTTTTCTGGGCCTCGGGAAGCCCAGATCCTGGGAGTTAAGGGCTGGGTTCTCTGTCGGCCAATGACGGAATTGCAAACTGCGATCGAGCGGAGAATACAGCGTCGGCCGAAAATCGAGGTCGATGCCCAGGCGCCCAGCGGAATGCCATACTCCGGCACCTCGATAACGCTGTGAATGTGTCCCACACCTGCGCTGGCGTGGGTATGCAATTGTACAGTAACGGTCGTTAGCAGCTCATTAACGGGCCTGACCCGGTAGTCTCCGGCCTCAGGTGATGCTCCGCCAGGTGGAAATGACGACGGCGAGATTCACTTGCGGTATTTAAAAAACGGGGACTGGGCACCGTGGCTGCCGTGGGAGCGAGAGGAGGGAAGTAAAGTTTCCAAAGGCGCAACGGTGGGCTGTCAGTTGTACTGCTGGCTGGGGTGGCGTCCACCAGTGCTGGGGCAGTGGCAGGGAGGTTGACCAGGAGATGGATCTTGGAGTCAGGATACTCCCCCCGGGACTGGTGTGGCCGGGCATGGACCACCATTGCTGCGGCCTGCAAGGCAACCACCTAGCTGCACACTCGACTGACTGACCACCATATCCCGTGAATGTGCAGAGCGCCACCGTCATAATGCATGCACCCTGACCCTTCCAGGCCATCCCCCAGGAACCTCCAGACCCAACTGCGCGACCAACGAGATGTGTGTGGCCCAGCGCAGCCAATGGACTACCAGATGTTGGCACTCCTCAGTGCACGCATCCAAGGAACTGCCCAACTGCAGGGGATGCAGGGAGGTTGGGGGGGTCCAGAGCATGCCCCGAACAGCGGTTGCATGACCCATAGCCCTTGCTGCGCACCCTGGCATACACCCCCTCCCCAGGGTGGCGCCCCACCAGTGGCACTACCAGATAGCCCACCCAGCAGGAATACCGGCCGGCATTGGGCATTGGCTGCCACTGCAGCCCTGCTTACATCCACCCTGCCCCTGGACAGGTAGGCACAACCCTTGCGTAGCACAAAGGACCCACGACATACAACCGCTATAATCCAAACAGGGGCCCAACCCCTACCCAGCCTCGTCCACCTTCCCTGCCGGAACGTATGCCACCAAGAATGGTGCCGGTCGGTGACACGTGGCGTAGTACCTGCAACCAGATGGCAGCCTGCTGGCATGGTAGCATGAGGCCCAACCAAGGAGGGCACCCACGATAGACCCCATGAGAGAAGCCACAGAACGTGATATTCGCAGGGAAGGTGGTGGGGTAGGAGGCCCACTGATAATGTATCGAGTGACGGAGCCAGGGGCGTGGTGCTGAGGGAGGAGTGGGGCCAGGATTGGGAGGGGAGAGGAGGATATGCGGGGGTATGTGCGGCAGTGTAGCCCATTGGACCTGGGGGGGGCATGGGGTTACTCACCTTGAAGGCAGGTCTGTCCTTTATGGATTTCAGTGTACAGCCGCGTGTGGTTGACATTTGCCTGGCCGCCACAGCCCTGGCGGATTTACTGAGGCTGTATGAGCAGGAGCTGCTTCAGGAGGACCCTGCAGAACAGGAGCCCGACCCAAACAAGCAGGGGCCAGTAGGTGAGGATGGAGAACTTGCTGTTCAGCAGGCCGAGGAGGAGGTGGGGAGAAGGCGTTGCATCAGGCCTCGTGCATCCCAGCAACACCTGACGTACAAAGACGTGCTGGACCGGGCGTGCCGCCACCGACTGCGGCTGAGCAGAGACACTGTGAGACATCTGTGCCAGGTCATGGCGCATCTGGAGCTGCGGGGAGGACACCTGCTCCCAGTGGCTGTCAAGCTGATGGTCAGCCTTGAACATTTATGCCACGGGGTCCTTCCAGGCACCAAGTGGGGATCTGTCCGGGATTTCCCAGACCTCTTGGGTGGCACAATTGGTTACCTTCAACATGGTCCCAGCCCACCAGGTTGCCCAGGAAGCAGGATTCGCCC
The DNA here is from genome assembly GCF_047496885.1 of Scyliorhinus torazame. Taxonomy (NCBI): domain Eukaryota; kingdom Metazoa; phylum Chordata; class Chondrichthyes; order Carcharhiniformes; family Scyliorhinidae; genus Scyliorhinus; species Scyliorhinus torazame. The sequence goes on along the minus strand of NC_092716.1, from coordinate 54,514,351 downwards.
CCATTGCTGGAGTGCCCCAGGTCCAGGGGTGATCAATGGGACACATGTCTCCCTGCAGGCACTGGTGCAGGAGGAGATGCGCTTCATAAATCGGAAGGGATTCCACTCCCTCAATGTATAGTTGATTAAACTATTGGAGAAAATTCTGAAGGAGAGAATTGATCTGCACTTGGAGAGGCAAGGTTTGATCAGGAATAGTCAGCATGGCTTTGTCAAAGGGAGGTCATGTTTCACAAATTTGATTGAATTTTTAAAATATGTGATCAGGTGTGAAGATGAGGGTAGTACAGTTGATGTAGTTTACATGGATTTCAGCAAAGCCTATGACAAGTTCCCACATGGAAGACTTATAAAGAAGACAAATGCACGTGGGACACAGGGTAACTTGATAAAGTGGATTCAAAATTGGCTTAGCTGTAGGAGACAGAGAGTAATGACAGACGTTGTTTTAGTGACTGGAAGCCAGCATTCAGTGGCGTAACACTGGGATTTGTGCTGGGCCCTCTATTGTTTGTTACTTGTAAAAAAAACATAGAAGACATAGGAAGAGTAAGTTTGCGGATGACATAAAGATTGGCCGGGTGGTTAACAGTGAAGTTGAGTGTCTTGGGCTACATGAAGATATAGACGGGATGGTAAAATGGGCAGAAAAATGGCAGATGGAATTTAACCCTGAAACGTGTGAGATGATAAACTTTGGAATGAGTAATGTGACAAGGAAGTATTCAGTGAATGGACTGACATTGGGAAGTTCTGAGGAACAAAGAGACCTTGGTGTATTTGTCCATGGATCTCTGAAGACAGAAGAGCAGGTTAATAGGGTGGTGAAAAAGGCATATGAGACACATGCCTTTATCAATCATGCCATCGATTACAAAAACAGACAGATCACAGGCCACAGCTGGAGTACTGTGAGCAATTCTGGTCGCCACATTATAGGAAGGATGTGACTGCACTGGAGGGAGTGCAAAGGTGAGTCACCAGGATGTTGCCTGGGATGGGACATTTAAGTTATGAAGAGAGGTTGGATAGATTTGTGTTGTTTTCACTGGAGCACAGAAGACTGAGGGACAGCCTGATCGAGGTGTACAAGATTATGAGGAGCATGGACAGGGTGGATAGGGAGCAGCTGTTCCCCTTAGTTCAAAGGTCGGTTACAAGGGAACACAAGTTCAAGGTGGGGGACAGGAGGTTTAGGGGGGATTTGAGGAAAAACATTTTTACCCAGAGGGTGTTGATGATCTGGAATGCACTGATGGGAATGTAGTAGAGGCAGGTTGACTCACATCCTTTAAAAAGTACCTGGCAAGTCATAACATGAATGAATGAAAATCGCTTATTGTCACAAGTAGGCTTCAAATGAAGTTACTGTGAGAAGCCCCTAGTCGCCACATTCCGGCGTCTGTTCGGGGAGGCTGTTACAGGAATTGAACAGTGCTGCTGGCCTGCCTTGGTCTGTTTCCAAAGCCAGCGATTTAGCCCTGTGCTAAACAGCCCCTGTGATTCAAGGCTATTGGCCAAGTGATGGCAAATGGGAATAGGTGGGTAAGTCATGTGTTTTTCATGCATTGGTGCAGACTCGATGGGTCGAAGGGCCTCTTCTGCACTGTACATTTCTGTGATTCTGTGATGTATGACCAGCGGATGCACATCGTGCACATCTGCGCCCAATATCTAGGCAGCGTGCATGACCCATTCATCTTGGAAAACTCGATGACACCCGACACCTTTGAGGTGAACCCACGGGTGCGGGGTTGGCTCTTTGGTGACTGGGGTTATCCGCTGCGGTGATGGCTGATGACGTCAATCTGAAGGCCTCAGACTGACTTGGAGAACTACTACCCCATTCAGCGACCAGGGGCGTCAGCATCCTCAAGCTGTGCCCGGACTGCTCTGGAGGAGCCCTCCAATACTGCTCTGGGAGGGCCTCCCGCATCATGATAGACTGTTGCGTCCTCCACAACCCATCTCTCCACCTGTACCTTGGCAGTGACACCAGCCAACCAATTGAACCGAATCCCTCTGATCTCTCAGGTGCCAGAAAGACTGAGTTCTTCTGTTCAAAAGCTATACCTCCATAGCACAGTGTACCAATTTCAACATTTGAGTTCCTCACTTCCTCTGTTCGACTTAAAGGTATATGTCCATTAAATAGCCATGGATCACAAAATGATAATGACAAAGTAAAAGAAATGGGAAATAAGGAAATCAACAGGAAGGACCCTTACACATATTACCCTAACTCATTATTCCATGGTGCTACCTTTGTGAAAAGGAGTTGTGAGATTGTTGACTGGGACTGTACTAACCGAGCCTTTAAAGACTGAGGTGACATTTATCTTTTGAATGCAATATTCTTTATCTTCTACCTTCAAAGTGAATCACCTATATCATCGTAAATCCTGTGCACATCTAGTCTCTGTCCTTCCTGGCCAGCAATTCAGGCTGCATTCAGAAACATGATTGCCATCTCCCTCCATTCCACTCTCTTGTCAGCACTTCACATTATCATGCAGCAGTTTCTTTCCCTAACTTTCCTTGGCTGATGTCTATAGGGCAGCACATAGCACAGTGGTTAGCACTGTTGCTTCACAGTGCCAGGGTCCCAGGTTCGATTCCTGTTTGGGTCACTGTCTGTGCGGAGTCTGCACGTTCTCCCCGTGTCTGCGTGGGTTTCCTCCAAGTGGTCCGGTTTCCTCCCACAAGTCCCAAAAGTTGTGCTTGTTTGGTGAATTGGAAATTCTGAATTCTCCCTCTGTGCACCCGAACAGGCGGCAGAGTGTGGCGACTAGGAGATTTTCACAGTGACTTCATTGCAGTGTTAATGTAAGCCTACTTGTGACACTAATAAAGATTATTATTAGAATGGAGAAAGAAACATTCCTACTGGAATGGAGCAGCAACTGAGCAGGATTTCCACCCATCCCTCCAATTGCATCTTCGCTGTAACACATACTTCTCGGTTAGGCACCATTGGCCAAGCAGGATGAGGTGGGAGTGGGATTTTGCCGAGGTCAAAAGGAGCAATGAGGCGGTGCTGTGATATCAAGAGAAGAACTTCAAAGTGTCAAGATGAGTTGCAAAGAAATTTTGGGCACTCTCGGTCTCAGCAAACACAACTGGAGAAGGAACTCTCCCTCTATCTGTGAACATTGAAACCATTGGCATTGCTACCCCAAACCTATCACACCAGTCTGCTTTGAGAAATAGCGTGAAGAAATTGATGTTTGGACTGTGGGAGGAAACCGGAGCGCCTGGAGGAAACCCACGCAAACACAGGGAGAACATGTAGACTCCGCAGAGACAGTGACCTAAGCTGGGAATCGAACCTAGGACCCTGGAGCTGTGAAGCAACTGTGTTAACCACTGTACTTCCGTGCTGCCCTCCGGGTGAGTTTCCTCCAGGTGCACCAGTATCCTCTCATATCCAAAGATGTGCAGGTTAGGTGGATTGGCCATGCTAAATTGCCCCTAATTGTCCATAGGGTAGGTGTGTTAGATTGGACCTATGTAGGGCGCTCTTTTGGAGGGTCGGTGCAGACTTGATGGTCTTAATTACCTCCTTCTGCACTGTAGGGATTCTATGATCCATTTATTCCATTCTGTCTGCTAACCAATTCTCAATCCATACCACTACATTACCCTCACTCCCCTTTGCTTTGATTTGGTTTACTAACCTCCTGTGAGGGACCTTACCGAAAGCTTTCTGAAAATCCAAATACAACACAGGTAAACCTTGATCTATGCTGCAAGCAGCATCCTCAAAAAACTCCAAAGAGTTTGAAAAACATGGGGCGGGATTCTCTCAGCCCACGCGGGGTCGGAGAATCGCCGGGCTGGGCGCGAATCGTGCGACGCCGCCCCGACTCCGGAGACCGGAGAATCGCCACCATTGGCGCCGGCGCGGTCGATTCGCCGCCTGGGATGGGCCGAGCGGCCGCACAAAAAATCCGAGTCCCGCCGGCGCCGTCCACGTGTGGTCTTACCTGGCGGGACCTCGGCGTGCATGCATCCGGGGGCAGCCTGGTGGGGGAGTAGGGCGGTCCGACCCCAGGCGGGTCCTCCGCTGTGGCCTGGTCCACGATTGGGGCCTACCGATCGGCTGGCTGGCCTCTCGGGTTGGGGGCCTCTTTTGCTCCGCGCCGGCCCCTGTAGCCCTACGCCATGTTGCGTTGGGGCCGGCACGGAGAAGGGAGCCACAGCGCTTGCGCGCATTGGCGCCAGTCGCACTGCGCATGTGCACATTGGCGCCGGTCGCAGTGCGCATGCGCAGACCCGCGGCACCCATTTGACACTGGCATCGGCAGGTGGAGTGGCGTGGGTCCCTCCAGTGATGTGCTGGCCCCCTGTAGGGGTCACAATTGTTGCTCCTGAGGGCATGTTGACCCCGTTGTGAAATGCGACGCCGTTTCAGATGGCGTCAACACTTAGCTGCTGGATCAGAGAATCCCGCCCAAGGATTCCCCTTTCATAAATCCATGTCAACTCTGCCCGATCATATCATTATTTTCTAAGTGTCCAGTTATCACATCCTTGTAATAGATTTTAACATTTTACCTACAACTGATGTCAAACTAACAGGTCTGTCGTTCTCCATTTTCTTTCTCCCTCCCTTCTTAAAGAATGAGATTACATTTGCTACTTTCGGTCTGCAGGAACATTTCCAGAATCTATTGAATTTTGTGAGGACCAATGCATCCATTATCCCGATAACCACCTCCTTTAGCACTCTGGGATGTAGTTCATTGGGTCCAGGAGATTTATCAACCATTAATTTTATCTATTTTTCTAGAACTACCTCTTTATTAATAGTAATTTTTTTCAGTTATTCATTTTCACTAGTCCCTTGGTTCCCTAGTATTTCTGGAAGATTTTTTGTATCTTCCTCCATTAAGACAGACACAAAATAATTGCTTACGTTATCCTCCATTTCCCTATTCTCCAGTATGAATTCTACTGTCTCTACCTGTTATAGACCCACTTTTGTCCTTGCTAATTTTTTCTTTTTCACACAGCTAAGGAAGCTTTTACAGTCTTCCTTTATGTTCCTCGCTAGCTTGCTTCATATTCTCTTTTTCCTTTCTTTATCAGTTTCTTGGTCATGCTTTGGTGGATTCTAAATTGCTCCCAATCCTCGTGCTTCCACTTTTTCTGTCAATTTTATTAACCTCTTCCTTTGATCGAATGCAATCTTTAACTTCTTTATAATAATAGTGTAATAACACCCAAGGACGCTGTCTTAAACAGGTGAATTTGTTTACATATACACAAGTTAAACTTTACTCCCAACGTAGGCCCTACCGGGAAGGTAGGCCTCACTAGGCCCTGACTTGGGTCTGCTTTCATCCTATGGTTTCTTGAGCCCCAGGTGGTGGGACTCCGTTCCCTACCTGTGAGCTCGTAATCAATGAGCCCCATTGGGAAATCAGTGATTGTTTTCTTGTGATTCTCATAACAAATAGAAAATGCTAGAGAAACTCTGCAGGTTTGGCAACATCTGTGGAGAGAAACAGAGTTAATGTTTCCGATATAAATGATCATTCGACAGAACTTTGACGTATTTTGTTTGCCGTGGTTTATTTATCTTTTCTGTGGGTCTTCGTGTCTTCGAGGAATGTATATTTGTTGTAGGCCATGTAATACATATGTAAATGCTAGCCTGTCTGGCACCAAATATTTTAATGTATTTCCTGAACTTGCCCCTCATACCTTTATAATTTTCTTTGTTCATATTCATTCAGATTGGACCTTAGTTTCACAATAAACTATATTACTTTCAAACCTAATGTAAAATGCTATCATATTATGATCACTATTTCCTGATGGCTACTTTACAGCAACATTATTAATTAGCCTCTTATTAGATAATACTAAATCTAAAATGACTAGACTCCAATTTGGGTAGTGGAATAGGTCATCATAGGAAGCTATTGAAGCAAAAGGTGTGGAGGGCATTGAAGCAAATGATATCAATGGGTTCAAGGGACAACTGAATGTGTTTTGAAAGAAAGAAGGAATTCAAAGGGTGAGATGATGGCTAAGTGGAGTTGATCGATAAAAATGAGGTGGGGGTGCAGCAGTACAATAAGTAGTGCACAGCTAATGCTTTTTGTTTCTATAACTAATCCTGTGCTCTTCTATAGAAATGTTGCATTGAGGGGTGGCACGGTGGCACAGTGGTTAGCACTGCTGCCTCACGCGCCGAGGACTCAGGTTCGATTCCGGCTCCTGGTCACTGTCCATGTGGAGTTTGCACATTCTCCCCATGTATTCGTGGACCTCACCCCCACACCCCAAAAAAGTGCAGGGTAGGTGGATTGGCCAGTCTAAATTGGTCCTTAAAATTGGAAAAATTTAAAAAAAAGAAATGTTGCATTGACAGATTTTACTTAGCTTTGAACCCAACATTAAATGTTAACTTTCAACAGTGGAAACTATTTCTCCTCAAGGTTTAAAATAAACCTCCTGGCTAAATGCAAAGACGACCTCAGAGACTGTGCACAACATTAACATCAAAATCTTTTTCTTTCTGGGCACAACATGCAGATCATGCTCTTCAGAATCTCCTGGTATATTATGAAGTACATCTGAATACACATTTCCTGCTGAGAACTATTTTGATGCAGTGATATTATTGTAGTCTTGTACCCCTCCCTCTGCACTCACACCCACCTCCCCATATATATTACTCCACTGCGGTTGTGGAGGAGAAAAATATTGTTTTATGGTAATTTTTATAAATTTCACATAAATTTGCTGTTCTTAATTATAACGAATAATAATAGATATGTTCTTTTCCCATCTGGGTTTTGAAGCATTATAAGCAGAATTGGCTTCCTGAAGGAACTTTGCTAGCAGCCTCTTGTATCATAAAGGCAGCTTTTAATGAACAACAGCTGTCATTGCAGTTTCCCCAAGTAAAGCAATTGATGTATTTTGTTCAGGAAGCACTAAGTGGAACAAATATTAACCTGAACCCCAGATATATTGTTACTGCGTGTCTAGGGAACAAATAAAAAATCAACAAGTAAAAATTGTTTTTTTTAAATTTAGAAGCCCTGGGATTCAAGCCCAAATCTGTCGCTCATGACTTGACAGGCAGTCAGGAAGATAGAAAGATAAACCACATGTTTGGCAGTTTCCAGATCTCGTAATCTACACCATCTATACGTATCATTTTCATTGATTGCAGCATTTCGTGAAATATGTGTCTTAAATTACAAAGCGCATTCTCTTTTATGTCTGTACTTTGAAGACAAAAGCTCTAATAAAGAAACTACACCCAGAACTCCGATTAATAAGCATTGGTGTTGCTGTATAACCATTGTTGCAGTGAACAGATTTGTCATATTTGGTGAATAAAGATGAACTCTTGCCGTCTTTTTCATTTTGGGAAACACTTGATTATTAGGTTCCGAGGGGCACTATTTCAAGGCCTGTTTTGGTACAATGAGTAGATCCTGTTGTGCATTGCAAGTTTGCCAGGCAAAAGGCTGACAACAGGTGAGAAGTGACAACAATAGGTTGTAATCTCATTAACACATTTTTCTTTTAATTTTACATGGGTTGTGAACATCGTAGGCCAGGGCAGCAAGTATCGCCCACCCAATTGCCCTTCAGAAGGTGATGGTGCGCCACCTTCTTAAAACACTGCAGTCCACGTGGTGTAGTTGTTAGAACCCGTGTTGGGAAGGGAGCTCCAGGATTTTAACTCAGCTACAATGAAGGGATGGTGGTATAGTTCCAGGCCAGAACTGTGTGCTGTTTGGGGGGGAACGTGCAGATTGAAAGCACCTTGCGCCTGCTGCCATTTGTCCTTTTAGTTGGTAGAGATTGTGTTTTTGGAAGATGCTGGGTGAGATTTTCCATTTGGGCGACAAAGGGGTGAATTCTCCGCTTTCCATTGAAGCCACCCCATGTCGCTGGGAAACAGACAGGTTGGGGAGCGCTGCCGGAGGAACGGAGAATCACGCCGTGGAGAATTCACCCCGAAGTGTTGACGCCAGAACTGAATTGCATGCGGTTCGAGTTCGCATTGGGAGCACTATTTCTGGAGCAATTCAGGACATGCTAATGTACCAGCACCCTGCTCACGTGAATCTAGAGCAATCCTCATTCCCGCTGGCGTCAGATTCCCTGGGGCTGGAATTGGCACTGGAGAGCTTGACAAGCTGGAGCTGCTTATAAACACTCCACGCCCCACACATTCTCATTCCAATCAGGAAGATGGGTCCAAGAGGAGCAGTGCCAAGCTTCGCAGAGCTTGAGAAAATGTTGGATGCGGTGGAGGAGAGGCGGGACACCTTCTTACCCAGGGTGGGCAGGAGGCTACTGCCCGTCGTCATTGGCCAGGAAGTGGCTGAGGCACGGCGGAGGTGGCTGAGGCACTCAGAGCGGTAAGCATCACCTAGTGGACTGGCATGCATGTGACTCCAGATCCATAGCAATGTGGTTGGTTCTTAAATGCCCTCAGGGATGGGCAATAAATACTGGCCCAGCCAGTGATGTCCACATCCCAGGAACAAATAAGGAAAAAAAGAAAGGCCATGCTGGCCCAGCTGGGGTACCTTGCCCACTGCCACAACCCCAGCACATTCCGGAGGACTAGTCCGGGGACGATACCGACTTCTTGGCACTTCATTTACCTTCACCCGCCATCATCGCAGAGGCTATCAGCTCGGTGGGGCATTTTAGTAAAGAGGCTCCTGGGTCACATCAGGTGGAGGTAGGGAATCCTGAGTGAGCAGGCAGCCAGAGAACTGCCCCATCCCAGGAACCAGTTGTCATCTGGACAGGTATCATGTTTCTGGACAGTATGATCCCATTTCTGGTGGAGATGCAGACGCAGAGCCAGGATCTACAGGAGGGGGTGTCAGCAACTTTCCAGCGCCTGGAGGAGTCCAACTGCCTTCAGGTGCAGGAGATCGTGCCAACAATGCGTGATACCCAGGCCATCACTGAGTGGGTGGCGTCCGCGGTGGGAGCCTTGGGTCAAATAGTCACAGCCATGAAATGTCCATCAGGGATCACCCGGGGGTACAGTGGAAGGTGCTCCTGAAGGCAGGACTCAGACTTTGTCAAAAAATGAGGCACACCAGTCATCATCATCCTCCGTCTCGTGGACAAGACCCGCTGATGCTGCTTGCCCACGGCTTACACCCTGCATGCCCTGTGCCTCCATGCGTCTTCAACAACAGCTGTGGCTAGGTAGATAACAAACATTGTTGGCTGTACTCCAAAGTTCATTCTCTGCAAGGGGGTGGGGTGGGGGGGGGGCGGGATGTAAGCAAGATTAATATTTCCTTGTCCATCCTGGTGACACTGAGTTGCACTTTAGCTCCATCTCTCACATGTCACCCCCAAAACCCACCCCCAACCCTCAGACGTTCCCCCGATATATTACTAGTAGTGAGTGACCTCAGGGAGCCTCTATCCTCACCACCCCTCCCGGTCAACAGTGATACCGTTGGCTGCCACAACCCGTATCCATGATAGGCTTTGTGGCCCTGTTCTGGTTTCCCTAGTGGGGTCCACTGTTGGTGTCCTCATTGGTGTGGTGTTCTTTGTGGTTCATATCCTAGGATGGTTGGCATAGTGTTCACAAAGAACACAACTAGCTTTTATATTAAACAAAGCTAAAGATTTATTTACACTACTTAATTTAATTCAACCTCTTACTTCTATATAATAAACAATTGACAATAAATATACAATCTACACTCATGTACCACTAATCTCTACACTAATACAATAACTATGACCTGCTCTCACTCACACTAGCTTTCCTATAGTCTGTTTTCTAGCCTTTTCCTCAACATTCTCCCAGAAGACTTAGCATTGATGCTTTATATAGTTCAGCATCTAACTCCCTCTAGTGGTTAATTTGGCATAACATTAATCCTGACAGTTCTGTACATTTCTCATAATGGCACAATTGGGTGGGCTATCTGGTGTGTTAACCCACCAGCAAGATGACACCTGGTTGTGCGGTAGAGAGGGCCACAGTGTGCCACCAATTGCTTCCATGCTCAGAGGTTTGTGTGTGGGCAGGTCCTACAGATGGGAGTGAGGCAGGGAAGTGTGTGTCTGCTGAGAGCATAGCTGCAGTGTGATGTGGGTCCTGGGTGTGACACACAGGTTATGACAAATCATGCTTGACAAATCGACTGGAATTTTTTGACAATGTGACCAGTAGAGTGGACAAGGGTGAACCAGTGGATGTTGTGTATCTGGACTTTCGAAAGGCTTTTGACAAGGTCCCACACAAGAGATTAGTGAGCAAAATTAAAGCTCATGGTATTGGGGGTAATGTATTGACCTGGATAGAGAACTGGTCAGCAGACAGGAAGCAGAGAATGGGAATAAACAGGTCTTTTTCAGAGTGGTAGGCAGTGACGAGTGGGGTACCGCAGGGTTCAGTGCTGGGACCCCAACTGTTCACAAAATACATGAATGATTTGGACGAAGGAATTGCATGCAATATCTCCAAATTTGCAGATGACACTAATCTGGGTGGCAGTGTGTGCAGTGAGGAGGATGCAAAGAGGCTGCAGGGTGATTTGGACAGGCTGGCTGAGTAGGCAAATACTTGGCAAATGCAATATAATGTGGGTACATTTAAGGTTATCCACTTTGGTGGCAAAAACAGGAAGACAGACTATTATCTGAATGGAGGCAGTTTAGGAAAAGGGGAAGCGCAACAAGACCTGGGTGTCATGGTGGAACAGTCGCTGAAGGTTGGCATGCAGGTACAGCAGGCAGTGAGGAATACTAATGGCAAGTTGCTCTTCATAGCAAGAGGATTTGAGTTTAGGAGTAGGGATGTCTTGCTGCAGTTATACATGGCCTTGGTAAGGCCACATCTTGAGTATTGTGTGCAGTTGTGGTCTCCTAGTTTGAGGAAGGACATTTTTGCTACTGAGGATGTCGAGCGAAGGTTCACCAAACTAATTCCTGGGATGGCAGGACTGACATATGAAGAAAGACTGGATCGACTGGGCTTGTACTCACTGGAGTTTAGAAGAGTGAGAGGGAATCTCATAGAAACATATAAATTCCTGATAGGACTGGACAGGCGAGATGCGGGAAGAATGTTCCCGATGTTGGGGACATCCAGTACTAGGGGTCACAGCCTAAGGAGAAGGGAGGGCAGCACGGTAGCCTTGTGGATAGCACAAATGCTTCACAGCTCCAGGGTCCCAGGTTCGATTCCGGCTTGGGTCACTGTCTGTGCGGAGTCTGCACATCCTCCCCGTGTGTGCGTGCGTGGGTTTCCTCCGGGTGCTCCGGTTTCCTCCCACAGTCCAAAGATGTGCAGGTTAGGTGGATTGGCCATGATAAATTGCCCTTGGTGTCCAAAATTGCCCTCAGTGTTGGGTGGGGTTACTGGGTTATGGGGATAGGGTGGAGGTGTTGACCTTGGGTGTGGTGCTCTTTCCAGGAGCCGGTGCAGACTCGATGGGCCGGGTGGCCTCCTTCTGCACTGTAAATTCTATGAAATTCAGGACTGAGATGAGGAAGAACTTCTCTCATAAACTTGTGGACTTCTTGACCACAGATAGTTGTTGGGGCCAGTTTGTTGGATACATTCAAGAGGAAGTTATACATGGCCCTTGTGGCTAAAGGGATCAAGGGAAATGGAGAGAAAGCGGGAGTGGGATACTGAATTTGCATGATCAGCCATGATAATATTGAATGGTGGTGCAGGCTCGAAGGGCCGAATGACCTACTCCTGCACCCGCTTTCTACGTTTCTATGACCAGGGGCAGGATGGATGGGAGGAAGGGCGCAGTAGGCAGGACTTGGAGACAGCTAGTGGTCCTGAAAGGTGGGCTAGCTGATAGTGTCACTGGTGACGCCTCTGCGCTGGGAGAGGCAGTGTGCTAGAGAGGGTGTCAAAGGCCACAGTGCATGTGCCCCTTGTTTGGGGTGAGCTCTGCTATTCCCCTGCTTTCTCTGCAGTGGGGCTGTGCTTCTAATGAGTGCACTGAGGAATACCAGCACCTGGGGGGCCACTGATTGAGCTTGGCAATGCCCATCCCATTGATGGGTCAGCTGGGGTCTGGGGTCGGAGGGTTTCCAAATGACCAGAGGCTCTATGAACATTTACAGGACACAGTCAGCATAAGGAGCAGTCAGGGGCCTATAACTTGTACCAAATGGGTATATTTAAGACAAATACTGCAACAATAGTCTAAGCCAGACCACCCCAATCCTGAGGGGGACACTCCGAATCCACGGAGTTGCCAGCAAGTCACCCCCTCCCCCCCATTATTCCCCCGGCCCTAGCTGCCACCCTTCAGTAAATGTACAATTTAAAAACATTTTATCAAACTCTTTCTACCTTCTCTCGCCCCCTCAGCAACCATGGCGCCCAGTCCCTGTTTGTAAATAGTAAGCTGTGCCCATCTGACTTCTGCCTGAGAGGGGCGGAGCATTGTGGAGGCATGGAGCATACTGGGTCAAATTCGCTAATGACGTGTAAATGAATGTAAATGCCGGTTGGCATGCTGCCACCGGCACGGGCCGCAACCCTCGTTATCGCCACCAGCAAAGAACTGAAGCATGGCACTCGATTCTCCATCCGAGCGCGGTTGACGTTTGCGGCGTCATGAGGCAGAGAATCTCGCAGTGTTGAGTTACTTGATGAGTTGCTGCAGTGCATCACGTATATGGTACACACTTCAGCCACCTTGTGTTGGTGGTGGAGGGAATGAATGTTTAAGGTGGTGGATGGGGTGTCGATCAAAATGGGCTGCTTTGCCCTCGATGTTGTTGCGCATCTTTAGCATTTCTGGAGCTGAACATAATTAAGAAAGTGGGGAGTATTCCATCACAGTCTTACCTGTGCCTTGTAGAAGGTGGACAGGCTTTGGGAAGTCAGGTGCTGTTGAGTTACTCACCACAGACTTCCCAGTGTCTGACCTGATCTTGGAACTTATATGACTGGTCCAGTTTAGTTTTTGGTCAATGGTAACCCCCAGGATGTTAATGGTAGGGCATTTAGCGATGGTAACGTCTTTGAATGTCAAAGGCAGAAGGTTGGACTCTCTCGAGTTGGACATGGTTATTGTGTCATGTGAGAGTGCCTTTAAGAAATGGATGTTTAAGCAATGTACCTTTAAGAAAATGCAGTGATGTCAGAGTGTGGGTGGAGCTGGGTTTTTAGCTCAGCTATTTTGCAGTTTTTGGTTGCAGCTTTGAGGAAGAGAGCTTGGGTGTGTCTGTGTTTGCAGTGAGCTGGATCTGCTGTGATCTCTGCCATGAAAAACTATCTCTGGATCATTTGGGTGAGTTAAACTCATAATAGTAATGCCTTTAACCTGATGTGTTTCTGTTTAAAGGTGTTAAGTCTCTTGGATGTTGAAAGGAATAACTGAAGGATTATTCAGTGTTGTATTATTTTCAGGGTTATCTTTGAAGTAAGGGGTGTTAAGTGACCCAATGTTATTTAAAAGGTTAAGTTGAGTTCATGGAATAAACATTGTTTTGTGTTTAAAAACCCATGTGTTCATAATTGTAATACTACACCTGGAGAACAAGCCGTGTGCTCGGAAAAGCAACAATACATTAAAGGGGGGAGGTTGGTTGAACTCCATGATACATTTTGGGGTTCTGAAAATGCCTCTCCCATAACAATTGCCTGGCACTTGTGAGGTATGAATGTTATTTGCCACTTACCAGGCCAAGCCTGAATGTTGTCCAGGTCTTGCTTCATAGTTGGCTGATGGTGCAGTAGTTGGTCAGATTGGATGTCAAAATCGCAGAATTGTTAAGGCAAAGAAGAAGGCCATTCAGCTTGTTGTGTCTGCATTGGCTCTCCAAATGGGCAATGCACCATGTACCATTCCCCCACCTTCTCCCTGTAACCCTGCACATTCTTCCTTTTCAGAGAAAAATTCGATTCCCTCTTGTATGAACCTGCACCCACCACACTCAGAGTATTACAAATCATCAGCACTCGCTAAATAAAAATATTTCTCCTCATGTCTCCATTACAATTTTTGCCAATTACCTTAAATCTGTGCCATCACATTCTCATTCCTTCCTCCATTAGGAATAGGTACTCCCTATCTGCTCTGTCCATATCCCTCATGATTTTGAATCCTCTATCAAATCTCTTCTTGGGCTTCTCTTCTCCACAGAAAAGAGTCCCAACTTCTCCAATCTTGTGGACAACTTAAGTTTCTTATTCCTGGGACTATTCTCCTGAATCCTTTCCACACTTTCTCCAATGACTCCACATCTTTCCTCAAGTGTGACATCGAGAACTGGATGCAATACTTCCAATCCTGCTGAACCATTGTTTTAGACAAGCATAACATCACCTCCTTGTATTATAGGCTCCTATAAATAAAGTTGAGGATACTGTATGCTTTATTAACTGCTCTCTCAACCTGTCCTGAAACCTTCAATGGGTGGAATTTTCCCAAAAAATGGCCAAGTGTCAGGTTCAGCCAGAAAACCAGCCTATTTCCCCCCAGAGAAACAGACAGGTTTCCCGACAAGAGCTTCCCACACTTTACCGCTTGTAAGGGCCCTTCCTGTTCCTCTTGTTTTTCCCTGTTTGTTCCCGTATTTCTGCTTTCATTTATCTTTGCTGTTACATTTTTGATCCTTGGATATTTAATGGACCTCTGACTTTAAGGCAAAGCAGTAGCCTGCACCTTCCAATCTAACAGAAACATCCAGAAGGCTGTGCTGTTTTAGACTGATATCAGTGATGACCCGAATTGATTGATGTGGCTGGTGGACAATGAAATGGCCTAAAATGGCTGTGCTCTGCCCGGTAACACTGATATGTTTCTGAAAGTCACAGGACTTGTGTTTCACTTTACTTTTGATTCTGCAGGCTGGGTGGAGGAATCTAAACAATCCAGTTAATTGTCACCAAAAGGCCTTTGTAGGAACACCCTCTCTCTGCAGAAAAGGATGTGCAAGCAGAATCCATAATCTGATGACCCTATCTCCCCAGAAACGGCTGACGCAAGCAGAGACAAGAATCTGGGGCGGGATTCTCCCATCCTGCGGTAGAGTATCCACGCCCTCGTAAACGCCATCGCGTTTTACGACAGTGTGAACGGGCCGCTGCCAGGAGTAATTCTGGCCCCTTCAGGGGGCTATCATGGCGCTGGAGCGGTTCACACCGGTCCAGCTGCCGAACTCCGCGCAAACTGGGCGCCGCGGGATCCGCGCATGCGCAGTGGCCTCCTTGAATGCGCCAGCCTCGATGCATCATGGCGCAAGAGTACAGGGGCTGGTGCGTAGGAAAAGAGGCCGGGGGACAGAGTGGCCGGCCCGCCGATCGGTGGGCCCCGATCGTGGGCCAGGCCGCATCGAAGGCCCCCCCCCCGGGATGGAGCCCCCCCCCCACCACAGGCCGCCACCCGACCCTTACACGCAGAGTTTCCACGAGCTGCGAGCAGGTGTGGACGGCGCTGGCGGGATTCAGCGTTTTAACTGTGGCCGCTCGACCCATCCCGGGCTGAGAATCGGCAGGCTGGCCGGGTAGAGCGTCCCGCGACCGGCGCCACGCCAACCATGTCGGCACCAATGGCGCCGATTCTCCACTCTGCAGAGCATCGCGTGCCGCCGTTGGGGGACGTGGCCCGGTCGCGGGGATTCTCTGGCCCGGCCCCGGGCTGAGATAATCCCACCCCAGATGACCCTCCCTGCAGAAAAGCTTGGTCTGAATCTCTCCTGGAAAAGCTGTGAATAAGATATTGCTAACTGCAAGGAAGATCATGGCAGGCTTAAAACCACACTAATATTGTGAAAAAAGTTCACTGAAGAACTCATCATCCGAAGCAAGGAAATTTATCTTTTGTCCTTAATCCTTATTATTTTATCCCTTTCCTCTGTGTTTTTCTGTCTTGTGTATGTGACTAGAGGGTGGGAAGGTTAAGGGGGGTGTCAGGTATTAGCTTGATGTTTAGCAGCTGTATTCACTGCATATTTCGTATTTGTTCTAGTTATAAATATACAGTAATTCTATTTAAACTTACAAACCTGGTGACTGTAATTATTGGACAGCCAAGGCCCAAAGATTTTGGTTATTCTTACATGAATTATTGGTTAATTCACTTGTGTTGTGACTCTGGGATGAGTGGGCTGGAGTTGACCGCACACTTGCCCAGGGCGTTGTATTATGGGCCAGGGTTTAGAGAACACCAAAGTATATCATGGAGTTCACTGGACTCACAACATTTAATAGATTTTGGTTATGGGGAGCACAAGGGCCCACTTTACAGGCGTGATGCAACAGAGATCTAAAGTATGTTTAAACAAAACCAATGTTTATTCTATGAATCCAGATAATTTTTTATAAACACACAGTAAACATCTTACCAACTACCAACACTGATACCCCTCCAAATATACAATACTTTATAGGTAACCCTTAATAACTTTTCTAACAACATCCATAAGTCAAAAACCCTTTTTGACAAAGGTTTGCATTCCTTACAGAAACAGGTATTACTTTGAAATCATCAAGTGATCTGGAGACATTCTTTAGTTGGCAGAGAGAGAGACCTAAACACCTCCTTGATTTGAATGCAGCTCCCCAACTGAAAATGAAACTAAAACTCAGAGCCAAAAAACATCTTTCAGCTCAAACCGAAAGTAAAAAGGCTCCACCCACACAATGACATCACTGCAGCTATTTGATAAACACACTATTCTTAAAGGGACCCTCACATGATAGTTGTAACGTTCTTTTGAAGTGCTGCGTGTTTTGTGCCACCATTTGGAGGGGTGGAGCCTAATCATGCTGACAAGCCAGCTTCACAGAGATTGGGACTCCATTTGTAGAGGGTGCACAGAACTCAAAGTGAAACTAAAGACCCCCCCCCCATGAACATCGGGGCCATGCCCCTCTTTGAAGTCACCCCCCAAAACATTGATCGTCGATGCATCAGCGCCCTCCCAATTGTCCGTCCTTCATGCCTCACCCCTTCATGTCACATCCCCTCAAGGCAACTCACCTTGGCATTTAATAATAATAATAATCGCTTATTGTCACAAGTAGGCTTCAATAAAGTTACCGTGAAAAGCCCCTAGTCGCCACATTCCGGCACCTGGTCGGGAAAGCCGGTACAGGAATTGAACCCGCTCTGCTGGCCTTGTTCTGAATGACAAGCCAGCTGTTTAGCCCACTGTGCTAAACCAGCCCCTGGCTAAACCATTTCCCCTGGCACTGCCAGTTGGCACTGTCAGGCTGCTATGTGGCAGTGTCATGTCAGTGCTCTGACATGTCCCTGACCACCTGGGGGCTACAATGGCCTCCCAACCCCCCAACGTGGTCATCACATCTGGTCCCTGTTTGTGGAGACCATTCGTGATTCCCATTGCCGCCACCTCAGGCCGACAGCTTGGAGCATGACATGTTCCTGGAAGATTCTGCAACAAGCCGACTTTGCACATTAAAATCTTTTTAAATACCTTGTAATCAAGTTCATGTCCTCATTGGGGTGAACTTGATTACATCTGCTAGGGCCGCCCGGGAACATTGTGAACCATTTAATGCCTGGTGCAAATCCCATTTCAGGGTTCACAGGGTATTTTCCTGACATAGTGGGATTTGCGCTGGCAGCAACGCAGCCAGAAAATCGTCCTCAATGTTCTGCGCATATACAACCAGGGTCTTCTGTTCTTTCACCCCCTTTGGAATGTTGCACTTTATTTTATGCAGGATTCTCCAGTCCCACTGCATTGACTATAAATTAGGCTGAGCGCCAAATTTTCCGTTCTCATTGGCAGCAGTAGCGAGGCGGACCCTCGATGGAGAATCCCGGCCACTGTCTCTCCTCATTCTTTCTTCCAGAATGAATCACCTCACTCTGAATTTCATCTGCCACTTGTCTGTCTAATCTACCAACTTGTAAATGTCCTTTAGAAGTTCTGCACTATCTCACAGATCACAATGTTTCCAACGTTTCTACGTGCGGCATGGTAGCACAGTGGTTAGCACTGTTCCTTCACAGCGCCAGGGCCCCAGGTTCCATTCCCACTTGAGTCACTGTCTGTGCGGAGTCTGCATGCTCTCCATATGAAATGAAATGAAATGAAAATCGCTTATTGTCACAAGTAGGCTTCAATGAAGTTACTGTGAAAAGCCCCTAGTCGCCACATTCCGGCGCCTGTTCGGGAAGGCTGGTACGGGAATTGAACCGTGTTGCTGGCCTGCCTTGGTCGTCTTTTAAAAGCCAGCGATTTAGCCCAGTGTGCTGTCTGCGTGGGTTTCCTCCGGGTGCTCCGGTTTCCTCCCACAAGTCCCGAAAGACGTGCTGTAGGGTGAATTGGACATTCCGAATTCTCCCTCAGTGTACCTGTTATTGGCGAGGCGTTTTCAGAACCCCAAAATGTATCATGGAGTTCAACCAACCTCTCCCTTTAATAGATTTGTTGCTTTTCCTAGCACACGGCCTTTTCCCTAGGTGTGGGATTACAATTATGGACACGTGGGTTTTTAAACACAAAACACTGTTTATTCCATGAACTCAACTTAACATCTTAAATAAACATTGGATCTCTTAACACCCCTTACTGCAAAGATAACTCAGAAAATATTGCAACAGTAAATAATTGTTCCTTCAAACTTCCAAGAGACTTAACACCTTTAAACAAAATCACATCAGGTTAAAGGCTTCACTATTATAAGCTTAAATCACCCAAATGATCCAGAGATAGTCTTTCACGGCAGAGATCCAACTCCCTGCAAACACAGACACTCCCAAGCTCTTTTCGAACTTGCAGCTCTCTGGAAACACACAGACACACACAAGCTGTTTTTAAACTGAAACTAAAAACCTGCCAAAATGGCTGACCTAAAGCCCAGCTCCACCCACTCTCTGACATCACTGTTTTCTTAAAGGTACATTGCTTAAACATCCATGTCTTAAAGGTACCCTCACATGACAGTACCCGAACAGGCGCCGGAGTGTGGTAACTATGGGATTTTGACAGTAACCTCATTGCAGTGTTAATGTAAGCCTACGTGTGACACTAATAATGATTATTATTATTATCATTATTATCATCCTCAAATTTTGAAATTGTGCCTTGCACACCAAGGTCTAGGTCAGTAATAAATATCAGGGAAAACAAGGGTCCCAACACCAACCTCCAGGGAATACCATTATAAATTCTCATTCAGTCTGAGAAACATCCATTAACAATTACCCTCTGTATTCTGTCACTCAGCCAATTCCATATCCATGTCACTACTGTCCTCTTACTCCATGAGCTATAACTTTGCTCACAGATGTGTTGTGCGGCACTGCATCAAATACCTTTCAAAAGTCCATGTACACCACATCAGCAGCATTACCCACATCAACCCTCTCTGCTCCTTCTGCAATTTAGTTAAATATGATTTGCCCTTAACAAATGCATGCTGACTTTCCTTAATGAGCCCTCTTTTGCCCAATTGATATTAATTTGTCCCGAATTATGTGCCCTGCTTTTTGTTGACAAAACAATTTTCCATATTTCCGGTCAAAGTTGCAGAGGAATAGCTTGGCTGGGGATGGAGTTGGTTCAAGAATACACATCTCCAGTACAATGGATGCCTCCAGCTTCCTTCAGCTGTTTCTTCATATATAACAGTGTAAATCTAATGGGCTGGAGATTGGCATCTGTGATGCTGGGGACACCAGGAGGAAGCTGAGATGGATCATCCACTCGGCACTTCTGCCTAAAGATGGTTGCAAATGCTTCAGCCTTTTTTTTGTATCACATGTTGGCAGGGTTGGGCCGAGGTCGGGTCCCTATTCCCATAACCCTGTAACCCTTTGGAAACTAAGGGGAAATTTAGCATGGTCAATCCACCCAGCCTGCACACATTTGGACAGTGGGATGAAACTGGAGCACCCAGAGAAAACCCACGCACACACGGGGAGAATGTGCAAACTCCACACAGTCACGCAAGGTCGGAATCGAACCTGGATCTACGGTGCTGTGAGGCAGCAATTTTAACCACTGTGCCACTATGCCGAAGATGAACTGTTCCAAAATAGAACCAATGGATGGTAGGGTGCTTTGCAATGGTTCACACTGCAGATTTGTGGCAACGTATACGACAGCACACTTTGAGACTGAGCTTCAAGTACTTCAGATCATTTGCCGATCTTGAACCAGGTGAGAATACTATCTGTGTACATGGATGGGCTCTCCAGGTGGGAGGGAAGTTTAATGCTGCAATTCGAGCTGGTTTCTGGGCCTTTCTGATTGCTTCAACTCAGGGCCTTACGAAGGAAGTTAAGAGGAAACCTTCTTGTGATTGAAAGGGGTCAGTGAAAAAAGGGGCATTTTCCCCCTCCGGCCGCTCCCACTGAAATAGGAAACACCATTATTCCCAGATTGAGGGAGGATCTAATGCTAAGGATTTGGGGCTTCAAAAGAAAGTGACTACCAAAAGAGGTAAGTTGAATCCGTTCTGTTTGATCTGCTTAGTCTTGCTGAGTGAAAAACTGGTGCAGTAATAGAATTCGGTCATGTACCTGCCAATGAAATAACATCAATAAAGGTCTAAGGCAAAAAATAGTATTGAGAAACAATGCGATTCTTTATAGAAGTCTGAACTTTTGCACGAATTCCAGCACAACATTGGACAGAGTACTGCTAGCCTTCCAAGAAGCCCAAATGTAATCAGTCACCAGGCGGTTTCCCTGAATGGATGTATAGGAACAAAACTGCCTGAGAATTTGTACACAGAACATACAGCCATTGTTTCACCAGTGAAATAGAAGGAGTGATTGCACAGTTACTGGACGACCAAATCACCTCAAGACATTTAATGCCTATGTTCAGTATATAATTTGGATACGGGACTAGTGGGCACGTGGGTTAGAATACTTTTTTTTTTTACCCCTGGAGACCTTCAACTGAGCTATCCTTGTTTAGTCTAGACCAATCTCCCCTATGTTCTTGCTAAAAAGGGAATTCCAATTCAGTTGCTCATGATTTTAGCAGCTGCATTGAATCGTTGTGGCCTTGTAAACCAGGGGAGTATTTAACAATCCATTTATATGTCCATTTATTCAGCCTTGTTAGTCCAATCTATTTGTAAGTGGCAAATTGCCCCCACTAGTGATAGCATAAACACAAGGGGAACTATGCAGCTTATTTTTTGTAATTGCTCCAAATGAAACTTCACATTTAAATTTCTTCATCTGCTCCGGCGTGGATATGATCAGAGGCCATCTGAGGACCAATACAGTGCAACATTTCGTAGTGATTGTCTGGTGTTTGTGGTGTTTGATTTTGTCTACATTAGAAGCATTGAGGGAAAATAAGTCCGACTATATGGGATGGAAATGCACTTTGAATCTCAAATCCTTGAACTGTTACGGGGCAAAAATATTCTTCCTCTTTCTGGATTTATTTTTCTGATATTCTATTGCTTTTGAAAATAGAATGTAGGGCAGCAGAAATAAAGATGTTGTTTCTAGTTATCGCCAAGATACAAATCCTTATACTGCTGACTTCTACCCGTAAGAGTGAAAGTGAGACAGGATACTGGTATTGATTCTATTTATTTTCCCACTATCAATCAACTGTTATATAAAGTGAAGATAAAATTAATGTGATAACATAGCTCTAAAAATTCTAATCAGGAACAAAATTCCAATACAGCTTTACACCAGCCAGAAATGAATACCACGCAAGTGGAATTGATTGGCAAGGATGTTTAAGTCACATGTACTGTACTATTTTGCTTATCCCTTTACATGCCAAAGACAAATTCTCTGTGTTAAATTTGATTTTGTTGTGACTGGGATAATATTCAATAAGCTAAACTCATGCCTTTTGCCAATGAGAATGTGACTCTCTACCATAAACAGAGCACACAGATATTATCGCTACTTGTGAAACAAGCAGACTTTTAAATAACAGATTTACTTTATGCTTTCATTGTCAAAAATGAGTGAAGCAATTCTTTGTATCCTTCCGTCAACAATTCTAAGAGAATTAAAAAGGCCTTTAAGGGAAACTATACAGATGAAGCAGTATAATTGTCAAGCAGTTAGCCTCAAAACCTTTAATCTGAGCAGTATAAAGGTCTGTCTGCAACACTCTGTGATTGTTTACATGGATATAGAATAAATCGTAATATTCATCCATGTTGAAAGTACCCGCCGTAGCTATCACAGCAACACAGTAACTGAGACTGAAAATAAATGAATTCAGTATAAGCGTTTAAATTGCTGAGGCAATGTGGGCTAGCAGATCAGGGCATAGAGATCTATTCATAATAGTTTTACATAGCTAGTAATATTCCTTTGGGGGCTTAGCTTACACCTCCATCAAAAAGAGGATATCACTTGTTATTAAGGCCAAGTAAAGAAAACAATTAGATAATCATGATCTTGCAGTTCATTTGTGCACACTCTAGTCAGAGGGCTTTAATTTTATAAATAAATTCAGGGTCACAAGTCAAATACACACGACTAGGGTCATTGAGCACACAGAAGAAAGGAACAAAGACGAAAGCCATAGGGTAAAAAATCCCACTGAGGGTTAATCTAGCAGAAACGTATCAAAGGCTGTAAACCACCCTTGTCTTTGTTATTCATCATATGGGAATTTGTTCACATATCCTGCTGATTTCAATTGGGGTGAGCATCATTATTGAATTCCTTGTCTTTCTAGTCTTTTTTATGTAGAGCTTTAAAGCTTTAAAGCATAGCTTAAATAAAGAAAATCTCAAATTCCTCAAAAACCGCAAGTCTACAAGTGTCATCATAGCAGGTCTTTTTCACAAACAAAATATTTGTATGCAATAAATGTTGGTATCCAGTTTATCCCAATCCATTGTGGCAGTCTGTGTTTATTCAGTAATCCAGATGTATATCACATTTCAGACCACCATTTTAGCAGCACAACAATTTGATGTCTGTGGTTATCAAATTAACACATTGGAGTCGCACACACAAAATATGATGATTAGGAGCATGCAAAAAATAAAATTAAGCTTATCATTGGACTATTTACAAATGATTCAGTGTGAGGAAGGAGAATTGGAACACAAGCTTGGAAAGATAGCATATATTTTAAACTCTGAATTCCCTACTGTATCCTCACCAATTGACTTCAAACACATCACTGTCTCTGCAAAGTGGATTAAATCTCACTCATATTTCAAATACTTCTATATCACAAATCAGTTAGTTATGTTGGGGATAACATGACAGTCAAAAATGAGTACACAAAAATTGCATTTAATTCAGTCTCTGCACCTTCGCCACGCGCCACCATTTACATATGATTTTGGAATTCTGTCTGCATTCGGCAGTTTGAAGTACTCAGTGTTCCATTTGAGAATGGACTGAAACATAAATGATGTTTGGCACTTCACACGAACATAGACAACGACATAAAATATTAAAATATAGACAGCACAAAAGTGAGGGAACCAATGAAGCTCCTTTCAGACTCAACCTTCAGGGATCAGCCGAGTCTCTTCTGTTTACATCTGCGGTACGAGGAAGGCGGAACTGGCTGAAATTCAGTTTTTATACCTACTCACTCCTGACTTACGCATCTTCCTTCTATTTTTCCTTTTTATTTGCAAAACATTCTCTTCAATAATGCTGGAGATCTACTCCTCCTTTATCCAGCATATGAAAATAAATGTTAGCACATGCACTTATTTTGAAAGAAAGGAGAAGATTTAGAAATGTCCAGCAGGACTAGAGTGATTATTTAGGTATTTGATTAATAATCAATTGTAACTGTGGTCTGTTTAAACTTCCATCACAAATCCCATTAAAATTAGGTCACACTTGAGCTGAAATCCCATAAGACTGTCCTCTACAACAGTAGTTAGTAAAATTACTTGAAAGGGTAATGATTAAAGACTTTTAACAATTATTCAACCAATAATCAATTCTAGCTGATGAATAATTTATTAACAAACCTATGCTTATTACATCTCTTAAGTCTGGCCATTTTAACAAATCATTTTAAATGCATACCAAAATTGGCTATCATTTTTAGGTCATATCTGCATCATTTGTGTTATGTTGTGTTGTGAAAATGGTAAATTATTTGATCTTTGTATGCTGTACTGCAGTCACTATAGGTACTGGCTTAACTAAATCAAGTTTGTAAAGTTCCATTCAAGCAGGCAACAGAGTCGTTTCCTGTGATTTGACAGATTTCTTTCAATTCTAAATGCAGAGGAGGATAGGATGGGTATTATTGTAAAGACTATTGGAGGAAAATGTATTATTCAAGCTATAACCCAATCACATTTTTATCTTTGTTAGAAAACTAACCTTCATCATTTTAAATATATCTTTTGATTTGCTCATTTAGATTCACAATATCGTCCCATTATCTGGCACCATAGAATAACAAACTTTTATAATGGCCTGTCTGTGATCTGTAATGCACAGATGCTTTGAAGTATACTTGGCAGCGCTTCTTTCCTTTGTTGAAGGGTAGCTAGGTGGTCCTGACAGTGCAGTTAATAAATACTGTTTTTTTAAAATCTTTTTGATTGAAGCTTCAGATTAAAGGGACAAATCTCTTTTTGTCGGTCTAACAGGATTATAATTCAAAAATCAAAGGTGATGAGATAACTATGGAAGAATGTTTTTTGCCAGCAGAGCAGTCTACCTGCAGTTCCTTTTGAAACTAAATTTTGAGTTTTCCTAAGTAATTCTGGTATCAATCAAGTGTTTTCCAATTTTGTGAGGTAAAGCACAAGAGTCCTTTTTGCAGATTTTAATGGTCGTTGATAAAAATGGCAGCTGAGCACGATGTTCCTGCAAATGGCTATATTAGCAGAAATCACAGAAGAGTGGCCATCTTCAGCATTCCTGTAATACCATTTCTTTTCTCATTAATCTATAGCTAATTCTTCACTTAATCAGAGTAACAGTTGGTAATCAAGTCATGGATTACACAAGGCAAAATAAAACTTGTTGAAAAGTTTCCACCTTGACACGATATAGTTGATAATGTTCCTATTCATTTGGCTCAAATTGGTAGGGCTTACTAAAAAGTGTTCTTTGCATAATTTTTGTCCCCATGTCAATGATTCTTCTGTTTATCAACAGATTGATGACTATTTACCAAATGGGAGTGGAGCCTTAGTTCCGTCCACACTGGAAATACTCAGCAGATCTGGACTAGTCCAACTGGGTTGAAAAAATGACCATGGTGATGTTTGATGTTGGAAATAAAGACAACATTTTCCATACTCCTGCGCCACAGTTGGGACTTTACATTCAAGACCCTGTTGATGGTTCTGTATTTATAACATGGGGAGAATCCTTTGGCGTTCGGGTCGGAGGTCACTAGCAGGTGTTATTGCAGCGTAACGACTGCCATTCTGTCCCAAGGAATTTCTGACCCATTAAGCTACAAAATTTGAAAAAAAAGTTTCACCGATGAAACTTTTATACGTTTGGTCATGTAGCTGAGACTAGTTTGGCAGGACCTTTGCTTTCCAATTAGAATGTCTAATATAGTTGGGAAAATTCTGAGTTTTCCATTAAGGGGCAGCTTTCAGCTGTCCTGGACAAGCTAGGTGCACTCAAAACAAAGGATGACTGCCAAATTACAGTGATCGATGTCATCTGTGCCACAAGTTATCTGGCCAACTTTTCAGCTGGAAGAAAAATATTGCTAACCGTGAGACCTGGAATCAGATACAAATTGAAATTAAAGGCTCATTCACAATGCAATATTGATAAAATTAAAGGAACTGCAATCAGGAAGGAAGACTGTAAATCAAAAGTGAAGGACATTTAAAGTGGCACTTGAAGCTTTTTCATTGTGATCACAAGTTGCTGCAAGGATGGATGATAATACAATGCATGATGAAGTTAGGAGGGGCAATAAGTAGATAATACAGATCAGTCTCTTGTGTTTATCCACAGTCACCCTGTTCTCCAAAAATAATCCCAAATTAATTTTCTGTCAACTGAAGTAAATTGAACATTCTGATCGGAGCCGGCCTTGCGGATTGCTGCTGTTGACAAGAATATCTTTTGGGATCTGGAAAGAGCGCTGTGTTTGACTCAACAAGTTTCTGTCTGAGTAAAAGGTCCACTCCTGCATGGAGCTTAGAAAACCCAGTGAATAATGTTGTGTAGGTAAAAATGCTTAATGAAGCAGTTTGATGGAAATAAGTGAAATTCATACTGTACCACCTCACATATAGGGGCAGCCAGCATGAATGGTATTCATACTTCAAGCTATTGTACATTAAGAGGAGAGAATACAAATAGTCTTGAGTAAAGCCAGAATTCAAAAGCTCTCCACAGTGCTGCCCTTCTGCGACTGGTGAATATGATTTTCACATGTACCCTCACTATGCCGACACTGAGGTTTCTAACTACAAGAAGGGGAATTCTAATTATTCCAAAAATGATCAAAGAATGCCATAACGGGCAGCACGGCACGGTGGCGCAGTGGTTAGCATTCCTGCCTCACGGTGCTGAGGTCCCAGGTTCGATCCCTGCTCTGGGTCACTGTCCGTGTGGAGTTTGCACATTCTCCCCGTGTTTGCATGGGTTTCGCCCTGTTGCTAACTTTCCGGTTGGTTCAATTGCTCTGTTTTATTACCTTTGCTCTCGAGTCGCCAGGTATCTTTATGATACCACCACGAGGTTCAAGTCCAAGTAATGATCAATAACTCAATACACCGATTAGTAAGATTCAAATCAAAGCACATTTATGATACACAGTAATCGCTACTCATGCACAAATTCTACGTCTAAGCTACTTCTACAACTAACAGGCCTATACTTAACTTCGGACTAGCCCACCAGGTCAGGGGAACAAATGGCCTTTCGTTCGGTTTCTGAGTCTGCGGGATTCAAAGTTGGTACGGATTGGTAGCTAGGAGCGCCTATCTTGTAGCGAGCATTGAATTAAGACTCACTTCGTTCAGTGGTCACTGCACCGGTCACGGTCAAGGTTGGTTCGCGTTGCTGGATGACCCGGGCAGGACAAAGAGAGCAATTTGAACTTGGGGCTTAACTCTTATAGTCCCCAGGGGCTTCCCGCCTTTCGGGGCAGACCCTGTACCTGGTTCTATGTGATTGGACTTCGTTCCAATTGCTTGGTTCGATTTCTCCAATACTGGAGCGGTTCCCTGATCGATGGCCTGTCTTGAGGTGTTCGTTAACCTCTTTTGTGTTGGCTCCTGCTGGCGCCGGGGAGTCTGTTGCTATTGTTCCCGGGGATTGCTCATTAGTATGTAGATGGCTGCTACATTATTATGCTGATGGTCGCTGGTATCGATGCTGTCTGGGCTTTTGCAGAGTTAAATACACAGCAAACCCGCACCTGCTGGTTTCTGCCTGTGTTGGCTGAATTTCCCTTCAGCCTTTGCCGTTCACCATTTTAAATCGGGAGTTGGCCAATTTAGGTGGCTACAGCTCCCACAACCCAAAGATGTACAGGCTAGGTGGATTGGTCACGCTAAATTGCCCCTTAATTGGAAAAAATTAATTGGGTACTCTAAATTTAAAAAAAAGAATGTCATCAGCATGGCGGCCCTTAATGGTTGTTTTAGTACATTTAGATAATAGAAGCAAGCAGAGTCAACATGGTCTTGGGAAAGGGGATTCATGTTTGATAAATTTATTAGCGTTCTTTGAGGATGTAATAAGCCAAGTGGATAAAGGGGAATCAGTAGGATATTTGGATTTTCAGAATGGATTGAATAAGGTGCCATGTAAAAGGTTACCACACCAGAGTTCATGGTGTTGAGTTTGATAAACACTAACTATAGGAAGGCCATAGGGACAAGTCTTAGGGCCTTAGCTATTTATAATCTATGTCTTGCATGAAGGGACTATCTGTATTTTAGCCAAATCTGGTGATGATAAAGGCATACAGGAAAGCAAGCTGTGAGGAGGATACAAAAAGTCTTCAAACAGATAATGATTTGGGCAGCACGGCCGCACTGCTGCCTCACAGCGCTAGAGACCCAGGTTTCATTCCGACCTCGGGTGACTGTGTGGAGTTTGCACTTTCTCCTCTTGTCAGCGTGAGTTTCCTCCGGATGCTCCGGGTTCCTCCCACAAACTAAAGATGTGCAGGTTAGGTGAATTGGTCATGATAAATTGCCCCTTCGTGTCTGAAGGTTGGGTGAGGAAACGTGAGGTTATCCACTTTGGCAGGAAGAATAGGAAATCAGAATATTATTTTCATGGAGAATGCTACAGTACAAAGGAATCTGGGTGCCTTTGTACATGAATCACAAAAAGTTAGCATGAAGGTGTCATGATATTCAAACATACATCATAACACATACATAATGATGGACAGACCAACGGACCAATTAACACACATAACATGACAGCCAATCACAGACAAGAGCAGACACAGTATAAGACAAGAAACACAACACTTCCTGGGCAGTCCATCTGGAGACAGCACAGGGCCCGGACCTCATAGCAAGACACTCATACCGTCACAACGTGCTGAGTACCAAGTCTGATGTATAAATAGTTAAATGGAATAAAACTGCGTTGTACCAATCGCAACCGTGTTGGCTCGTCTGTACCTCAGAGCACCCAACACTTCATGATACCAGGGGTGAATCGATACCTACCGGCAAATCTGCCATCCTGAGCCATGGACACCCGCAACAAACCGCAGCCGTTGCAAGTCGCTGGGAACCTGGGCACAAATTGGAAGCTCTTCAAGCAGCGCTTCGAACTCTTCATGCAAGCCAATGAAAAACAGGGCGCCTCGGACGAAACAAAGATTGCCATGCTCCTCACTACCGCAGGTCAGCACGCCATCGATGTATACAATGCCTTGGTGTTCGCGGAAGGCGAGAACAAAGCTAAGTATGACACGGTCCTCCTCAAGCTCGACAAGCACTTCAACGTTGAGGTCAACGAAAGCTTTGAGAGGTATGTCTTTCAGCAGCGCCTGCAAGGTAAGGATGAGCTCGTTCAGTCCTTCTTGACGCACCTCCGCATACTCGCGCAGTCCTGCGGTTACGACACCACCTCAGAGTCCATGATCCTGGACCAGATCGTTTTTGGCGTTGCCTCCAGTGGCCTACGCCAGCAGCTTCTAAAAATTAAAGGAGGTACAACAAGTAATTAGGAAGGTAAATGGAATGTTGGCTTTATTGCAAGGAGAATGGAATGTAAAAGTAGGGAAGTTTTGCAACAACTGTAAAGGGCATTAATGAGATTGCACCTGGAGTACTGCGTACCATGTTGATCTCCTTACTGAAGGAAGGATATAATTGCACTGGAAATATTTCAGAGAAGGTTTCACTAGATTGGTCCCGGGATGAATAGGTTGTATTACGTGTACAGATTAAACAGGTTTCTCCTACACTCATTGGAGGATAGAAGAATGAGAGATAGATAATCTTATTAAAATGTGTAAGATATTGAGGGGCTTGATAAGTTAGATGCCGGGTGGATGTTCCCTCTTGTGGAGGAATCTAGCATTAGTTTGAAAATAAGTGGTGTCCCATTTAAGACGGAGTTGAGGATATACATCCTCTCTCAGAGGAACTTGTTAAGATGGCCGAGTGGTCTAACGCGTGAGACTCAAGGAGTGTATTTCCTTGCCTTGCTTAAGCCTGGTGATCTCTGGTCCCTTTCTATGGGCATTAGTTCAAGGGGTGGCACGGTGGCACAGTGGTTAGCACTGCTGCCTCACAGCTCCAGGGAACGTGGTTCAATTCCGGCCCAGGGTTACTGTCTGTGTGGAGTTTGCACTTTCTCCCCGTGTCTGCGTGGGTTTCCTCCATGTGCTCTGGTTTTCTCACACAGTCCAAAGATGTGCAGGTTAGGTGGATTGGCCATGCTAAATTGGTGTCCTAAATTAGGTTAGGAGGGGTTATTGGGTTACGTGGTCCCTGAGCTTATGCTTTATGCAGTCCTCCTGTGCAAACTGATGAGTATCCGAGTGTCAATATCAACGAGGGTGTACTTCTTCTTCGAGAAGAATGGGACACATTATTAATAATGTCAAATGATATATTGAAAGCTATGTGGGCATTCACCGTCGGCCAATGCCGGAATCCGGAAACACGGTTGAGTGGAGAATTTTGGGTCAGCCGAAAATCGAGGCTGGCACTGGGCGGCAAACGAAATGCCATGCTCCAGTCCCTCGAGAGCGACATGAATGTGTTCGACGGCGCACACCGGCGTGAGGATGTAAATTGTACAGTAACGGCCATTGGCATGTTATTAAGCCGCCGGACCTGGCATTTTCTTGGCCTTTCGTGATGTTCCACCTTGCCCAGACGGAATTACCGACGCCGAGGTTCACTTGTGGTATTTCAAATCAGGACACATTGTGCTGTGGCTGCTGATGGTGCAGGAGAGGGGTACAAATAGTGTTCAACATGAGTATAGTATGCTGACAGTTGTGCTGCTGGCCAGAGGGGGCAACTGCCAAGGCTGGGGGGAGTAACAGGGGGCGGCTAGGAGGTGGGCCGTGGGGAAGGGGTGGCCGGGCACAGACCCCAGGCCATCTCCCTAGGTATCCTCTGGCCCCAGCCGACCCACCAATGGGATGGGCATGCTCCAGCGTAACCAATGCCACCATCCTGGCTGGGATGAGGGTCGACATGCATTGGAATTGTGCGAGTTTCTCACGGCGCCATGGTAGCCCAGTAATGGCTCCTGAATCGCTCCGGGACTGGCACCGCTTTCCTCCACGTAGAACACTCGCGATTCAGTCCCTACGTCAGCACTCAGTCTCGCAAACTGAGAATTTGCCCCATTGTATTTTGAATGTCTGTTCCAGGTATTTCTGAACCACTGACACCGCTGCAATGAGATAAAATGTTGTTGTTGACCAACTCACTTGGGGATCCAATGAGCTGTACCCAGTGTATTGATTAATGACCTAATCTGTTGGATATAGTGATTGGTGTTGCAAAAGCCTCATCTCCTCATGTGAAGAGCAGCTTGAAAAAATCTGGATGAGTACCAGTTTTGCCTACTACTCTATCTTTAGCTAGGTAACACAGTATGGAATCTGTTTTCTTCAGTCAAACTGGTTAATTAAACCTTTTTAGCTGTGAAAACACTCCAGCTTTACATGACCCAGAGGTAAATCATGAAAATATCGATCGGAAGACATAAATTGCATCTGCACCAAATGTTGATTTATATTGGTCCTGGTGGATGCCATCTGAGTGTCCACTGGCCAGTTGCACGATTGTTAAAATCTGTCATGCTGTTTTATGCTGTGTTAATGTAGAACATGTTATTCGAGTCGTTGAATTATGCTGCTGGAATAATCAAAATTATAAAGTAACATGGGCATGTTAGTGGTCTTTTTGGATGCAAATTGTTCACATTTTCATGTAAATTGCAGATCAAAGGCCTTGAATATTCTCCTATCCTATACCATGATTCAATTAAATTTTAGCCCAAATTTCTGGTCGCTCCACCTCTCTAGAAGTGCTTGTTTTAGGTTTGGGGTTGGCAGAAACCCCCACAACTGCTCCTGGGAAATGGTTGGAACTGAAAATAAATTGTCAAAATCTTGACATCAAATTCCTTCCCTCCCACCTTCAATTTCTGCCCGTGTTCTTTCCTTGGGTCAAATATTAATAGGACATTGATGTCTTCACCTTAAGTCCAGGAATCAGCAGGGCAGTAAAGGAGATGCTGCAATTGCAAGTAAGTAGGAAGCAGTTAGTACTGAGAAGGGGAAATGATGATTCATTAGGGTTTAGAATGTGGTATATAGTTATGGCAGCCATTTCATAAAGGCAGTTGGATACAGTGTTATTGTGAAAAGGACCTATGGGGAAAAATGGGAATGAAGATTTGGATGTGGTGTGTAGGGAATGTAGGAGTTCTGGAAAGGTGGTCCTGGAATATGGGATACTGGTGGGATAACGGGCTGTGGTGGTTTTCTGGTTGTGAGACTATAAGCAGTGAACAGTAGGGAAGGGAGGTTTAGGAAGGTTGTTACTGAAAAAGGAAGCATAATGTGATTAAATGTTCTTTAGAACACTATTGCAGCACCTTAGCTATCTTACCTTAGTGCTACCATTAAAGCAAATCTAACTGTGGTAGACACCACTAGTGGCATATTGTGTGTATTACGGCACTGCCCGTATATTACAGGTACGACGGTAAATCCCTGCCTGCTGGCTCCGCCCAGCAGGCGGCGTATAAAAGTGTGTGCTCTCCTGCACTGATTCCAGCTGCGGGAGGCACAACATCTTGTGCAATAAAGCCTCGATTGTTTCACTATTCTCATCTCGTGGTAATTGACAGTACTTCAATTTATTGCACAAGACTAACACAGTTTAAAGCCAATTCCTGGTCAAGATCTCAAGGGTTTTGTGAGGAGAAGTCTGTCAGTGGCAAGTGGAGGAAAAGCATTGGAGTTCCAGGGATCAGCGGTGAGATTGGGCTGAAATGAGGAAAGATTTGGCGTAAGTATGAAACCTTAGTCACAAGAATTACAATTATTAGCACAAGGATTAATGAGGGTAAGTGCAGGTGCGATCGGAAAGAGGGCATGATGGAAATTGAATTTCTTTTAGGTGAATTCATTTCCCCTCCTCCCTCCTCCCCATAAAAGTTTCAGAAGAACAGAGGGCGGAATTCTCTCAGCCCCTGGGGCTGGGCCGGAGAATCCCTGCGACCGGCGCGAATCGCGCCACGCCGCCCCGATTCCGGCACGCGATTCTCCGCAAAGCGGAGAATTGGCGCCAGCGTGGTTGACGCGGCATCGGTCGGTGGCCGCTCTACACGGCCCGCCCGCCGAGTCCCACTGGCACCGTCCACACCTGCTCTCAGTCGGCAGGAACTTGGCGTGTAAGGGTTGGGGGTGGCCTGTGAGGGGGGGATGGGGGTCCGACCCTGTGGGGGGGGGGGGGCCTCCGATGTGGCCTGGCCCACGATTGGGGCCAACCAATCAGCGGGCCGGCCTCTCTGGCTGGGGGCCTCCGTTCCTATGCACCGGCCCCTGTAGTCCTACGCCATGTTGCGTCGGGGCCAGCGCGTTGAAGGATGGCACTGCGCATGTGCGCATTGACGCCGGCGTCACTGCGGATGTGCGCGTTGGTACCGGCGCCACTACGCATGCGTGGATCCCGCGGCGCCCAGTTCACGCCAGGTTCAGCAGCTGGAGCGGCGTGAACCGCTCCAGTGCCGTGCTGGCCCCCTCTATGGGCCAGAATTACAGAATCCCGCCCAGAGTTTCCAATCATAAATGTAGTTGCAATCTCTGACTCGGCAAACGATTGCAGTATCAGAGCTACCATGTCGTCCGGTCTCCAAAATCCCTGTGAGTGCAGCTTTCCCCACAGAGGAATCCATATATTGCAATTATCAACTTGCACTAGAAACACACATTACACTTTAAATAACAGAGACTTATCCAATTAATTGGTGTGAATTCACTTTTCAGGGTTACAAATCCCCCAAACTAAAAGTGCAGCAAGCATTAAACAACCTAAATCTCATTCCTAGTCATATACTGCAGATAGAGTGGGGAAGGGTTAGTTTTGGGTAGCTGCACAAAGCAGGGAAAAGGGGAAAGATACCTCAGTGAGTTGAAAAGAGAGATGGGGAGCAGAAGGCAGGGGCGGGCACAGTTAAGCGTCAAGCTCAATCTTAATAATGATGTATTGGGTGGTGTGGTCTGTCTAGGTGGAGGAGCTGGGAGGTGCCACTGGTAAGTAAGCAGAATGCATAGTGTTATGACACCCTGGGCTACTGCGCTGTCAATTCCAGTCCCACCTGACCCCGAGTCACAACACAAGTGAATTAACCAATCATTCTTGGAAAAATACCCAAAGTCTTTGGCCTGTGGCTGCCCAATAATTACAGTCACCAGGTTTGTCAGTTTAAACACAATTACTGTTCATTTATAACAAGAGCTGTAATGATACGTGCAGCAAATAAAACTGGTTAACTATTATCTAATTCCTAATGCCTAAAGCTGGACTCGAATTAAAGGACAGTTAAGTTTTGGTGGAATGCGGCAGTGGGGCTGGGTAACACGGTACCGTTTCTAATATAAGATTCTATACAATGTTGGCTGCGTGTAAGGGCTGTGGTGGT
This sequence comes from Scyliorhinus torazame, assembly GCF_047496885.1. Classification (NCBI taxonomy): domain Eukaryota; kingdom Metazoa; phylum Chordata; class Chondrichthyes; order Carcharhiniformes; family Scyliorhinidae; genus Scyliorhinus; species Scyliorhinus torazame. Next base: position 54,480,314 of record NC_092716.1, on the reverse strand, counting down.
GGCTGGAGGGTGCAGTGTTTTCGGCAAAGTTGAGATACGGAGGGGGGAGGGGGCCCTGTACTTAGTGCGATTTTTCGGGAAGTTGGAGCCTTGGTTCAGTAAGTGTCTCCTCACGGGACAATGTTAGTGTCTTCAGTTTATTTTTCGTTTCGTATTACTATTTACTCACTGGGGCTGGAGAGGTAGTTTAATTGGTTTAGTCATGTGGGGAGAGGGGTCCGGACAATGAGGCGACAGTCTGATTGGCGCCAGGGGCGGGAGCTGCCGGGGTCAGCATGGGTCAGTTGACTCTCGGGAGCGTAGTGGGGGGTGAGCAAGTGCTCAGCTGGTGCTTGGCGGGGGAGAGTTGTGGGGCTGTTGGGGGGGGATGCTGCTTTGCTGACAGAGGAGGTATTGATTTTGGGGTACCAATTGAGGGTCAGGGGCGGTGGCTCCCTGTGGGGGCGCTCGAGGAAGTGAAGGGCACAGGCACGAGGTTGGCCAACAAAGGGCGATGGCTAGTCGGCAGGGGAGTGGGGGGGGGTTAGTCCCCCGTCCAGGCTGATCACATGGAATATGAGGGGTTTGAATGGGTCGGTCAAAAGAGCGCGCGTGTTCGCGCATCTAAAGGGGTTAAAGGCAGATGCAGCAATGCTTCAGGAGACACATTTATAGCTCGCAGATCATACGAGATTGAGAAAGGGATGGGTAGGCCAAGTGTTCCATTCAGGGCTGAATATGAAGACCAGGGGGGTAGCAATTCTGATCAGTAAGGGTGTGGCATTCGAGGCTGGGAGAATTGTGGCAGATAAGGGGGACAGGTATATAATGGTCAGTGGAAAGTGGGAAGGGGTCCGCGTGATGTTTGTGAACGTCTATGCTCCAAATTGGGATGATGTGGAAATTATGAGACGCATGCTAGGCAAAATCCCGGACTTAGAATCACACAACCTGATCATGGGGGGAGACTTTAACACAGTCATTGACCCCGAGCTGGAGCGGTCGAAGTCCAGGACAGGGAAGCGACCCGCAGTGGCTAAGGAACTGAAGGGTTTTATGGAGCAGATGGGGGGGTGGATCCCTGGAGGTCCGTGCGGCTGAGAGCGAAGGAGTTCTCTTTTTTCTCCCATGTTCATAAGGTTTATTCCCGCATAGACTTCTTTGTCTTGAGCAGGGCGATAATCCCAAAGGTGGCGGGGACAGAATACGCAGCAATCACAGTCTCGGACCATGTCCCACACTGGGTGGACCTGCAGCTTCGTGAGGCGAGAGGGCAGCGCCCACTCTGGAGACTGGATGTGGGGCTGCTGGCGGACGAAGAGGTTTGCGGGCGGATTAGCAGGAACATCCAGGATTACCTGGAAACAAATGATGCGGGTGAGGTAGCAGCGGTAACGGTCTGGGAGGCTCTGAAGGCAGTTGTCAGAGGGGAGCTCATCTCAATTCGATCCCATAGGGAAAAGAGAGAAAGAGCGGAGAGGGAGAGACTGGTGGAGGAGATACTCCGAGTGGACAGGAGATATGCGGAGGCCCCCGAGGCGGGGCTACTGAGGGAGCGGTGGAGTCTGGAGGCGGCGTTTGAACTGCTGACCACAGGGAAAGCGGTTGCACAGCTGAGGAAGGCATTCTATGAGTACGGGGAGAAAGCGAGTAGAATCCTGGCACACCAACTGCGAAAGAGGGAGGCGGCCAGGGAAATCGGGAGTGTAAAGAATAAGGAGGGTAACATGGTCTTGGATCCAGGTTAGGTGAACGGAGTCTTTAAGGAGTTCTATAGTAAACTATACGAGTCGGAGCCCCCGACGGGAGCGGAAGGGATGAGGCAATCTTTGGACCAGTTGAGGTTTCCAAAGGTGGAAGAGGACCTGGTGGAGGGGCTGGGGGCCCCGATTGAATTGGAGGAGATTGTCAAGGGTATAGAGGGCATGCAATCGGATAAAGCCCCGGGGCCGGATGGCTACCAGGTAGAATTCTATAAGAAATTTTCAGAAATATTGAGCCCACTCCTGATGAGGACCTTCAATGAGGCTAGAGAGAAAGGAACCATCCCCCCAACCTCACAGGCCTTGATCTCACTCATTCTTAAACGAGGGAAGGACCCGGAACATTGCGGGTCATAAAGGCCGATTTCGCTTTTAAACGTGGATGCCAAATTGCTAGCTAAGATTCTGGCTGTAAGACTTGAGGATTGCGTCCCAGGGGTGATAGAGGAAGACCAGACTGGGTTTGTTAAAGGCAGACAACTCCAGACCAATGTCCGGAGACTTTTGAATATTATTATGATGCCCTCAAAGGGAGGGGAGGCGGAGGTGGTAACAGCGATGGACGCAGAGAAAGCCTTTGACCGGGTGGAGTGGGAGTGCCTGTGGGAAATGCTGGGGAGGTTCGGGTTTATTGGCTGGGTGAAATTGCTGTACCAGGCGCCTGTAGCAAGTGTATGTACAAACCGGCTGAGGTCGGGGTACTTCGAGCTTCACCGGGGAATGAGGCAGAGGTGTCCCCTCTCCCCGTTACTATTTGCCCTAGCTATAGAACCGCTAGCTATGGCGCTGAGAGCCTCGAGGAACTGGCGGGGACTGGTTCGGGGGGGCGAGGGGGTGGGGGGCGAGGGGGGGGGGGGGGATCGGTTCTCGCTATACGCGGATGATTTGCTCCTGTACATTTCGGACCCTGTGGAGGGGATTGGGGAGGTTCTGCGGATCCTGAGGGATTTTGGTAGTTTTTCAGGGTACAAACTGAACATGGGAAAGAGCGAGTTGTTTGTGATCCAGGCCAAGGGGCAGGAGGAGAGACTGAAAGAGTTGCCGCTCAGGATGGTAGAGAAAAGTTTTCGGTACCTGGGTATACAGGTGGCCAGGAAATGGGATGCCCTGCACAGGCTCAACCTGACCTGGTTGGTGGAGAAAATGAAAGGGGGTCTATAAAAGGTGGGACATGCTCCCGCTGTCACTGGCAGGAAGGGTGCAGACCGTGAAAATGACTGTCCTCCCCAGATTTTTGTTTGTCTTTCAGTGTCTCCCCATCTTCATCCCTAAGGCCATTTGTAAGCAGGTGAGTAGGATCATTTCAAACTTTGTGTGGGCGAATAAGCCCCCGCGAGTAAGGAGATCGCTGTTGGAGCGCAGTCGAGGGGGGGGTGGGTTGGCACTGCCTAACGTTCGCAACTACTACTGGGCGGCCAGTATAGCTATGATTAGTAAGTGGGCGATGGGGGGGTGCGTGGGAGCCGCTGGAGGCGGCGTCATATCAAGGTACTAGTCTGGGAGCTTTGATAACGGCTCCTTTGCCGTTCTCGCCGACCCGTTACTCCACAAGTCCGGTGGTGGTGGTGACATTGCGGATCTGGGGACAGTGGAGGAGGTACAAGAAGGTGGAGGGAGCGTCGGTCTGGACCCCGATATGTAACAACCACAGGTTTGTCCCGGGTAGGATGGATGGTGGGTTCCAGAGCTGGCAGAGGGCAGGCATCAGAAGGATGGGAGATCTGTTCATAGACGGAAGCTTTCCCAGTTTGAAGGCGCTAGAGGACAAATTTGATCTGCCGCCAGGAAAGCCTTTAAATATCTGCAAGTACGAGCCTTCCTGAAAAAAACAGGTGATGGCCTTTCCGACGCTGCCGCCACTGAGGATGCAGGACAGGGTGGTCTCCGCACCTGGGTGGGGGAGGAGAAGGTGTCGGATATCTACCAGGAACAACAGGAGGCGGAGGAAACCCCGGTGGAGGAGCTCAAGGGTAAGTGGGAGGAGGAGCTAGGTGAGGAGTTGGAAGCGGGTCTGTGGGTAGAGGTCCTGGGCAGGGTTAATTCCTCCTCATCATGTGCCAGGCTCAATCTAATTAAATTTAAGGTGGTCCACCGGGCACACATGACGGCAACGAGAATGAGCAAGTTTTTTGGGGTAGAAGACAGTTGTATGAGGTGCAAGGGCAGCCCTGCAAACCATGTCCACATGTTTTGGGCATGCCCAGAGCTTAGAGAGTTCTGGCAAGGGTTCGCGATGGCAATGTCCAACGTGCTTAACACAGGGGTGGTGGCGAGTCCAGAGACAGCGATCTTTGGAGTGTCAGAAGACCCGGAGTTCAGGGGGCGAAAGAGGCCGATGTCTTGGCCTTTGCCTACCTGGTAGAACGGAGACGGATTTTATTAATGTGGAGGGACTCGAAGCCCCCGAGTGTAGAGACTTGGGTTAACGACATGGCTGGGTTTCTCCGCCTCGAGAAAATAAGTTTGCCTTAAGAGGGTCTACGCTAGGGTTCACTCGGAGGTGGTAGCCGTTCGTCGACTTTCTCGGGGAAAATTAAAATGTCAGCAGCAGCAATCTGTAGGGGGTGGCGGGGGGGGGGGGGGGGGTTGCTTCATTGGGATGGTGTGGGAAGACTGAGTCGCGTGGGGTAATGTCTATTTAATTGTTATTGTAAATTCTCTTTTTGCACTATGTTAATGTTCACTCGAGTTTGTTTTATTATTATTGTTACTACAGTTTTATTATGAAAAATTCTGCAAAACTTTAATAAAAATACTTTAAAAAAAACTAATTGCTAATGCCTCACTTTAACTTGCCCCACCCCCACCCCCACTTACGCACACACACACACACACACACCAACACACAAGACAGGCAGATACAGAGGGGACGAAAGGGGTAAAAATCATAAATAATAGGATAAAAGAGTTTCAGATGGTTATTTCCGGCACCTTACACCTCTTCAAACTTTGCTTTCAGTTCAAGGTTTTTTTTACCATAGATTCATTCAGGTCTCTCTAGTTTCAGAAACACAGCACTCACAGCCTTTCTGGAGAGAGAGAGAGCAGGTCCTGGTCTTTGGTTGCAGCTTGTAACGGTTTTCCTGTAGATTCATTCATTCAGGTTCTCTGTAAATTCAGAAATGCAGCATTCACAGATATTCTAGAGAAAACACAGAGGAGAGAGAGTAGTTCTTTGTCCCTGTGCTTCGAGGAATCAAACTGAGCTCCTTAGCTCTATGAAAATCATTCCACTGGGATAGGAGCCAATCAGCACCTGTTAATGGGCAGAGTAGGGCCTTTTAGCCATTTCACTGGCCACCAGCCAATCAATCAAACCGAGACCCACCCCATCCCATTCTCTGGTGCCAAAAACTCTGAAGCTCCTGTTTAAACTCGCAGAGACTAGCTGAGAGTTCTGTCCTGTAATTTATGAATTCCTTACTACTCCCTGCTGCTTGATTTATAGATTAGATACCTGTTGGAATGATCCTTCTTGTTTATTCCCTTATTTCCCCTTTCTTTTATTTTGCCATTCTTTTTTGATCTGTGGATAATTAATGGACACGTCTCTTTCTGGCAAGCAACCTGTATCTTTAATTCAAGCAGATTAATCCAGATGTTACAGGGGAGAATATTCTGCTAGTCTGGGCTGGTTTAAACAGCTGCAGACTTGATGACACCAGTGCGAGAGATAGGGGGCACAATTCTCCCATTGGGAGTCTAAGTGCCGACGCCGGAGTGAAAACCGGAGTGTTTCACTCCAGCATCGGAGCCCGCTCCCAGCCCCCTATTCTCCGCCCCAGGGGGGGGCTAGGAGCGGCGTCGCGTCATTTACGCGCGCCGGGCATTGGCGCCACGTAAATAACGTCACCCGCACATGCGCGGTTGCCGTCCTCCCCGAGGCTGCCCCGCAAGAAGATGTTGGATGGATCTTGCAGGGCGGCGGAGGAAAGGACGTCCCCCTTCAGAGAAGCCGGCCCGCCGATCGGTGGGCACCGATCGCGGGCCAGACCCCATTAGAGCCCCCCCCCCCAGTACAGGAACCCCCCTCCCCCCCATAGGCTGCCCCCTCAGCGTTTCTGCGCTGTTCCCGCTGGCAGCGACCAGATGTGGACGGCGCCGGCGGGAACCCGTCGTATTGGGCAGGCCGCTCGGCCCATCCGGGCCGGAGCATTGCCGCTCGCCTGTTACAAACGGCGAGCGGTGATTCTCCCAGCGGCCACCCGTGATTCTCGCTTTGCCGGTTTGGGGTGGGTGGGAGAATCACGTGCGGGCATTGGGTGGCGTGGCAGGGCACGCGCGGCGCCCCGGCGATTCTCCCACCTGGTGTGGGGGGGGGGGGAGAATTCCGCCCAGGGTTGGGACATGTTTTATTTAGTTGGCTCGTGGCTAGTAAATTGGTCTCAAAGGCTGTGCTCTATCCTGTAACAGGTGGTGATTGGATCCTATCCTGCTGGAATGCTTTTCAGAATCCCAAGGTTTCAGTTTTGATTCTGGCAGCACAGGGACAAGACTCTCTAACTCTCCAGAATGGCTGATGTGAACCGACTATCTCTTTCTCCAGAAGGCCTGCTGTGAGTGCTATATCTCTCCAGATGGTCTGTGAGAACTGCATTTTTCAAGTAGAAAAAATCCAAATGAATGAATCTACAGAGAAGACCAGTACAGGCTGCAATAGCAATTTTACTTGCAAGCTTGCTGTGAAGAGAGGTGTGCCAAAAAAAACAAGCTGAAACAAAGGCTCTTTTTATTTTTACTTATGATTTTTACCTCTTTCCACCTATCTTGTTTGTGTGTGTAGTGGATGGGGGCAAGTTAAAGTGGGAATTAGGTATAATTTAAGAGCAACCCAGTTGTATTTGCTGCATATTTCGTTATAATTCCTGTTATAAATAAACAGTAATTGTGTTTACACTCACAAACCTGGGGCGTCATTCTCCGACCCCCCCGCCGGGTCGGAGAATGGCCGTTGGCCGCAGTGAATCCCACCCCCGCCGAAGTCTCCGGTACCGGAGATTGGGCGGGGGCGGGAATCGGGCCGCGCCGGTTGGCTTCTCCGGCCCGGATGGGCCGAAGTCCCGCCCAGAAATTGCCTGTCCCGCTGGCGTAAATCAAAGCTGGTATTTACCGTCGGGACCAGGCGGCGTGGGCGGGCTTCGGGGTCCTGGGGGGGGCGCGGGGCAATCTGGCCCCGGGGGGTGCCCCCACTGTGGCCTGGCCCGCGATCGGGGCCCACCGATCCGCGGGCGGGCCTGTGCCGTGGGGGCACTCTTTCCCTTCCGCCTCCGCCACGGTCTCCACCATGGCGGAGGCGGAAGAGACTCTCCCCACTGCGCATGCGCGGGAAACTGTCGGCGGCCGCTGACGCTCCCGTGCATGCGCCGCATTTCCGCGCCAGCTGGCGGGGCAACAAACGCCATTTCCGCCAGCTGGCGGGGCGGAAATCCCTCCGGCGTCGGCCTAGCCCCTCAATGTTGGGGCTCGGCCCCCAAAGATGCGGAGCATTCCGCACCTTTGGGCCGGCGCGATGCCCGTCTGATTGGCGCCGTTTTTGGCGCCAGTCGGCGGACATCGCGCCGTTGGGGGAGAATTTCGCCCCTGGTGACTGTAATTATTGGGCGCCAAGGAAATGACCGGGTATTTTTATAAGAATTATTAGTTAATTCACTTGTGTTGTGACTCTGGGGCACATGGGGCTGGAATTGACTGCACACTAGCTCAGGGTGTCATATAAATGTCCATTAATCATCCGTGCATCAAAAATTATAACGCCAAAATAAAAGAAAGGGGAAATAAGGGAATACACAGGAAAGACCCTTACCATTGGGAGTTTTACGGTGACAGGCAGGTATGACGGATTTAGTGTGATGGAATGTTTTAACAAGAAATAAATGTGTTGCAGAGAGATCGCAGTTATATATGAGACTTTAGGACTGGATTTTCCATACACCTACGACCAGATTGTAGATCGTAATGGCTTTTGGGAGCAGGAAATAATTTAAGGCATGTGGGCGAGGTTCACATTCCACTCATTCCCCAGCACCCGCCACCACATTTGGGACTTTTCCTTGGAAATGACAGCAATCATTGAATATCCGGGTCCAACGCTGAGCGAGCTTATTAAAGATCTGCTAATGATGGGGATAAATCATGCTACACTTTGTGGCATGGCAAATTCTGTGCAAATAAAGGCATCCAATATTGCTAATGGAGTTGGTTGGAGTCTTGAACTTTCAAGGGCAACCTCTAAAATTGCAAAAACGCTTACATAAAAAAGTAGTTTCTGCCACTCTGCCATGGTTCACACCGTAGTGTGCCGTGGCAGACAACACAACCATAGTCCTCTCTGCTTTCTGCTATATTGGTGGAAGCAGAAATGATGTGGGGAGTTTGCCATCAAGGCACTAATCTTAATCTGAGAAGGTTTACTTTGGTCACTACTCACCAAGAATGTGCTAGTGATTTGGTTGTGATATTTGCTGTTAATATATATATTTTTAAAACCCAACCCTTAATATATAATAAATAAATGCATGTGTCTAGAAATATCCCAGTATATATCAGCGTGTTTCTTTTAGTGCAACAACCCAAAAGTATGTCTATCCTGAGGCTATAACTATAATTGTGTGTTTGTTTAACCAAGTGATGTCAAAACAAGCTGAAGTATGAACTTTAGAACTCTATATCATTGTATCATATAAATCATACAGCACCCACAGACCAGTTGGCCCCGAGCGCCTGTGCCAGTACAGCATAAGATTTGATATAAAATGTGTTTCAAAATGCTTACGTTTGACTTCAGAAACAGAAGCTGGTTGGGAGCAATAAACAGACAGATGAAGAAAGACAGAGGGGGATGATTACACAACTTTTAAAAATTCCTACTGAGAATTCAAAAATAACCATTGTTTGAAGAACAGATTTGTTTATAAAGCAGTGTGGTATCTATTTATTTACCTAACTGCAGTGGGTACAGCAAACAGTGATTATTTATTTTCCAACAAAAATGCAAAAGAGAAATTCCGAGGATTAAATCATGAATATCACAGTTGAATTGCTTGTATTACGATCCAGGTGCGATATGTAAATCACTATAATCAAATTTACCGAATGACTCCCAATGATGAAATTACCAACAAGATTTCACTTTTTGTTACGTTTACTTCAACATGAATCAAAACCACTGCAAATTAATCATGAATTAATCTGCAAATTATACTTCAAATAAAAATGTATATTTCAATTGAAATAGCCAGTCCGACAAAATAAAAAAATAAAAATTTAGTGGGCGAGATTCTCTGATCCTGAGGCTAAGTGTTGACGCCATCTGAAACGCCATCGTGTTTCTCGACGGCGTAAACATGGCCTCAGGATCAGTAATTCTGGCCCCTACAAGGGGCCAGCATGGCACCGGAGCGGACCACGCCGCTCCAGCTGCTGATCCCGGTGTCAACAGGGCACCGCGGGGTCCGCGCATGCGCAGTGGCACGGGCACCATGCACGCATGCGCAGTGGCACCGGCGCCAACGCGTGCATGCGCAGTGGCTCCCTTCTCCGCGCCGGCCCCGACGCAATGTGGCGTAGGGATAAAGGGGCCGGCGCGGAAGAAAGGAGGCCCCCAGCCCGATCTCAGGCCAGGCCATAATGGAGGCCCCCCCCCTGGGGTCGGTCCCCCCCCCCCCACAGGCCGCCCCAGACCCTTCCACGCTAACCACGCCGGCGCCAATGGCGCCGATTCTCCGCTCTGCGGTGAATTGCGTCCCGGCGTCGGGGCAGCGTGGCGCGATTCTCACCTGTCGCAGGGATTCTCCGGCCTTGCCCCAGGCTGCAAGAATCCCGCCCAGATTGAAATAGGCAGTCCTACAAAATGTTTTAAAAATAAATTTTGTGGTGGGATCCTCTGATCCTGAGGCCGGGCTGATTTAGCACAGTGGGCTAAATAGCTAGCTTTTAAAGCAGACCCAGGAAGGCCAGCACCGTGGTTCAATTCCCGTATCAGCCTCCCCGAACAGGCGCCGGAATGTGGCGACTAGGGGCTTTTCACAGTAACCTACTTGTGACAATAAGCGATTTTCATTTCATTTCAAATGTTGACGCCGTCTGAAACGCCGTCCTGTTTCTCGACGGCGTCAACATTGCCTCAGGATCAGCAATTCTGGCCCCTACAGGAGGCCAGCATGGCACCGGAGCGGCCCACACCGCTCTAGCTGCTGATCCCGGCGTCAATTGGGCGCCGTGGAGTCCACGCATGTGCAGTGGTACCGGCGCCAACACGCGCATGCGCAGTGGCCAATTAGCTTTTTTTCCAATTTTAGGGGCAATTTAGCGTGGCCAATCCACCTAACCTGCACATCTTTGGGTTGTGGGGGTGAAACCCACACATACATGTAGAGAATGTGCAAACTCCACACGGACAGTGACTGAGGGCCGGGATTCTCCCATTTTGAGATTAGGTATGGTGGAAGGCGACTTCTGGTGACGGTGGGCGGGAGGCGGCCGCACAATGGAGGGCTCCCGTTCGGCAACGGCATTTTCGGGGCTTTAAGCCCGGTCCCAGGGTCCACGGAGGCGGCAGAAGCAGGGAGAAGGCACGGAGGAGGCACAGTGAAGACACAGGAGGAAAAAAAGAACAAAGAAAAATGTCGAGGGTGAGCAAGAAAACGGCCGAAAAAAAAACAGCTGAAGGTCCGTCGGGGAGTGGAAAGGTCACCGCGGGGTCACCAAGGAAAATGGAGGCTGGAGCACCAGGGAAGGCCGCACTGCTTACGTCTGAAGAAATAACTAAGGTGATGGCTGCGGAATTTGAAAAGCAGTTGGCGCAGATTGAGAAATGCATGGAGACGGTGAGGAAGGAGATGTGGGAGGTTTTGAGTGTGCTGGTGGAGGAGGCGGTTTCCCCGGTGAGGACGGAGGTGGCGAGCGCAGTGGCGGAGGTGCGAGAGCAAGGGGAGGTGCTGAAGGAAGTGGAGGAGACATTGCAGCACGGTGATCAACTTGCCTCGATGGGGAAAGAGATGCGGAAGGTGATGGATACTAACAAGGATCTGCGAGGAAAAATGGAAGACCTGGAAAACAGATCCAGGCGACAGAATTTGAGGATTGTGGGGCTGCCCGAAGGAGTTGAAGGACTGAAGCCGACTGAGTATTTTGCCACGATGTTGGCAAAACTATTGGGGGAGGGGGAGGATCCCTCCCGATATGAAATGGATCGGGCTCATCGGTCGTGGAGGCCTGTACCAAAGGCGAGTGAGCCGCCAAGGGCAGTGACTCTGTGCTTCCGTAGGCACAGTGTGAAGGAGAAGGTCCTGAGCTGGGCCAAGCAGAAGCGGGTGGTGCAGTGGGCTGGAGCTGGTATACGTGTATACCAGGACTTTACGGTGGAGCTGGCAAGGAGGCGGGCTGCCTTCAACCGGGTGAAGAGGGCACTGTACATTAGCAAGGTGCGGTGCGGCATTGTATATCCAGCAAAGCTGAGGGTGACTTACAAGCTCAGGGACTTTTATTTTGGAACGGTGGAAGCAGCGGAGGAGTTTGCGAAAGCAGAAGGACTGTGGCAGAACTGACAAATTGAGAAATGGCCATGTGCCGATGTAACCTCATGACTGTATTTTCTTCTTTTTTGTATCACTGCGCGCGGGTGTAGAGACTAAAGGAGCCAATGTGGTATATATTTGGACAAGGGAAGGGACGGGACTTTCACTCGAAATGAGGGTTCTTTGGGGTGTAGGTGGATATGCAGGGTTTGTGTGCCAAAAGGGGATCTTTGGGCTTTCCTAGGGCTGGGCAAGTGGGAAAGGGACCCGGGCGGGGGCCTCCACGCTGGCCGGTTTAAGCCGGCCAGTGAACGGGAGTGAGGTGGGGGAGGGGCTGCGGCCATCGGAGCCTGGCAGAACAGGGTCCGAGTAGTCTAGCCGGGGTGGAAAGTTGGGGGGAAGGAACCGAGGTTGGGAGGAGGAGTTTTACAAGAGGCAGTGGGCGGGAGGAGCTGGAGACCTGGGGGGGGGGGGGGGGGGGGGGGGGGGGGGCGGGGGGGAGCTGTGTAAGATTAAGGGTGACTACGGGTAATCCCTGATTCCTTTTTGTCATTTGTTTATGTAAACATGCGGGCTGAGGTTCGGGGGTTGGTGGGTAGATGGGATCGTTGTTATTATGGGGACTGACATATCTTGCTGATTATTGTTTATTGTTGATGGATGTAAATGTGGGAGAAAATGTGAAAAAGGAGGAGAATTTAAAAAAAAGTATGGTGGAAGGCAGTTCCGCTGGCACCTGTCCCACCAACCAGAATGTTGGGATTGCACAGCAGATTCTGCACTCGGAACCTCATTCAATATGCACAGGTGAGTTTCCCCCTGACTCTCCTGGTGTCCCAGCAGCTGATTCATCCATCCACCATCAACTGGCAGGTTCAAAGGTCCTGGCGCCGTATTTAAACACCAGTCCAACACACTCCTATCACTCTCTCTCGCCGAACTGTCTTCACCAGACCATGCAGGCCATCAGCAACGCAGAGGGAAAAGGCTTGAAGCCTCAAGAAGTAGCACCGTCCCACCAAGCAAATCGCCTGCAAGGCACCCACGCCCCACTTAAACCTCCATCCACCACATCTGGAGTCCTTATCCATCCCCTTCCAATAAACAATGTGGTGTACCTTTGACCCTTGTTCGTGAGCTTTTCATGCATCCTTGTCTCAGTCCAGCTTCCCTCCCCTCGGACTTCCCTCTGCCTTCCATTATTCATCTTCTTTATCCACCTCCTTGCCCCTCTACCTACCAGCATGAGCTCTCATCCTACCCCCCACTCCTTGCACAGCCCTCCTTCCACATAGCCCCCTTGTCTTCATCAGACCACCACCCCCCTCAGCCTAACCTCGTACTCCACTCCCGGTTGAACTTCAGACATCTGTTGAGGTGGTTGCATGAATCCCGAAGATCCATGTACTCCCCAACCCCTGGTACATACTGATCTGCGTCCGTGACACAGGAGGGTCCATGGGTCCGGCAGTACAGTGCTGTCCATGAAGACCATCTCGACATGGAGACGGAGGGCAGGAACTGATCTGCCTTAGCAGAGTGGTAAACAGTGCACCAGAAGCAGTGTGGCACTATGGCAGAAATGCTTTGTTGCACTCACATTGAAATCTTTGGAGAACTGAAGACTGCCTTGAGCACGCCGCTCTTTACCAATTGGATTTGACACCAATAGGCATGATGTAAGATTGGAAGGCCTGACGGAGCACTGGTGAATGCTGATTTGATGAGCATTCACGAGATACAAATTAATTCATTCACGTTTGCATCTCCTGCCAGCAGCAAGAGTGGGCCACCATTAACCAGCCATTAGGAAAATCGTAACGTGATTTTATGTGGGCGGTTTTCCGACTTTTTGGTTTTCTTCAGATTCTCTGCGCCTGCCATCAAACCCATCACAGGCTATTTGGGAGAATATCGCGCAGTGTCTTGCACAAGCACCTGTATCACACTGCTGAACCTCCTTAGCTAGGTTCACAACAGTTTTGACTGCACAGATTCTGCAGATAATTCTTTATCCACCCTTTTCACCCAGCCATGTTGACTCTGGCCAAATTTAAGCAGCAGCAGTATAATTGTCCAATTCCCAATCTCTGCCCTAACTCTGTCTTTGTTTTTTCCTCCTGTTTAGCTTTATTACATAAACACAGCTCCTTGTAAATATGCCTCCCAGCTTCCCCCTCTGAGGCTCTATTTTCCGGGCGTTTGAGTAAATGGACATTTGGCTGGCTCACTGCATCCCCCACAGTGGGTCCCACCATGGCCGGGCCAGAAAGTCCTGGCTTTGGCTGCAGTTTTCTGACTTTTTGGTTTCAGTGCATCCTATAATCAAAGATCCCTCCCACCCGGCTTACTCACTCTTCCAACTTCTTCCATCAGGCAGGAGATGCAAGAGTCTGAGAACACGCACAAACAGATTCAAAAACAGCTTCTTCTCTGCTACAACCACCCTCTTATGGACTGATGGACTTAAGGACTGATCTGATCTTTTCACAGATCTTCTCTACTGAATAGTACTGCACTCCTGTATGCTTCACCCAATGCCTGTGTTGATGTATTCACATTGTGCATTTTATGTTTGCCCTATTATGTGGTTTCTTTTCATGTACAGAATGATCTGTTTGAGCTGCACGCAGAACAATACTTTTCACTGTACCTCGGTATACGTAGCAATAAAACATTCCAATCCAATCCAATCCAGTTTTCCTTTGTGTCTGCCGCACAGCTTCGGTTTTAACTTCCTTCCCATTGCTTCCAGGTCAAGGGTCGCCAAGTCTCATGGACCAGTATTTTGTACTATTCAAGAGAATTACATTTGATCCATATTACAATTGATGCAAATTCTTTTTTAAAAATAAATTTAGAGTACCCAATTTTTTTTTCCAATGAAGGGGCAATTTAGCGTGGCCAATCCACCTAACCTGCACATCTTGGGTTGTGGGAGACACGGGAAGAATGTGCAAATTCCAGACGGACAGTGACCCGGGGCCGGGATCGAACTTGGGTCCTCAGCGTCTTAGGTAGCAGTGCAAACCACTGGGCCCCCGTGCCGCCCCAATTGATGCAAACTCTTAAAAGTCCTTTTCAAACATTCATAAAAACAATTACTGATTCCACAGACATTTAAAGAAATTTCAAAATTTCCTTTACTGTTCTGTTTCCAGGTCAAAGGTTTGTCACATTGTGCATAGAGTAAACAAAGTATAACATTACAAGTATAAAAAGTAAAAAAGAACAAAATTATGGTTGGCAACATCAGGGGCTTCATTCTCCGACCCCCCAGAGGGTCGGAGAATGGCCGTTGGCCGCCGTGAATCCCGCCCCCGCCGGTTGCCGAAGTCTCCGAAGGGAGAAAAGTCGGCGGGGCGTTAATGTCGCCGCTGCCGTCGGAGAATGGCACGGGTCTGCGCAAGGCAGCCGATTTTCGGCCTGGCAATATTCTCCCTTCCGGATAGGCCGAAGTCCCGTCGACGTGATGACCGTTCACGTCGACGTAAATTAAACCTCCTTTTCATCGGCGTGACCCTGTGCTCCAGGTTCACGCCGACCAGCGTGGAGGTGAGTGACGGCCTGGGGGGTTGGCTCTGGGCAGGCGATGGTGTGGCCGCAGTCTGAATGTGTGGGGAGAGGTGTGTCTCGGGATGTGTGTGTGTGTGTGCGGCGGGTGGGGGGTGGTTAGAGTGGGCTGGGCTCCGGGGGAGTGCCGGGTGGGGGGTCCGTGCCGGGGAGGAGGTTGGGGGGGTCCGTTCCGTGGAGGGGGATGGGGGGGGTCCGTGCCGGGGAGGAGGTTGGGGGGTCCGTGCCAGGGAGGGGGATGGGGGGTCCGTGCCGGGGAGGAGGATGGGGTGTCCGTGCCGGGGAGGAGGTTGGGGGGGGTCCGTGCCGGGGAGGGAGTTGGGGGGGGTCCGTGCCGGGGAGGAGGTTGGGGGGGTCCGTGCCGGGGAGGGAGATGGGGGGTCCGTGCCGGGGAGGAGGTGGGGGTCCGTGCCGGGGAGGAGGTTGGGGGGGATCCGTGCCGGGGAGGGGGATGGGGGGTCCGTGCCGGGGAGGGGGATGTGGGGTCCGTGCCGGGGAGGAGGTTGGGGTCCGTGCCGGGGAGGGGGATGCGAGGGCAAGTGAGTTGGTCCACCTGGCCAGGTGCCAGCCTCCAACAGTTGGACCCATGCGGTCCATGCCACCTGGCTGGGGGGAGGAGGGGATATGGGCAATGATGACATGTCGTCGTTCCCCTCCCCCCCACCAGGCCGTCATGTTTTCCGATCATCCAGCGATGTTGGCCGCCGTGGCGGCAGCCGCTAATGTCTATGTTGCCCTGGATGAGGAGGAGGAGGAAGAGCGTGCCAGAGAAGCGGCGCAGGCTGCCGCAGAGGGACAGGCGGCAGCCGCCCAGGCTGGAGGGACACCTGACCGACAGGACGAGGAGGGGGAGGAGGACGTTGCGGCCCCACGGCAACGGAGGCACCCGAGGGCGCCCCGTGTGTACCGGCCCCGGCAGTCATACCAGGACCTCACGGACCGGGAATGCAGGAGGAGACTCCGGATGAGGCGCTAAACCGTGGCACATATCTGCCACCTGCTGGCACACCTGTCACCGCGTGGCACTGGCGGGGGGGACCCTCTCCCCGTGTCCGTCAAGGTTACGGTGATGGATTCTCCGCTCTCCGACGGCAAAATCGCGTTCAGCGATGGGGCGGAGACTCCGTTTTCGTGCACAAAATCGGGAGCAGCGCCGTTCTTCAATTTTCCGCCCCTCGGAAATCGGTGTACTCGTGGAGCACGCCTCGCCGAGTATCCACCACCTCACGCCATTGCGTGAGGCCCAACCACGATGTTCTGTCCCCGACCGGCTGAATTCCTGACGGCGTGAACCTCTCATGGCGGCTACAGACTCAGTCCGGGGCCACAGACCTTTCTGTGGTGGGAAAGTCTCTTCTCCCTGGCACAAGATGATGGGGTACTCGGCGATCATGATATCGGATAATGCTCCGCATTTTGTGGATTTGATGTTCGTGCCGGGCTGCTGTCAACGACGCCCCTGGAGATTGGACATGCTGTTGCTCGTGGGTAAGGGATTTTGTGAGCGGAGATCCTCTGCCATTGGGGAGTATATTGAGTTCAATAGTAATTTAAACATTTTTTAAAGTATATTTAGAATACCCAACTCATTTTTTCCAATAAAGGGGCAATTTAGCATGGCTAATCCACCTACCCTGCACATCTTTGGGTTGTGGGGGTGAAACCCACGCAAACACGGGGAGAATGTGCAAACTCCACACGGACAGTGACCCAGGGCCAGGATCGAACCTGGGACCTCGGCGCCGTGAGGCAGCAGGGCTAACCCACTGCGCCACTGTGCTGCCCAAGTTCAATAGGAATGAGGCAGTCTCGCCTTCTGTGCTCTGGGAAGCCCTGAGGTGGTTATTAAGGGGGAGATAATCTATTATAAGGTGCATAGGAATAAATCTGGGAATGTGGAGAAGCAGAGAATGGTGGTAGATCCATTCTCGAGATGGATCCCCAGTACTCAATTGCCCAACATTAAGTTATTGGTGGACAGAAAAAATGCTGCAAACGCATTTTGAGTTGTCGACTAGTAAGGCGGTGAGACAGCTGTGATGCTTGAGGGGGACGTATTATGAGTATGGGGAAAAGGCCAGTTGTTTGTTAGCTCACCAGCTGAGGCGGAAGGCTGCCTCCCGGGAGATAGTGTAGGTTAGGGATTCGAGTGACAGGTTAGTTTCTTCCCCAGAGAGCCAATGAAGTGTTTGAAGACTTCTATCGTGGGATGTATGAGTCAGAACCTCTGGAAGAGGGTGCATCAATGAAGTCATTTTTGGGTGGGTTGACCTTCCAAGAGGTGGAGCAGGAGAGAAGGCAGAAGTTGGAGATGCCAATAGGGCTGGAGAAGATAATGAGCTGTATTCGGTCAATGCAGACGAGTAAAGCTCCTGGTCCGGATGGATTTCCCATTGAATTTTACAAACAATTTGCAGATCAGTCGATCCCACTTCTGCTGGATATGTTTAATGATTCCTTGTCCCAGGAAATGTTGCCGGCCATGTTGGCGCAGGCTTTGATCTCCTGGATCCTGAAGAAGGAAAAGGATCCCAAGGAATGTGGGTCTTATTGGCCTCTCTTTGTTAAACGCCAATGCTAAGTTGTTGGCTAAAGTATTGGCAACGTCTTTGGAGCCATGCCTACCTGAGCTGATCTCGGAGGAGCAGGCTGGATTTGTTAAGGGCCGGCAGTTGTCGGGCAATATTAGGAGATTGTTAAATGTGGTTTTGTCGCCCTCCCGAGGCACCGAGCCGGAGGTGATCATTTCGATGGACACGGAGAAGGCATTTGATACGGTTGAGTGGGGGTAACTCTGTAAGATCCTTGGGTGGTTTGGCTTCGGATGTGGATTAAGCTTTTGTTCAGGGCCCCCACATTAATGTACATATGAACGCCCTTAGCTCGGGTTATTTCCAACTGAACAAGGGTACAAAACAGGGGTGTCCATTGTCTCCGCTATTATTTGCCTTAGCCATTGAGCCCCTGCCTATTGCTCTGAGGTTGTCTATCGGGAGGAGGGGGATATAGCATGAGGGGAGGGAGCACAGAGTGTCCTTTTATGTGGACGATTTGTTACTATATGCCGTGGACCCATCCTCCAATGTACGGGAAATAGTGGAGTTGCTCAGGACGTTTGGTTCTTTTTCGGAGTACAAGCTGGGAAGAGTAAGTACTTCTGGTGAACCCGCCGGGAGGGGAGCTGATCTGGGGAGGCTGCCGTTTTGTACAGCTAGGACTAACGTTTGGTATCTGGAAATTTGTGTGGTCCATGGTTGGGCCACGCTCCATGAACTTAACTTTTCTAGTCTATTGGAGGGGTTGAAGGCCGATCTGAAAGGGTTCAGATGGTGAAGAATATGCTCCCGAGGTTTTTGTTTTTGTTCCAGTGTCTCCCAGTCTTTCTCCCCAAGTCTTTTTTTTCACGGTTAATAAATTGATATCTACTTTTATTTGGGAATGTATTCAGATACTTTCAGGTGCATGATTTTTTTGCAAAGAACTTCCTTCATTTCCCTTGGTACTGGCGTCTTCACTTATGGACAGAGTCCTGCACTTGGCTAAGTCAGGGGAGGGTAGGATTTCAGAGGTCTATGGACAGAACTTAGTGGCATAGCAGGCGACATGGAGGAGGTAAAGAGGATGTGGGAGGGTGAGGCGGGCTTGGTCTTTGAGGGGGATTGTGGAGTGAGGCTCTTTATATGGTCAACGTAACCTCCTCATATGCGAGGTTAAGCCTGATCCAGTTCAAGGCAGTGTACAGGGAGCACTTGACCAGGGTGCGTTTGAGTGGATTCTTCTCGGTGGTGGAGGATAGGTGTGAGTGGTGCACTAGGGGGCCGTTGAATCACACACACATGTTTTGGTCTTGCCCCAAGCTCGTTAGTTTCGGGGCCTCCTTTTTTGATAGAATATCTCAGATTTTGGGTGTTCAGCTGAAATCGTGCTCATTGATGGCCATTTTTGGAGCATCAGACTGGCCAGTGCTGCAGATGGGGACGGGGGCAGATGTCCTTGCCTTCGCCTCACTAATAGCCCAGAGACGACTTCTGCTTGGGTGGAGGTCCCCAGTGCCACCTGAGGCTTTTGGCATGGCTGGGGAACCTGATAAAATGTTTGCACCTGGAGAAGATCAAATAGATCATGAAGTGGTTGGTGGAATGGTTCTATTCGAGGTGGAAGCCTTTCATCTCCTTTTTCTAGGAGCTGGTTACGGTCAGCTGTGAGGGAAGGGGGGGATGGTGGGTTTGTCTCTGGATGTTGTTTATGGTTTTTTTCTCTCATAGGCGGTGAGGGGGAAGGGGAGAGGGGGTTTGGCGGGATTGGGTGGTTGTTGTATTGTTGTTTGTATGCAATGAAAAATATTGTCTGAATAAAAATATTTTTAAAAACTATTTTGAGGAAAGAAGCCAGGACTTAGATAGAGAACAGAGAAGATGTTCTGCAATGGCACTGGGAATTAAAGAATTTCATTACACAGAGATAACCAGAGAAATCGGAGTTGTTCTCATTAGGACAGAGAAGGGTAATGGAAGAATTTCTAAAAGTGTTCAAAATCTAGGAGGGCTTTGACAGTAGAGGAGAAGCTGTTTCCATTGGCAATAAAGTCAGTTAACAGAGCATACAGATAACTGGCAATAGAGCTACATGGTGATATGAGGAAAGGATTTATTAGTGAATTGTTATGATTTGGAATGTGCGGCCTGAAAGGGTAGTGGAAGTAAGTTTGGGAATGACATCCAAATTGGAAGAATACTTGAAAAGGGAAAAAATTGCAAGTCTATGGGGAAAGAGCAATTGAGTCGATTTCAGCGGGAGCGGAGCAGGCTAGTCAATTTCAGCGGGAGCAGTGCGCAAGTGATTTCTGGGAGGTAAGTTTCTCCTTTAATAACACTTGTCTTTGCAGGAGCAGGCCAGTCGATTTCAGCGGGAGCGGAGCAGGCTAGTCAATTTCAACGGGAGCAGTGCGCAAGTGATTTCTGGGAGGTAAGTTTCTCCTTTAAAAACACTTGTCTTTGCAGGAGCAGGCCAGTCGATTTCAGCGGGAGCGGTGCCTTAGTGATTTCTGGGAGACCTTCACAGGAGCAGGCTGGTCAATTTCAGCGGTAAACACCCGTTTTCGGTCCCTCTTTGCTGTTTTTTAAAAAACTTTTAGTGTTTAAGGCGGGAACAGGAAGTTCGACCAGCGGACTTCTGGGAAGACCCTCACCAATAAATTCTGGTGGAGAGGAAACCCGAGACACTACACGTGTAGTGTCTCCCACCCACCCTCCTCCTCTAACCTAATAATAAAACCCATTGGTGTGAGGTAAGTACCATATTTTATTATTATTTTAAAAAAAAATTTTTTTTAATTTAGTTGTTAGCCAGATCTTGGTAGAAAGTTAGAGGGATGGCAGGGAAGGGAGTGCAATGTTCCTCCTGCAGGATGTTTGAGGTGAGGGATGCCGTTAGTGTCCCTGCTGATTTTACCTGCAGGAAGTGCTGCCATCTCCAGCTCCTCCAAGACCGAGTTAGGGAACTGGAGCTGGAGTTGGAAGAACTTCGGATCATTCGGGAGGCAGAGGGGGTCATAGATAGCAGCTTCAGGGAATTAGTTACACCAAAGATTGGAGATCGATGGGTAACTGTAAGAGGGACTGGGAAGAAGCAGTCAGTGCAGGGATCCCCTGCGGTCATTCCCCTGAGAAACAAGCATACCGCTTTGGATACTTGTGGGGGGGGTGACTTACCAGGGGTAAGCCATGGGGTACGGGCCTCTGGCACGGAGTCTGTCCCTGTTGCTCAGAAGGGAAGGGGGGAGAGGAGCAGAGTATTAGTAATTGGGGACTCGATAGTCAGGGGCACAGATAGGAGATTTTGTGGGAGCGTGAGAGACTCACATTTGGTATGTTGCCTCCCAGGTGCAAGGGTACGTGATGTCTCGGATCGTGTTTTCCGCCGGGTCCTTAGGGGGGAGGGGGAGCAGCCCCAAGTCGTGGTCCACATTGGCACTAACGACATAGGTAGGAAAGGGGACAAGGATGTCAGGCAGGCTTTCAGGGAGCTAGGATGGAAGCTCAGAACTAGAACAAACAGAGTTGTTATCTCTGGGTTGTTGCCCGTGCCACGTGATAGTGAGATGAGGAATAGGGAGAGAGAGCAATTAAACACGTGGCTACAGGGATGGTGCAGGCGGGAGGGATTCAGATTTCTGGATAACTGGGGCTCTTTCTGGGGAAGGTGGGACCTCTACAGACAGGATGGTCTACATCTGAACCTGAGGGGCACAAATATCCTGGGGGGGAGATTTGGTAGTGCTCTTTGGGGGGGTTTAAACTAATGCAGCAGGGGCATGGGAACCTGGATTGTGGTTTTAGGGTAAGGGAGAATGAGAGTATAGAGGTCAGGAGCACAGATTTGACGTCGCAGGAGGGGGCCAGTGTTCAGGTAGGTGGTTTGAAGTGTGTCTACTTCAATGCCAGGAGTATACGAAATAAGGTAGGGGAACTGGCAGCATGGGTTGGTACCTGGGACTTCGATGTTGTGGCCATTTCGGAGACATGGATAGAGCAGGGACAGGAAGGGATGTTGCAGGTTCCGGGGTTTAGGTGTTTTAGTAAGCTCAGAGAAGGAGGCAAAAGAGGGGGCGGTGTGGCGCTGCTAGTCAAGAGCAGTATTACGGTGGCGGAGAGGATGCTAGATGGGGACTCATCTTCCGAGGTAGTATGGGCTGAGGTTAGAAACATGAAAGGAGAGGTCACCCTGTTGGGAGTCTTCTATAGGCCTCCAAATAGTTCTAGGGATGTAGAGGAAAGGATGGCGAGGATGATCCTGGATAAGAGCGAAAGTAACAGGGTAGTTATTATGGGAGACTTTAACTTTCCAAATATTGACTGGAAAAGATATAGTTCGAGTACATTAGATGGGTCGTTTTTTGTACAGTGTGTGCAGGAGGGTTTCCTGACACAATATGTTGACAGGCCAACAAGAGGCGAGGCCACGTTGGATTTGGTTTTGGGTAATGAACCAGGCCAGGTGTTGGATTTGGAGGTAGGAGAGCACTTTGGGGACAGAGACCACAATTCGGTGACGTTTACGTTAATGATGGAAAGGGATAAGTATACACCGCAGGGCAAGAGTTATAGCTGGGGGAAGGGCAATTATGATGCCATTAGACGTGACTTGGGGGGGATAAGGTGGAGAAGTAGGCTGCAAGTGTTGGGCACACTGGATAAGTGGAGCTTTTTCAAGGATCAGCTACTGCGTGTTCTTGATAAGTATGTACCGGTCAGGCAGGGAGGGAGGCGTCGAGCGAGGGAACCGTGGTTTACCAAAGAAGTGGAATCTCTTGTTAAGAGGAAGAAGGAGGCCTGTGTGAAGTTTCAGTTGGGGCGATGGATAGTTACAAGGTAGCGAGGAAGGATCTAAAGAGAGAGCTAAGACGAGCAAGGAGGGGACATGAGAAGTATTTGGCAGGTAGGATCAAGGAAAACCCAAAAGCTTTCTATAGGTATGTCAGGAATAAGCGAATGACTAGGGAAAGAGTAGGACCAGTCAAGGACAGGGATGGGAAGTTGTGTGTGGAGTCTGAAGAGATAGGCGAGATACTAAATGAATATTTTTCGTCAGTATTCACTCAGGAAAAAGATAATGTTGTGGAGGAGAATGCTGAGACCCAGGCTAATAGAATAGATGGCATTGAGGTACGTAGGGAAGAGGTGTTGGCAATTCTGGACAGGCGGAAAATAGATCAGTCCCCGGGTCCTGATGGGATTTATCCTAGGATTCTCTGGGAGGCCAGGGAAGAGATTGCTGGACCTTTGGCTTTGATTTTTATGTCATCATTGGCTACAGGAATAGTGCCAGAGGACTGGAGGATAGCAAATGTGGTCGCTTTGTTCAAAAAGGGGAGCAGAGACAACCCCGGCAACTGTAGACCGGTGAGCCTCACGTCTGTAGTGGGTTAAGTCTTGGAGGGGATTATAAGAGACAAGATTTATAATCATCTAGATAGGAATAATATGATCAGGGATAGTCAGCATGGCTTTGTGAAGGGTAGGTCATGCCTCACAAACCTTATCGAGTTCTTTGAGAAGGTAACTGAACAGGTAGACGAGGGTAGAGCAGTTGATGTGGTGTATATGGATTTCAGCAAAGCGTTTGATAAGGTTCCCCACGGTAGGCTATTGCAGAAAATACGGAGGCTGGGGATTGAGGGTGATTTAGAGATGTGGATCGGAAATTGGCTAGCTGAAAGAAGACAGAGGGTGGTGGTTGATGGGAAATGTTCAGAATGGAGTTCAGTTACAAGTGGAGTACCACAAGGGTCTATTCTGGGGCCGTTGCTGTTTGTCATTTTTATCAATGACCTAGAGGAAGGCGCAGAAGGGTGGGTGAGTAAATTTGCAGACGATACTAAAGTCGGTGGTGTTGTCAATAGTGTGGAAGGATGTAGCAGGTTACAGAGGGATATAGATAAGCTGCAGAGCTGGGCTGAGAGGTGGCAAATGGAGTTTAATGTAGAGAAGTGTGAGGTGATTCACTTTGGAAGGAATAACAGGAATGTGGAATATTTGGCTAATGGTAAAGTTCTTGGAAGTGTGGATGAGCAGAGGGATCTAGGTGTCCATGTACATAGATCCCTGAACATTGCCACCCAGGTTGATAGGGTTGTGAAGAAGGCCTATGGAGTGTTGGCCTTTATTGGTAGAGGGATTGAGTTCCGGAGTCAGGAGGTCATGTTGCAGCTGTACAGAACTCTGGTATGGCCGCATTTGGAGTATTGCGTACAGTTCTGGTCACCGCATTATAGGAAGGACGTGGAGGCTTTGGAGCGGGTGCAGAGGAGATTTACCAGGATGTTGCCTGGTATGGAGGGAAAATCTTATGAGGAAAGGCTGATGGACTTGAGGTTGTTTTCGTTGGAGAGAAGAAGGTTAAGAGGAGACTTAATAGAGGCATACAAAATGATCAGGGGGTTAGATAGGGTGGACAGTGAGAGCCTTCTCCCGCGGATGGAAATGGCTGGCACGAGGGGACATAGCTTTAAACTGAGGGGTAATAGATATAGGACAGAGGTCAGAGGTAGGTTCTTTCCGCAAAGAGTAGTGAGGCCGTGGAATGCCCTACCTGCTACAGTAGTGAACTCGCCAACATTGAGGGCATTTAAAAGTTTATTGGATAAACATATGGATGATAATGGCATAGTGTAGGTTAGATGGCTTTTGTTTTGGTGCAACATCGTGGGCCGAAGGGCCTGTACTGCGCTGTATCGTTCTATGTTCTATGTTAAAGTGGAATTATTTTGATAGTTCTATCAAAGACCAGGCACAGGCCCAATCGGCCAAACGGCCTCCTCCTGTCTGGCATTGTTCTGTAATTCTATGACTCCGAATGGACAACAGAAATTGAGCTATAGATCTTCGCAGCAGAATGCATTGGCTAATTTGAAGCATCACTCCGAGATTCATATAGATACTGGTGGGGATATTTGTCAATAAATATGTCTCACTATTATCAAAACAGCAAAGGAAAAATGTGTGCCTAGGGAAGTGAAAAGTTTGGAGGACGTGTGTGAGGGTAAGGGATTGATTCAGATGGGGCCCCGTCACGACAGCTCAGACGTATGTGGAGAGAGTGTGAGCAGTTTAGTAAAAAACATGGACAACTGTGCTCAGCTGTCAATAGAAGCACGGGTATTTTGTGAATCATCTGAGGATAAGCATTTTTTCCTCTCCCTATGCTCGCTTGTTCCCAAACTATTGAAAATGCTTTTCTTAACTGATGGCAAGGAAGTGATGTGAAGTGACCTCTTTGGGTAACTTTTCACTCTCACCTGTGCTCTGAACCCCATTTGACTAGGTGACCCGAGACTTGCAACAGTTTCTGTATGGGGATTTAGGAACATGACCCTGCATCCTGTCACCCTGCAGCAATGGAGCATAAATATATAAAGCCAAACTACTACCATTTTACCTATTCATAACACCACTTCTTGGAGACCAAATCAAATCTAACAAAGCACAGTTGTAGCCTAAAGTATTTTTCAGACATGAATGTAAGCATAAAAATACATTGCAACTTCGGGGGAATATACCGTACAAAATGTATGGATCAAAGCATTAATAAAAATAACTTAAAACTGTTGCGGCACAATAATTGAAGGATTTATGATACTGGTCAATAAAATGGGCGCTGATTTTTCTATTTATTTGTGATGTGCACAGGCCATGCATTGCACACAAAGGGGGTATATTTCTCCTTTTTGGGTATGGCTAATATCTTCAATGAAGTCTTGGTTTCATCTGAATGTTAACTACTCGCCTCTGATCGTGTCTTTTAAATTTTCAAATACAGTGGATGACGTCTATCCCTTTGAGGGGAATGGTAACAGAGCAATGAAGAGTTCCTTGTGTACATTCCTCTTGTTATAGTGACATAGTCATAGAGGTTTACAGCATGAAAACAAACCCTTTGGCCCAACTTGTCCATGCCATCCAGTTTTTACCACTAAGCTAGTCCCAATTGTCCGCATTTTGCCCATAACCCTCTATACCCATCTTTCCCATACAATTGTCTAAATGCATTTTAAAAGACAAAATTGTACCCGCCTCTACTACTGCCTTTGGCAGCTCATTCCAGGCACTCCCCACCCTCTGGGGGAAAAAGTACCCCTCTGGACTCTTTTGTATCTCTCCCCTCTTATCTTAAACCTATGCCGTCTTGTTTTAGACTCCCCTACCTTTGGGAAAAGATGTTAACTCTCTACCTTTTCTATGCCCTTCATTATTGTATAGACCTCTATAAGATCATCCCTAAGCCTCCTACGCTCCAGGGAAAAAAGTCCTAGTCTATTCAGCCTCTCCTTATAACTCAAACCATCAAGTCCTGGTAGCATTCTAGTTAATCTTTTCTGCACTCTTTCTAGTTTAATAATAGATGTTAGGCGCATCGGTCTGTAGTTCCCAGGCTTTTCCCTGCGGCCTTCCTTAAACAAAGGCACAGCATTTGCTATCCTCCAATCTTCAGGCACCTCACCTGTGGCTGTCGGTGATTCAAATATCTCTGCTCATGGACCCACAATTTTCTCCCTAGCCTCCCACAAAGTCCTGGGATACATTTGATTAGGCCCCAGGGATTTATCTACCTTGATGCACCTCCTTCTCTGTAATATGTACACTCCTCAAGACATCACTATTTATTTCCCCAAGTTCCCTAACATCCATGCCTTTCTCAACAGTAAATACTGATGAGAAATATTCATTTAGGATCTCAACCACCTCTTGTGGAGCGGCACAGAGATAGAGATCTTTCGATCCTTAAGAGGCTCTACTCTCTCCCTTGTTACTCTTTTGCCCTTTATGCATCTGTAGAAGCACTTGGGTTCTCCTTTGTCTTATCTGCCAAAGCAATCTCATGTCCCCTTTTTGCCCCCCTGATTTATACCTTAACTTTACTCCGACAACCTCTATATTCTTCAAGGGATCCACTTGATCCCAGCTGCCTCCTTCTTTTAGACCAGGGCCTCAATATCCTGAGTCATCCAGGGTTCCCTGCTTCTACCAGCCTTGCCCTTCACTATAAAAGGAATGTGCTTACCGTGAACCCTGGTTAACACACTTTTGAAAGCCTCCCACTTACCAGCCGTCCCTTTGCCTGTCAACAGACTTCCCGAATCAGCTTTTGAAAGTTCCTGTCTAATACCATCAAAATTGGCCTTGCCCCAATTTAGAATTTTAACTTTTGGGCCAGACCTATCATTCTTCATAGTTGTCTTAAAACTAATGGATTTATGGTTACTGGCCCCAAAGTGATCCCTCACTAACACTTCTGTCACCTGCTCTATTTCCCAAGAGGAAAGTTTTGTCGCTCTCTAGTCAGGCCATCCACCTAATGAATGAGAAATTCCTCCTGAATACCCTCAACAAATTTATCTGCTTCGAAGCTCCCAATGCTAATGCTGTCTGAGTCAATGTTGGGAAAGATAAAGTCCCCAACTATTACCACCCTATTTTTCATGCAGCCATCTGTAATCTCCTTAC
Source organism: Scyliorhinus torazame (assembly GCF_047496885.1). Lineage (NCBI taxonomy): Eukaryota > Metazoa > Chordata > Chondrichthyes > Carcharhiniformes > Scyliorhinidae > Scyliorhinus > Scyliorhinus torazame. The sequence goes on along the minus strand of NC_092716.1, from coordinate 54,453,482 downwards.
ATATTTGCTCCTCAATTTCCCGCTGACTATTTGGAGGCCTGCAACACAATCCTATCAAAGTGATTTCTCCCTTCTTATTTTTCAGTTCTACCCAGAAAGACTCTGTGGGCTTGCCGTTTCCTGCAGAGCGTCAGTAGCCTCATAATTCTAGCATGTGTCCAAACATTCATTCCTCAGGTGCCCAATCCATTCCACCAGACCAATGGCTACTTGTGCCACCACATGAACACTTCAGCTTGACGATCATTTCTAACACGAGATTTTTCATCAACAGCCACAATCAATAATGGCTCCCTGCGGTGCTCTGACAGTTATGCATTAACATGTCCCAGACCATTTGAGCTTCCTGTTCTTACCACTGAAAATTCAATTCTGTCCATCTCCAGCATGTTAACAAGCTCGTCAATGGGTTTAACAGAACGTTAATTGAAGACGTGTAGGTTGCTGGTCCCCCGCCCCCTGCCCATGCTTTCTTTATGAAAATTGCAGTGCTTCATGGAGACACTGGAGAACTGACAGGCTATCTGAGATTGTTATTTTTAGAGATCCTGCACCTGTCCTCACCACTGCCCCCATGCCTACAGTTGGCTTTGCCTTCATGATCAAATGCAAGTCTAAGGCTTTTGTCATTGCCACTGATATGCCATGTTGAGTGGTGTACATGCCCGTGGACTTCCAAACTTTCCCATCATAGCAACAGTGGATGATGTTGTTGGAGCTCTGGTTAAGCCAGTCATTAATGTTGTTGACGTGTATAAAATGTTAAAAGTTGTTATATTTTTGATAGTGTTGATGAAACCCATGTCTATGGTGATGACTTTTCATTCTTCAGGTGCAACGCTTTATAATTAGGAAGTTATCTCCCAGGGTCCAGGAGGGAAAGAGCACCTCGAGGCCTAAAGTCTCTCTGGTTCACCATGCGGGAATGCAGGTGGAAGCTCATACTTGGATTGAAAAATTCAAATTCGTGAGGAAGTAAAACAGGGACAAAAGATTTGCCCAGCTTGCACCAGAAGGAGGATCTCCAATACTACTATCACTGTGAAGGATAATTCTGGGGTTGGAGGTTAGCAGGCTGAGAAAGGAAAACAACAGAAGCAAACCCTCAGGATTTAAGATTAATTTTGCATTGATTTCAGGAGAATTGAATGTGTACTTCAAGGACAGTGTAATGTATAACAGCGAAGTTTGTTTTATCGGATGAAAGGGGAATGTTCTGTTTTGTGGTTTATTGTATAAGTTATCCACAAACAGAATATTTAAATTGAGATTTTAGTCTTTTGTCACAGTAAATGTCTTAAAACATGAAATCTTGCCATGTCATACTTTCAGCCATTAACTGGATGTTCGAATTTCTTTTTAAAGGTTATCGGCCTTCACAGGGTTGCAATAAATTGGGGTCTCTTAGTGGGAATTCAAATCCACAGGCTAAGACAAGCACACTGGGTTTAACCACAGTAGAAATGAACAGTGAGATTTATTCTATTTATTGAAAAGATAAAATGGCTTTGTATATTGCTGAAACTTTCCTTGAAAGAGAGGATTTGTCTATTAGTGCCTTGCAATAATTAATGAAGGTTAATTAAAAAGCCATGGCAGAAAAGTTAGAAATAGATTTTAAAATAGACACTAAGAAAGCAGAAATGGTTGAGGTATTGGCTCTTGTTGTAATATATCTTTAAGAGATAGCTGCAGGCTATCACAAAAAGGGGAGTGTGTCATGTGATCCAGTCTTAGTTTCACTTTGGACTATGAACAGAGGACACTGCACGCAGCTCTGCTGCTGATGTCTTCAAGCTTTCTATTCACTTTTATATGTTCTTATGTGCCTAAGTAAATGAACTTGCAATGTGTTTACCCGTTCCCTTATGAATGATTGCTGCCTTTCTGTCAATATAAAAACACAACAGTCGCAACATTTGAACCTTGAGGAAGACAAAGATAATCCAGAAAAAACACTGCCTGAGTTGGCTAGAATTCACTGACCTCGAAAGAGAGGAAAAAGAAAGAAAAATGAAGAGAGTTAAAAGAAACTTGAAATGGAATTCCAAGAGAAAACTTACACAGCTTGGGAAGGAATAGGGAAAGAGATGGAAAATGTCAAAGTGTAAACGGAAAGGCATGCCTTCAATTGCACAGAGAAAGGAATACCAGGAAATTTGAACTGTACAGAGAAAGGCTTCCGTTACAAGAACTGGAAGTGGTAGGCAGATTTGACAATGGGTCTGATTTAACTCCTGGTTTAAATTTGGAAAGGGAAATTTGTCTAGGATAAATTTAGCGAGTGAAGAGTTGAAACGTATTTTATTTCATTTGAGAAAATTGCGACAAAGTTACAGTGGCCAAAAGAAATTTGGATAATTCTATTTCAAAAAGTATCTTGGGAGGAAAAACATTGGGGGTTTATTTGACCCATTTGGTTGAACAGTCTGCATGGAGTAATTGACTAACCTCGTCAAACAATTGTGGGGATTGCTTTATGCAATTAACCCATGCCCATCCCGAGTGCTGCAGGTAGACTGGTAAATTCATGCTGCCTGCTCTTTATACATGATTACTGCGAGCAGCCATGCTGTCAGTATTGATTATAGGCCGCATGGATCAGGAGGAGGCCTGATGTTTCAAGTTGTTAGCACAATTTAAATCTAACCTGTAGCTCACGTGCATTAAGAATATTTACCCTTGAGCCTGTTCCAGCATTCAATGATGTCACGACTGATCTGTGAGTTGAGTCCAGTTGCTCCGTTATGTCGACAGATTGGAGAATCTGGATTGGAAAAGTTGGGATTGTTTTTCTTGAAGCAGAGAAGGTTGAGAAGAGATTCGATAAAAGTATTCAAAATCATGAGGCGATTGCACAAAGTCGACAGGGAGAAACTGCCCCCATTGGTTGACGGTTAAGAATAAGGGGACACATTTAAGATAATTGGCAGAAGAAGCAATAGAGATTTTGAGGAGAAATGTTTCACACAGTGAGTGGTTCCGATTAGGATTGAGTTGCTTGGGAGCATGGTGGAGGCAGATTCAATTGCGGCCAAGAGGAATTGGATTATTATCTAAAAAGGAAGAATGCGCAGGGATACGGGGAGAAGACGGGAGAATTGCACCAGGGATTTGCTCAATCATAGATTGGGCATAGACACAATGGGCTGAATGGCCCTCTGTGCTATAATGATTCCGCGATAATGATATGGTTAAGGCTTCTGTGCTCAATGCGCATGAGTTAGTGCCAGAAGTTTATAGGCAAAAGTTTAGAAATCTGAGGAAAAGACAGAATCAAACGCTTGTGAGATTTGTGGAGAAAAAGAAATGGGGCTGGATTCTCTGTTTCCCGATGCCTGCAGCGAGATTCGCGATCGGTCCAAAAATGTTGTGTCGAGCAAAAAACGTGAATTGTGCCCGGCACTGCTTCCATTGCGATGCTCCAGTCCCCTGCTGGAAGCAGGCATCGAGGCTCCCGCCCTGTGCCGGCAGCCCCATGTAAATCCACAATTTGCATTGATTTGACTATGATTAACGGACGGAACACTGAGTGCTCCATCACTCCGCGATGCACCACCCCTCTGCGATGGTCCACCCCTCCGCGATGCACCACCACTCTGCAATGCTCCACCCCTCTGCGATGCTCCATCCCCCACAATGCTCCACCCCTCCGTGATGCTCCACACCTCTGCGATGCTCCACCCCTACGTGATGCTCCATCCCCACAATGCTCCACCCCTCCGTGATGCTCCACTCCTCTGCGATGTTACACCCCTTTGCGATGCTCCATCCCCCACAATGCTCCACCCCTCCGTGATGCTCCACCCCTCTGCAATGCTCCACCCCTACGCGATGCTCCATCCCAACAATTCTCCACCTCTCTGCGATGCTACACCCCTCCATGATGCTCCACCCCTCTGCGATGTTACACCCCTCTGCGATGCTCCATCCCCCACAATGCTCCACCCCTCCTTGATGCTCCACCCCTCTGCGATGCTCCACCCCTCCGTGATGCTCCATCCCCCACAATGCTCTACCCCACTGCGATGCTCCACCCCACCGTGATGCTCCACCCTCTGCGATGCTCCACCCTTCCGCGATGCTCCACTCCTCCGTGATGCTCCACCCCTCCGTCATGCTACACCCCTCCGTGATGCTCCAGCCCTCCGTGCTGCTCCACCCCTACATGCTGCTCCACCCCTCCACGATGCTCCATCCCACCGCGATACTCCACACCTCCGCGATGCTCCACCCCACCATGATGCTCCATCTCACCGCGATGATCCACCTCTCCATGATGCTCCACCCCTCCACGATGCTCCACCCCTCCGTGATGCTCCACTCATACACGCTGCTCAAACCCTCTGCGATGCTCCACCCCTCTGCAATGCTCCACCCCACCGCGATGCTCCACCCCTACATGCTGCTCCACCCCTACATGCTGCTCCACCCCTCCACGATGCTCCACCCCACCGCGATGCTCCACTCCACCACAATGCTCCACCCCTACATGCTGCTCCACACCTCCACGATGCTCCACCCCACCGCGATGCTCCACCCCACCACAATGCTCCACCCCCAACAATGCTCCCCCTCTCCACGATGCTCCACCCCTACATGCTGCTCCACCCCTCCACGATGCTCCACCCCACCGCGATGCTCCACCCCTACATGCTGCTCCACCCCTCCATGCTGCTCCACCCCACCGCGATACTCCACCTCTACATGCTGCTCCACCCCTCCACGATGCTCCACCCCACCGCGATGCTCCACCCCACCACAATGCTCCACCCCACCGCGATGCTCCACCCCTACATGCTGCTCCACCCCACCGCGATGCTCCACCCCTACATGCTGCTCCACCCCTCCATGCTGCTCCACCCCACCGCGATACTCCACCCCTACATGCTGCTCCACCCCTCCACGATGCTCCACCCCTCCATGCTGCTCCACCCCACCGCGATACTCCACCCCTACATGCTGCTCCACCCCTCCACGATGCTCCACCCCTCCACGATGCTCCACCCCTACATGCTGCTCCACCCCACCGCGATGCTCCACCCCACCACAATGCTCCACCCCACCGCGATGCTCCACCCCACCGCGATGCTCCACCCCTACATGCTGCTCCACCCCTACATGCTGCTCTACCCCTCCACGATGCTCCACCCCACCGCGATGCTCCACCCCTACATGCTGCTCCACCCCTACATGCTGCTCCACCCCTCCACGATACTCCACCCCACCGCGATGCTCCACCCCACCACAATGCTCCACCCCACCACAATGCTCCACCCCACCGCGATGCTCCACCCCTACATGCTGCTCCACCCCTACATGCTGCTCCACCCCTCCACGATGCTCCACCCCACTGCGATGCTCCACCCCTACATGCTGCTCCACCCCTACATGCTGCTCCAACCCTCCACGATGCTCCAACCCTCCACGATGCTCCAACCCTCCATGCTGCTCCACCCCACCGCGATACTCCACCCCTACATGCTGCTCCACCCCTCCATGATGCTCCACCCCACCACGATGCTCCACCCCACCACAATGCTCCACCCCACCGCGATGCTCCACCCCTCCATGCTGCTCCACCCCTACATGCTGCTCCACCCCTCCATGCTGCTCCACCCCACCGCGATGCTCCACCTCTACATGCTGCTCCACCCCACCGCGATGCTCCACCCCTACATGCTGCTTCACCCCTCCATGCTGCTCCACCCCACCGCGATACTCCACCCCTACATGCTGCTCCACCCCTCCACGATGCTCCACCCCTCCACGATGCTCCACCCCTCCATGCTGCTCCACCCCACCGCGATACTCCACCCCTACATGCTGCTCCACCCCTCCACGATGCTCCACCCCTCCATGATGCTCCACCCCTCCACGATGCTCCACCCCTCCACGATGCTCCACCCCTCCATGCTGCTCCACCCCACCGCGATACTCCACCCCTACATGCTGCTCCACCCTTCCACGATGCTCCACCCCTCCACGATGCTCCACCCCTACATGCTGCTCCACCCCACCGCGATACTCTACCCCTCCGCGATGCTCCACCCCGCCACGATACCTCCACCCCATCACGATGCTCCAACCCACCACGATGCTCCCCCTCTCCACGATGCTCCACCCCTCCGTGATGCTCCACCCCTCCATGATGCTCCACCCCTCCGTGATGCTCCACCACTCCATGATGCTCCACCCCTCCGTGATGCTCCACCTCTTCGCGCTGCTCTACCCCTCCGTGATGCTCCCCCTCTCCATGATGCTCCACCCCTCCGTGATGCTCCACCCCTCCGTGATGCTCCACCTCTCTGCGATGCTCCACCCCTCCGCGATGTTCCACCCCACCGCGATGCCCTACCCCTCCGTGATGCTCCACCCCTCCGTGATGCCCCACCTCTCTGGGGTGCTCCACCCCTCTGCGATGCTCCACCCCTCCGTGAAGCTCCACCCCTCCGTGATGCTCCGCAATTCTCCACCTCTCCACGATGCTCCACCCATACACGCTGCTCCACCCCTCCATGATGCTGCACCTCTCCGCGATGCTCCCCCCCTCCCTGATGCTCCACCACTCCGTGATGCTCCACCCCTCCGCGAAGCTCCACCCCTCCATGATGCTCCACCTCTCCACAATGCTCCACCCCTCCGCGAAGCTCCACCCCTCCATGATGCTCCACCTCTCCACAATGCTCCACCTCTCCACGATGCTCCACCCCACTCCGGTTGCAGTCATGTGGCCGTGAATGGCGTCAAACATTCTTGAGCAGGACCTGGGCACCATGGCTGTTGAGGAGGAACAAGAAGGTAAGAAAATTTTCAACTTTTCAGCCTTGCTTGGGGGGAGGGGGGCGGTCTGCCTGGTGCTGCATCAGGGCGGGTACATATTGTCGGCACCTGTCCTTTGTGGAGCTGCCGGACCTCATGTGCTACTGATGATTCCATCTCACCAGGGGGACCATGAACCACCTGTGCTAGATGGTGGCGCACCAGACACCGCCGAGGTATGGAGGAGGACACCCACTCCTGGTGGCTGTCAAAGTGATGGTCGCCCTGAACTGTCAAAGTGATGGAACGCCCTGAACATAAATGTGCATCTGCGCTGTTATGGATGTCTTACGTCCCAGGGTATCAGACTATATCACTTTTAACTTGGGTCAGGTCCGCCAGGATGCCCGGGCAGCAGGGTGTGCTGCCATCGCTGGAATGTCCCATGTCCAGGGGTTGATCGATGGTACACATGTTGCCCTCCGGGTACCAATTCAACAAGGAGTGCCCTTCATCAATAGGAAATGTTTCCTCTCCCTGAATGTGCAGTCGGTGTGTGACGACGAGCTGCAAATCTTGCATGTCTATGTTCCAAGCACACCTCCCTTAAACTTTCCCCCTCTCACCTTGAAATCGTGACTCCTTGTAATTGACACCCCCACTCTTGGAAAAAGCTTGTTGCTATCCACCCTGTCCATACCTCTCATAATTTTGACACGGTAGCACAGTGGTTAACACTGTTGCTTCACAGCGGCAGGGTCCCAGGTTCGAGTCCCGGCTTGGGTCACTGTCTGTGCGGAGTCTGAACATTCTCCCCATGCCTGGGTGGGTTTCCTCCGGGTGCCCCAGTTTCCTCCCACAAATCCCGAAAGACTTGCTATTAGGTCACTTGGACATTCAGAATTCTCCCTCCGTGTACCCAAACAGGCGCCAGAATGTGGCAACTTGGGGCTTTTCACAGTAACTTCATTGCAGTGTTAATGTAAGCCTACTTGTGACAATAAGTAGTGAGTTTCCCGGTGACATGGGGTGGCTTCAATGGGAAATCCCTTTGACAGTGGCGGGAGCAGAGAATCCCGCCTCCAGCGAATGGCACGTCACCTCCCGCCACTGAGAAAAATGTGGCTGGGAGGCCGGAGAACTCCGCCCTTGTTTTCAAACAGATAGAGAAGCTGAAGAGATGAACCAGCTGATAATGAAGTGAAGCTATGAGGGGGAAGAGCAGTACTGAAAAGATGGATTGTTCTCAGAGATGTAAAAAAGACAGTGTGGAGGATAAATCAGAGTCAAGAAGACCAATGCGTTACTTCTGAGTTCTGGCATAAAATGAGGCCTGCAAAAGCTGACTGCAGGAAGTTGAAAGCTAAGTCGGTAGCTTTCATGGGGTGTTCTGGTATTTTTCAAGAAAATGATGCACCATTGAGTAAAGCTCATGACAAATCAATGCCATCAAATATATTTACAGTGGGTGCAAATCACAACATCAAATATTGCGGGTGTATTGTATTTGGAGGTGAAGTGACTCTATTTTGTGTTTGGTAAAGGGGACACAAATATTGTTATTCTTCAAGATGTTATTCTTTCAAACCCAAGACTGCTACATTCAAGAAGGACAAGGGCAGCAAATGCATGGGAACACCACCACCTGTAAGCATCCCTTCACGTCACTCACCATCCTGACTTGGAAATATATCACTGTTGCTGGGTCAAAATCTTGGAACTCCCTCCCTGACAGCACTGCGGGTGTATCTCCACCACATGGACTGCAGTGCTTCAAGAAGGCAGCTCGTCATCACCTTCTCATGGACAATTGGGGATGGGCAAAAAATGCTTGCCTCGCCAGCACAAAATGAATGAATAGCAAAAAATATTGGGGCGACTCAAATCTTGACATTAGCAAAAGGAATTAATTTCTCTCTGGGGACTTTGCTAAGTAAAAGTATATTAATACAGAATATTGATGGAAATTGCTTACCTGTTCCATTGTGTAGAGTAACTTTACACTGTTTTAGTCAATGGATCTTGTTGTTGGAGTGGTGTCAAAATTGCCTATCAATTATGTTGATTCAATTTTAGAAAATTAATTAATGGAAGAAAGAATGCTACAATCTTCAGGGATGGTAGGCAAGTCTATTGAAACTGAGAATATACCAAAGAAATCAGGGATCAGGGATTTCGGAAATCTGACTGTTGATGGTATTGTTTCAACTAAAAATGTGTCCACAGAATCAAAAGTTCAGATTTCGAAGAGGAAAGAAACCTTGAAACCTCAAGTGAACAACAAAACATTAAAATCAACTGGAAACACATCCAACATGCCGGAAGGTTCTAAGCCACAGGTGTCAAAACTGAATGCAGCAGGAAAATCAGGGGCTGGATTAGCACAGGGCTAAATCGCTGGCTTTTAAAGCAGACCAAGGCAGGCCAGCAGCGCGGGTTCAATTCCCGTACCAGCCTCCCCGAACAGGCGCCGGAATGTGGCGACTAGGGGCTTTTCACAGTAACTTCATTTGAAGCCTTCTTGTGACAATAAGCCATTTTCATTTTTCATTCATTCATTTCATTTCATTTTCAAATTCCAAGCCAAAGGACAAATAAAGAGAGACGGCACTTTCCACCAAAATGACTTGGCTCTACCTGATGCAATTACTGTGCCAGTATGAGAAAGCATTAAAGCTTAGTTATGCAAAATAAAGTTTCAAAATGGGCAGCACGGTAGCATTGTGGATAGCACAATTGCTTCACAGCTCCAGGGTCCCAGGTTCGATTCCGGCTTGGGTCACTGTCTGTGCGGAGTCTGCACATTCTCCCCGTGTGTGCGTGGGTTTCCTCCGGGTGCTCCGGTTTCCTCCCACAGTCCAAAGATGTGCAGGTTAGGTGGATTGGCCATGATAAATTGCCCTTAGTGTCCAAAATTGCCCTTACTGTTGGGTTGGGTTATGGGGATAGGGTGGAGGTGTGGACCTTGGGTAGGGTGCACTTTCCAAGAGCCGGTGCAGACTCGATGGGCCGAATGGCCTCCTTCTGCACTGTAAATTCTATGAAATCTATGAAAAATGAAGAAACTGTGGGTCTTCCTTGGAAGGAATTGGACAAAGCTCATGGGATGATGAAAAACAGAATGAATATGAAAGAATGCAGGAGCTGATCAAAAAAGAATGTAAGGAATTTTTATTGGAACATCAACATAAACTCAAGCAAGTTCTTAGAGTGGCCAAAGAAGACTTCACTTGACAGAAGAACAAACTGCTTGCACAAAAGTAGAACCGTAATCCAGGGAAATGATGACATGGATGGTTGGCTCACTGAGACATTTTATGTGGGTTTAGACATTTAAAAACCTGCAGTCATCTCATGAAAGAAAATGAAGATCAAATGTCAGAATTTGGACCACATGGTTTGCAGACAGTTTCAAAAGGAAAACAAAACGAAGCACTGAATCATTAACAACAGAGAATTACAGAGGCTTCGGAGGACCACATGTTCTCTGTACAGTTATCGGTCAACCTCAGGCATCTGCATTTTAGTGCTTGCTGCAACCTCTAGAGTCTTTGGTTTGGTTTGGACTTTGTCCATGATTGTCTTAACCGCAGTTGATGTCGTGTTTTGAGGTTGATGCGATGTCGGGTTCTCACCTGAGGTATTGCGAATTGGTTCGATTAGTGTCAGGTTCTCGGGAAGGCCCAGGTCGTCTCTTGGCACAGCTTGATTTGGACACTGTTAGTTCTGTCTCTGGCAGACAGATTCTCTTTGCAACTCTTAGGCACTTGTTGCCAAAAGTTAATCCGCATGTCGCCTTTATATTTTATCGCCTTGTGTTTGTATGGTGGAGGAGATCGGTCCTGTCTGTGCTAAAATGGTGGCAGGTGTCTACTTTTCACTTATGGTATTGTTCCTTGCCAGAACCTCTTGACCCAGGCAGAAAAAAAACCATTTTGCCTTGTTCTGCCACGATGTGACCTGATCCTGCTGCTATTTTGTGACAATTTCTTTTATCTTATCTTGTTTTAACAAATTGAATGCTGTGCCTAGCCGATGTTTCACCATTAACTGGAGAAACCTGGGTTGCTGAGTGCGGAGTATTCCTGCATGTGAGCAGGAATTGGCTCAAGCGTTTAGGTGATGAACTTTGTTCATAGAATCATAGAATCCCTACAGTGTAGAAAGGTGCAATTCAGCCCATCGAGTCTGCGCTGGCCCCATGAAAGTGCATCTTACCCAGGCCCTATCGCCGCCCGATCCCTGCAACTCTACCTAACCTACCCTTTCGGACATGAAGGGACAATTTAGCATGTCCAGTCCGCCTAACCTGCACATCTTTGGACTGTGGGCGGAAACCGGAGCACCCGGAGGAAACCCATGCAGACATGAGAAGAACATGCAAACTCCATCCAGACAATCACCCAAGGCCGGAATTGAACCTGGGTCTCTAGTGCTGTGATTGCTAACCAACTGCCACCACTTCCATGAAGGCTTGACTGATACTTGATTGTGTATTTGTGTGCTGCCACGATCAATGCCCACCGCTGCATCCTGCTCACCGTCATTGATGCAATCCCGGTATGAGGTCCAAGAACCATTGTTAGTGGATGATGGTTCAGCAAAAAAGTGAATTTCCTCCCTAACAGGAATTAATAGAACCATTTCATGCCAAAAATGATTCCGAGGTCTTTTTTCTCTATCTGCGCGTAATTTATTTCAGCCTTATTCAAGGCCCTGGATGCAGGGGCTATCAGCTTCTCTTCGCCTGTGGGAATTATGTGGGAACCGCTGCCCCAACCCCATACAGTAATGTGTCACATGCCAGTTACAGGGGTCAATTTGGATCAAAACTTGCCAGGACTTCTGACTTGAGCAGTGCCTCGTTGTCTTGCAAGAATGCTTTCTCACATTGATGCATGAATGTCCACTTTTTATTTTGACATGGTAAATTATGTAAGGGTTTTTCAATCGTAGCCAGATTAGGGACAAACCTTCTGTCATAATTTCATAAACCTAAGAAAGATCGAAGTTGTTTCACATTCTGAGGTGCAGGTGCCTTTGGAATGGCTTTGACTTTCGAAGTTGGTTTATGCAGTTCCTTGGCATCAATGACATGTCCCAGATATTCAATTGAAGATTGGAAAAACTCACATTTGTCTTTTCGGACTCTTAATCCATAAGGTGCTAATCTCTAGGTTGTGGAGATGTTCTTCCTCATTCGTTCCAGTAACCAAAGTGTCATCGAAGGAACACTAAATTCCTTCGAACCCACTTAAAATTTGATACGTAGCTCGTTAGAACAATCATAGAATCAGAGAATTTACATTGCAGAAGGAGGACATTTGACCCATCGAGTCTGCACCGGCGTTTGGAAAGAGCATTCCACCTAATGCCACACCTCCACCCTATCCCCATAACCTTGAGTAACCACCCCTAACTTTTTTGGACACTAGGGCAATTTAGCATGACCAATCCACCTAACCTGCACATCTTTGGACTGTAGGAGGAAAATCCACGCGGAGGAAATCCACGCAGACACGGGGAGAACGTGCAGACCCCTGCTAACCACTGTGCTGCCATGCTGCCCCATGTGGGAGTGTTGCCAGATAGCAGTCTTTTATATCAAAATAATCCTTGTGTTTCACAATCGTCAAGAACGGTTATGAATCTGGATCCACGTTCATTTGAAGATATGCTTGACTGAGGTCAATGTTACTGAAGTGTTGGCCTCTATCCAACCCAGCGAATAAGTGAACAATCAAGGGCAGGAGGTACTGCCCTGCACACAGTACAGGATTAATAATGACTTTAAAATCATCACAAATGCAAACAGATCCATCTTTTTTCATCACAGGTATGATCGGCAGGCCCAATCACTCACATTAATGGGTTCAAGGCCTCCCGTTCTGACCAGCCATTCTAAATCTGCCTCTACCTGAGATCTGATTGTGTTCAGCACTGACCAAGCCTTTAAGCATCTCGCCTGATTTTCATCCTTGATTTTCAGCTTTACTAAGATATCCTTCATAATTCCCAGCACACCATTGAAGACAACGGCTGACATCTTGTGAATTCTTGTGCTCAAACTCAACTAATGGCTTCTTTGCCTACTAATTCCATGGATACAGCAACTTTAAAAGCTTTCTTTAAGGTCAGGATGCTTTCGGTTAACAATCGCTTTTGAATATCTTCAATCCTTAACCCACAGATTAACCTATCTCTGATAGCATCATTTAACATATCACCAATTTGGCATTGTTCAGCCAGTCTTTTCAGGGTAGCTACAAACTATTGATTCATCTTCTTCTTGGCTACTCTAATCAAACCTAGATCTTTCTGCGATGACTAAAGGTTTTGGTGAATACAGGCCCTGCAATATTTCCACTATTTCATCGTCGATTTTCATGCCTGACGTTTCCAGCTGTACCAGATACCTCAGGACGTTAAATATTTTCCCCCATTATTACCAGGAAAGTTGAGACTATTATATCTGCTGCTATCTTGTGATCTTGTGCACTTGAGCAAAATAATCAAATCTCTCTGTATATGGGCTCTATCGTCCTGTATTCTCATCAAACCATCCTATCGGTGCCAAAAATGCATGCCGTTTTTCTCCATGGAAGGACTTGTGTGTGCACAATGTGCCACAAAGTTTTAGCACTACCTTGCTTCCTTTTCCCCAAAACAAGGCAAACCTAAGATCAGTTTGTTTTCCTTTCATATTTTCCAGCTCTAAATGTGTTGTTGCAGGGTACTTGTTACTCACGGCTACTTAGTTCATTATGTGGAATGCGTTGCATTCGCTGCTCCCAATGTGGTCTCCCCTATATCGGAGAGACCAAACGCAGACTGGATGATCACTTTGCTGAGCACCTTCGGTCTGTGCGCATTCAGGACCCTGACATTCCCGTTGCTTACCATTTTAACACAAGACCCTGCTCTCATGTCCACATATCTGTCCTTGGACTGCTGCATTGTTCCTTTGAAGCTCAATGCAAACAAGAGGAACAACATCTCATCTTCCGGTTAGCCTGAATGTATATTTGTGAGCAAAGAATCAAACAGCATCGAAACCCCCAACCGATTAGCATTTTAATGGCTCATCTCCATAAGACAAAGGACTGATACTCAGGTAACCGATACAAGTCCACACATTTCGGCGCCACTCCCTTTACTCAGGAAGCATCAACAACAGGGTCAATGACTGCTTAGGACATGCCCAGCCATCAAGGCACCCTCCCCTTGATTGGCTCAGATCGAAGGCAGTGATCGATTAATTGGGTCCAAACCTAAGGACCGCTCAAAAGAGCGCAAAACTCCCCAAGGATAAAGAGAGACACCGCCATGTGTTCGATCTCTCTTGGACCTGGCGCTCCGGCAATGTCCACCTCCAATTGCAGCACCACAAGAAGAAAGTTCAAGTCCAACGCCCGCTACCAGACGGATGAGCCCAGCTGAGCAACAGTTACTTCTCCAGATCTAGTAGATCCAGATTCAAACAAAGGCCACTATTCCTCTGACCTAAGCCGGGTGCCTGAAGTTAAGTACAGGTTGTCATAGTTGTTAGGTGTAGTATAACTTGTAGTGTTTATGTTGCATGATTGATTGTACGTAAATAAAGTACCCATGATCTTGAACTAACTAACTGGTGTTTGGCTCTTTGATCGATAGCCAGTTGAACCTTGTGGTGGTATCATTCGATACCTGGCGACTCTGAGCAATATAATATCGATATCTAAAGAAAGAAGGGCAACCTTATTGATTGCCATATTTATAGCAGGTAAAAAAGGCAACAACGCTACAGCCTTCCGGTCTCAACAACTTCAGATGATTAGCTCTACCCCACTTTGACCCATTTGTTTTCTTTACATTTCATTTTAACTGTCTTTTACCATTTCTTTCTTTCTTGTCTTTCTTTGTATATATTTACCCCCCATCTTATCCACCTTTCCTTCCCCTTTGTCCCCTTTGCTTCCCTCTCCCCATATCTACATCTGTCACAGTTTACCCTCTGATGTTAGTTTCTCTGCTGTTTAGCCTTTCACACCTTTTGTTTTCTCTGGCGACTGCCATTAGCACTCTTTCTCCTTGGTTTCTGTGGCCATTAGCACCCCGTTTCCTTGGGTTTCTGTGGCTATGACTCATCTTTCATTCTCACTCCACAGTATAAATATTTCCCACTTTCTCTGTCTTTTAGCTTTGACAAAGGCTCATCTGGACTTGAAACGTTAGCTCTTTTCCCTCCCTACAGATGCTGCCAGACCTGCTGAGATTTTCCAGCATTTCCCCTTTCCTTTCCAAAGTTGCTTTCTTCGGATTCTTCGGAAGCTTTTCGGTTCCCGTGGCTGCAACTATTGTTTGTCTTCCCCGTTGCCAGCTTTCACGTAGCAACAATTTGAATTAATTGGCCTTGTTTTTGATTGCTTACAAACAGTGTTTGACTATTTTCTCAGGTGCATACAAACACTGTTCACCTAACCCGTCTGCAGTTTTTATGTGGTGGTTTTAAAATTAAGTCTGCAGGCCTCAGAGGTTCAGACAAATGAAGAGTTTTATTCAGGCTGCGATGTTAGACTCTCGCTTGTCCGCCCAAATGGCCAATGATGTCAACTCCGATGATGTGTGATCGGTCTCTTAAAGTGACCCAGTTTCACTGCAAGGTTGATAATGAGGAAACACTAAGGGCGGGAGGACCTAGCCTCCCAGCCGCGTGTTTCTCAGCGGTGGGAGGTGGCGTGCCATTCTCTGGTGATGGGATTCTTTGATCCCGTAATTGTTAACAGGGATTCCCATTGAAACCACCCACCCCGCCGGAAACCCAAGAGCGGGGGTGTACCGCCGGTGGGTCCAGAGAATCCCACCGCTATTGAACGACAGGAGAATTCCGGCCTATGTGTAATCCTTGTGTGTAAAGTTTGTTTTATCGGTTGTGCTAAAGTAAAAGGGAGGAACTCTATTCTATGGTTTAAAAAATAAATTGCCCACAAAGGTAATGTTTAGTCAGTAGAGCTTTTGGTCTTTTGTTACAGTAAACATCTTAAAACATGAATCTTGTCATTTCATTCTTGCAGCTATTAACTGGAAGTTCAACTTTCTCTTTTTGAAAATAATTGGTCTCCATGGGGATCGTAACTGTACTTATTTAGAATATAACAGTATGCAATGCCTCCCTTGAAAAAGCAGCTCCTTTGTTTCCAGAATTTTGGAAGAATTATTTTTCCGTGGGAAGGGAGCTGGGGTGCAGAGCAAACCTTGCCAATACTTTGAACATGGTCAGATATTTGAAAATAAACAAAGGGGAATTTCACAAATGCCTTTTCATGAAAATCACTGACCGTTTCTTCGAATTGTATCTTTTACAGCACCCCGTGTTGATATTTTGCACAGGTCAAAATCACACTACACAAGTGTGAAAGAAATAAATGTCACACGTCAAATCACAAGAATGTCTGGCAGCCATTGGTTCACAGATCTTCAGGTTCCACAGGAAGGAAACAAATCAGTCAATCATTCCCTTTTTTTTGCCTTAAAAAGCGAGAAAAATAAATACAATGCTGACAATGACTTTTAAAATTGACTTCTTTCAGGTCTCTTATGAAAATGGAACAAGCCCAGTATGCACTCTGACAGACATTCTTGTATGATGTGTTTCTCTTAAATATTTTGGGGCTATTATGTTCACAGCACAATAAACCTTGTTTATGCACTATTTGAAGAAAGTTACTTGATTTACAACTGTGCCTTGATTGTTGTAAAAATTTGGAATTTCAATGACCTTTAGCCCACCTTTGTGCTCTCTGGGGGCTCTACCACTGGATCTCCAGAGATTCGGGACACCCCCTTAATCATGTGATGTAATTATTGTGTCATTCTGATTGATGAACCACTGTTTGCTGAACTTCAGTGAAAGTATCGTATTAAACCGGTTTTTACATTCTTATGAAAGAGCCGGTGAAAACAAAACTTTACACCAAACAGATTTTTGATTTCAAATGCTGTTGTATTGCCTCTGTGGCTCAATTTGCTTATCATGCTTCTGCTGCTTTGAGAGGATTTGCTATTAGTTTTACTTCATTTCTTATTTCATAAAAGGAATGTTGTTTTGCTTTTTATGCAACAGAGATGAAGAATGAGGCCCTGAGATTCATCGGTTGGGGGAGGGAGTATTTGGGATTAGTTACTTTTGCAGGACCAGAATGTGATGACACCATCAATTTCTGCTGGGAATCTCCAGGAGAAATGCCCCAGCAGATATTCCATTCAATTTGAAGACAGGTTGAAAGAGTGCCTGGCCTCCTACTTAGGGCAGGGTGGCATTACCCAGCCTAAATGACAAGTGTTCAGCCTTCCCATCAATCCTTGAGAATGTGCGCCACTTTTTAGAAGGTGCAGCTTGTTAGGACTCATCCATCAAGGAGTACTTACTAAAAGGACATTTCTCACTTATATTATTTGTGGAGATGTTTAGTCAAATCTTGAGAGATTGAGGTATTGTGGAAAGAAATTTCATTCATATGCTGAAGACATCTTTCATTGCATTACCCTTGGAAAGTAATATTTCAACAGAGTTACAGAGTTAGGGGCTGGATTATCCGTTCCTGAGACTGTGTTGTCACTGGGGTAGGACTCGTGGAGTTCCATGACAGCAAAACTAGCGCCGAACCTGGACCGCTTCAAAGACTTGACAAATACATGGATAGAATGGGCATAGATGGGGATAGAGTGATACGGCACAAGGAAGTGCTGAGGGTTTTGGCCAAGGTTGGTATCATGACCAGTACAGGCTTGGAGGGCCAAAGGGCCTGTTCCTGTGCTGTATTTTTCTTTGTTCTTTGACTATGTAGGGGCAAGCACAGACACCACGTGGAACACAATCAATTCCAATGAAAAACGGTGAGGGATTCACCAGATCTGTGACTGACACTCGGGAGGCTGACAAGCTGCAGCCACATATTGACATTACAATTCCCATGCATACCCATCCCAGCCAACAAGATGGTGCTGGTTGTGCTGGAGTACGCCCATATAACTGATGGGTCGGCTGGGGCCAGAGGGCATCTAAGGGGGTGGCCTGGGGGACACCTATGAGACGCGTGGCCCTAGGTTCACAGAGGGCTGTCAGCAGTGTGTGCAGCTGCATGGCTGCCTGTCCAGCTGCTGCAATGGTGCTCCGTGCCCATCTAACCCGATCCCACAGCCCACCTATTCCCTCTGGCCCTGGCAGAAGCCCCCAGCCAGCGGCACAAATGTCAGCAAGCTATGGCGATGTTGGACATCGTCCATACCGCCTCTCTCTCGCTCAGCAGCCATAACGCCGGTTTCACAATTTTTAAAGGCGTGAACCAAGTAAAGTGAATCACGCTGTCGGGAACTCGGTGGAGAATCGTGGAGGCCCCAGAGAATACCGGGTCAGGCCCGCTAATGACATGCAAATGGTATTTACTGTACGTGCGTTCTGGAATGCATTGACGCCACTGTCTAGGTGACGGAGAATTGCGATTTGACGTCAAATAGGCGCCCGCCACGATTTTGGTGTTGGAACTTATTCCCCGCTCAATCCCGTTTCCCGATTTTGGCATCAGCCAACGGAGAATCCCACTCAGGATCTTTTCTTTCTATTCATTCATGGGATATGGGCATCGCTGGCTTGGTCTAACATTTATTGCCCACCCCTGAGGACATTGCTGTGGATCTGGAATCACCTGTAGGCCAGACCAGGTAATGATAACAGACTTCCTTCCCTGAAGGACATCAGTGAATCAGATGCGTTTTTACGACAATCATGAATGGTTTCATGGTTATCATTGGACTTTTATTTCTAGATTTCTTTACTGAATTCAAATTTCATCATCTGCCATGGCAGGATTCGAACTTGGGTCCCCAGAGCTTGGCTCTGGGTCTTTGATTACTAGTGCAGCGACAATACCACTGCGTCACTGCCTCCCCATATTCATAGGGGTCTGGAGTCACATGTAGGCCAGACCAGGTCAGGACGGCAGATTTCCTTCCGTAAAGGATGTTAATGAATCAGGTGGGTTTTTACAACAATCCACAATGGTTTCATGGTCATCTTCAGATCTTTCATTCCAGAATTCAAATTAAACCACCTGCCTTGGTGGGATTCACACCGGGATCCCCAGACCATCTCCCTGGGTCTCTGGATGACTTGTCCAGTAACAATACCACTGTGCCACCACCTCCCTCAAAGCAGCACTTTACTTGATCCATTGTCTGCAGAACAATAGGTAACATGAGTTTTAAAGAGAGTCAGGTCAACCAGGCAGCACCAAAGGTGATCCCGACGTTACACACAATATCTAGCTAGCAGGATTCTTAAATCCAGGTACACTTTTGGAGCAGCATTTCTGCATCAGCCTCTGAAAAATGAGCCGGCCTTTTTTCGTTCTTTAGCTTATGCCGTTTGAACGCTCTTCAAAGAGCCAGCTCTACCAGTTAACTGCATGCTGCTCTCTAAGTAGGGAAGTTGTACCATCCTTCCGCACCTCTGCCAACCTTTCTGGGCTTCCACGCATAGTTGCCCCTCTGTTGGCAGGACCTCCACTCTTGTCCATTGACATTATTTAAATTAGCTGCCCTCAGGTATTCTTACTGGGGGGGGGGCGTCAGTCTCCTTTGATTTTGATGGGCATTTGTGCCAATGGAGCAGAATCCCATGATTGTTTTGAGCCTGCTGAATATAGAGATAGCAAACACAGTGATTTTGATTCCTAGCTTTTGTTGGATTCGTATAAAAGAGTGAGGTTCCTTAATTTGTACCTTTCCATGATAACAATTACACTCACTCTCACCCTTGCTGTGTGTTTTCGATCATCGCAGAAAACTCCTCAGCAAAAAAAGATTCATGCTTAGGGGCCACCTGAAAAGGTGGCATGATATTTTAGTTCAATTACTTGGTAGAAAGTCAAATCTGTAAAATATCTTTTACCTTTGTGTTGCTGATTATCCAAATGGAAGAATGCTGGAAATTCAGCCGTGGCAGGCGAAGAGTTAAAATAGGAGCCTGCCACCATCTAGAATTGAATTGGACTATTTACCACATCAGCTGAACCACACTTTGGAACATTTCAATCTCACTACTGGATCGTGGGTTGAAAACCCAATCTGGCTCATCGTATCCATTTTTAAAAATTTGTTCTCAAATGTGGGTGACACTGGCATTTGTCCCTGGTTGCCCTGAGAAGTGGGTAGTTGGCCTTCTTAGTGGATTTCATAGCAATCATTTCATAACTGAGTGGCTCGCTGGCTAGAGCACTTCAATAGGGATTAAGGGTTCGCCTCATAGTGGGCAGGAGTCACGTGGAGGTCAGGTATTAGTGAACCAGTAGGATTTTTTGTGACAATCTAGCAGCTGTCATGGTATTTTTTCCTGATGCCACTAATGACCAGATTTATTGAATTCCATTCCACACCTTGTGTGATTTAAAAGTCACCCTCTCTGTAGATGGTCCAGCCCCCACAACCACCATGTTCCCGTACTTTTGTTTGGGACAAGGTCTGCTGTGAATTGAAATTCTTAGCTCTTTGAGAATATTTTTGCTTATGGAGAAAGGGGAGAGGCAGCTCGTGATCTACTGAGGAGTGCACATGCAAACTTCACATCGAAAAATTCCTCAGTGTTTACATCACTCAGCTCATTAAACATACACCGGTACAAACAGGAAAATGTTGTCAGTTGTGTGTTATGAAAGCTTTCCAACAATGAACAGAAATAATTTTATTTTTTGTCACGCCTTATCATGCCCTCAGAACATCTCATAATCCTTCATTCCCAATGAATTGCTTTGAAAGTTTAGTTACGATTGTTATGGAGGAAAATGTGACAGGCAGATTTATGCAGAGCAAGGTCCCACAAGCAGCAAATGAAACAAACGATCAAATAATCCGTGTTTGCTGGCATTGGTAGCATAAGGAATGTTGGCCCAAAGATCAGAAGAATTCCCTGCACTTTGAATGATGCAATGGAATTCTTTACAATCACCTCAGCTGGGAAGCACAACTGTTCTCGTTAAGTCCTATTTATAAATACAATTCAGAAACTACTGGTGAAAAACATACACTTCACTGGTATGTGCTTGACATTTACTCTTGTTGTTCCTGTCTTTTTTCCCAAAGTGCTTTATTTACATTGAAATGATGGCTGTTCCATTTTCCAGATTTGACTTTGAATCATAAATTTGATGATGATGCGGCATAGGATATGTGTATTTCATACTACACTGGAAGTAGACCCAAGGGTCAGACCTGGTTTGTGTATGTGTGTTGCCGCTAGGTAGCGAGTGGTGGACTCTGGCCATGGGAAAGGCAAAATAAAGAACAAAAATAAGGAGGATAGTTTGTGGGGAAATCTCAGGCTTTTATTTTGGAATATAGTATAATTAAATTTTATTATTGGCATTCAGATAGCATTGTTGGAAGCTGTAGAGAGCGCAGCCATTTTGCTTACATGATTACCAATGCAATGCAATGAGAGATCAGTGCATTGGAATAAAAGGCGCGATCTAATGGCCTCGTCATGTCCGAGGTTGATAAATCCCGTGAGAGGCCTCTTGCGAGATTTACGACGTTCATTACGCCTCGCAAGGTCTAATGAGATCTCGTGAGGTATCCGATCTGGATCCTGCCCTCAATGGGCGGGATCCAGATTAGCATATTTAAGTGTGCAGTTAATCTCAGTTAAATATGTTTGTGCCAGAGTTACTCAAGGTGTCGGGCCTAATGGTCTCGCTTTGGAGACCCCAAACAGACGCTGTTTAGCACTGGTTCCCACAAGCGCAGACCAGGCACACCGGTACTTGGTGAGGGTTCCCCAGTCATCGGGGGCCCCTGGGTGGGCATGCTCTCCCGATGCCATTTGGGCACTATGGCACTCCCAGCCTGGCACCCTGGCAGTGCCAAGATGCCCAGGTGGCATCTTGCGTGTGCTGGGATTGGGCCCTGGGGTGCCCTCTCATATGAGGTGGGGTGCGGGGGGCTCAAAGACCCCGATTGGTAAGTTGGGGCATTGGGGTGGTCCGGAGGCAATGGTGGGTGGTCCAGAGATCGGAGCCCTATTTAAATATGGCGCACTCATCTTGCACTGGTGAGCTTTGTCTTTTGCACTAAAATGCTGGGTTCCCTCATCATTGAGGATGGGGATACTTGTGGCGCCTCCTCTTCCAATTAATTGTTTAATTGTCCACCCCATCCATGACTGGATGTGGCAGGATTCGAGTACTTAAATGTGATCTATTGGTTATGGGATTGCTTAGCCTAGTGCATTACATATTTGCTTTGGCATGCAAGTAGTCTTTTTTTGTATCTTCACCATGTTGGCACCACACATTTTAGGTATGCCAGGTGCTGCGCCTGGCATAGCCCCTGCACTCTCCATTGAACCACTTTTGATTCCCAGCTTGGTGGTAATGGAAGAATGGGGAAATGCCGGGCCATGAGGATACATATTATGGTTGAGTACAATTCTGCTGCTGCTGATGACCAACAGCACCTCATAGATACCCAGTTTTAAGTTGCAAAAATCTATCAAATCTATCCAATTTAGCATGGTGGTAGTGCCAAGCAATACAATGGAGGGTGTCCTCAATGTGAAGACAGGACTTTGTCTCTACAAGGACTGTGTGGTGGTCACTCCTATTGATATTGTCATGGACAGATTCATCTGTGACCGATAGGTTGATGAGGATGAGGTCTAGTTGATTTTCCCCTCTTGTTGGTTCCCTCAGCACCTGCCACAGGCCCAATTTAGCAGCGACATCCTTCAGGACTCAACCAGCTCAGACAGTAGTGCTCAAACATACTTAGCAGTTTGTGGTAACCAACAGGAGGTGCCCTTGCTCATGTTTGAACTGATGCTTTGAGACTTCCTGGGGTCCAGAGTCAATGTTGAGAACACCCAGGGTAACTCCCTTCTGACTAAACCACTGTGCTGCCACCTCTGTTGGGATGGTGATGACGGTGCCTGGGACCTTATTTGTAACGTATGATTCTGTCAGTCTGTTGCCTGACTAGTCTGTGGGACAACTCTCCCAATTTTGTCACAAGCCCCCCGATGTTAGTAAGAAGGACTTTGCAGGGTCGACAGGGTTGAATTTGCGGTTCCCTTGATTAATTGCCAGCCGATACATACAGATTCTTTCCTTTTTCAGGCTTTGTCATGGTTTTAACAGGACACTTATGAGTCAACCACATTATGGTGGGTCTGGAGTCACTTGTAGGTCAGACAAGGACAGCAGATCTCCTCCCCCAAAAGAGGAATTAATGATATGACAATTGGTTCACTATTACCACAACTAGTTTTTAACTTAAGGTTTATTAAATGAATTTAAATTCCACCAAGGATTCAAACACATCCCTAGAGCAATAGCCTGGGCCTCCAGATAACTAGTCCTGTGACATTACCACAACACCACCAGTTCCTCTGCAGAAGGCAAAATAATTACTCATATTGCTTTCTCCCTACAATATATGTCGGGAATACAGTGGATGGGATCAGTTAGGAATTCCAGAAAATTATAAAAGGAAAGCACTGTTTCTTGCTGCCAACCTAAAATAAATGTGTCGCCCTACTATGACTTATACCAATATCCACCAATAAATCTGGAGGACTAAAATCACAAAGGTGGCAAATTACCTTACCCTAATTATAACCTATTCATACCCTAAAAAGGTCTACCTTTTAAAAACAAATCAACCAGTTACTCAAATCATCTAACTGCCTTTTGTGTACAAAATGACTGCCATGTTTTCTGACATAAAGCAGTCACCATGCTTCAAAATAATTCACTGTGTGTTGTTGCTAACTTTTGGTTGGTTCAATTGGCTCTGGTTTATAACCTTTGCTCTAGAGTCGCCAGGTATCTTTATGATACCGTCACGAGGTTCAAGTTCAAGTAATGATCAATAACTCAACACACCAATTAGTAAGATTCAAATCAAAGCACATTTATTATACACAGTAAATCACTACTCATGCATAAACTCTATTTTCTAGGCTATTCCTATCACTAAAAGGCCAATACTTAGCTTCGGACTGGCCCACCAGGTCAGGGGAACAAATGGCCTTTCATTCAGGTCCTGAGTCTGCAGGATTCAAAAACTGGTATGGACTGGTAGCTAGGAGCGCCTATCTCGTAGCGAGCGTTGACTTGAGACTTACTTGCTTGGCGGCAGCAAGGCAGGTCACTGTCGAGGGTTGGTTCAAGTTGCTGAGTGACCCTGCCAAAGAAGGACGATTTGTACTTAGGGGCTTTACCTTATAGTCCCCAGGGGCTGCCCGC
This sequence comes from Scyliorhinus torazame, assembly GCF_047496885.1. Taxonomy (NCBI): domain Eukaryota; kingdom Metazoa; phylum Chordata; class Chondrichthyes; order Carcharhiniformes; family Scyliorhinidae; genus Scyliorhinus; species Scyliorhinus torazame. The sequence continues at coordinate 54,429,444 of NC_092716.1, read as the reverse complement.
CCTTCGGGGCGGACCCAGTACCTGGTTCCAAGTGATTGGACTACTTTCCGATCACTTGGATCGATTTCTCCAATGCTGGAGCGGTTGCCTGATCGCTAGGCGGTCCCTAAATGTTCGTTGGCCTTCCTTTGTCTTGGCTCCTGCTGGCGCCGAGGAGTCTGGCTTGGCTTTATTTACCTTAACTGTTGCCATTGCGCCTGGGAATCGCACATTACTATGTAGATGGCTGCTGCATTACTATGCAGATGGCTGCCGGTTTCGGTGCTGTCTGGTTGTTTTGCAGGTTCCAATATACATGATTTCTGTATTTGCTAGTCTTTGCCTGTGTTGGCTGAATTTCCCTTCAGTCTTTGCGGTTCTCCATTTTAAGTCAGGACGTGGCCAACTCAGGTGGCTACAGTGTACCAGGGTTTGGAACATTTCTGAGTGCTACAATATAGTGAAAATAAGTGCATGAGCCACTAGAAGGCCAGTTGGCATTAGCAGCTGTGGACATGGCTCCTTGTCTGCCCACAGAATGGCTTATGTGCTCCCTATGATTGTCATTGATGGAAGTTTTGTGTATTTTTATCAAACTCTTCTGATGGCATTTTACAAAAGTGGCCTAGATTAATGTCACTTCACAATCTAAAATTACAGTTAGAATGGATTGGCCAGTTCAGAATTCTCTCAAAATCATACACAGATATATTTCCATCAATAAATCTACATTCTCCATGCCTTGTTGCAGCCATCCTACCCCAGTGATAGACATTATCCCCACTGATTGTCTGTCTCCAGAAGAAATGTCTCCATTCCAAAATTAGCTAACCATCAACATCAAAATAACTTGAACATCATCTCATTTCACCAGAATATTGATCCTCATAAGCTTCCTGGATTAAATGCTGGTTTCCCATAAAAGGAGTAGCCACTTTGTCTTCTTTTTATGGACCAGCATGTACACATACATTTATGTACAATCCATACACTATTTCTGGGTTTGAGAGTGCTTTAGGTTTTTCTGTCCCTGTGTAATATTACAAAATAGACAAGAAAGCAAGTTCAGGGAATACCTGAAGGCTGCTGAATACAAGCTCTACATTATTTAAAGCCAATTTTCATCCAAGATTTCAAATAAAAATATGCACTTAATGATCACAAATTTAACCCTGGCCATATTTGTTGGCGATGTATTTCATCACCATGTTCCAAAAATGCAAGCATTTGTTGACGTATTAATGCATTTTTGACATTTAAGCATGCATGTTATTGGCTATGTATTAACCCTGCCATTCTTGAAAGCACTATATCAAACAGTTGTATCTGTGTTCTCAGTCCTTGCTACTTGTGTAAGAGATATGCATAAGAACATTTCTTAAGGCTCACATGCTTCACACGAAAAGGGAAATGATTTGCATTTAGATACGCTCATTGACATCCTGCCAATAAGCAGCCTGCTTGACTGGCATCCCATCCAGTGCCTTAAACATTTATCTCTCCACCACTGAAGCACAGTGGGAGCAGTGTGCACCATATGATGCCACTGCAGCAATTCGGCAAGCTTCCATTGACAACACCTTCTAAACCTACGAGTTCCACCACCTAAGATGGACAAGGCAGCTAATGCATGAGAACACCACCTGGAACTTTTGTCCCAATCCGCATGCCATCTTGACTCAGAATTATAGCGCCATTCCTCCACTGTTGCTGAGCCGAAACCTTGGAACTCCCTTGCTTACAGCACTGTAGATGTAGCTACAGAATGTGGACTCCAGTGGTTGAAGAAAGCAGCTCACCACAAGCTTCTCAACAATAATTAGGTTTGTACCATGCTGGTCTTGCCAGTGACACCCACATTGCAGCAAATTCCTTGTTTCCTGCATTAAGATGCTCCTTAAGGTGTTATTATTGTAAACCTGCTTGTGGCTTTCTTATTGGGGCAAATGGTTAGAATTTATAATGTTATGAATTTTATTGACATAATTAAGTTTGCACTGGAGTGCTTGGAAGGCAAAACGCTGTGATGAAAAGTGTTTTTCCAATGTTTGAACGAAGATTGAACTTTGAGAGGTCTAGACAAAGAGGAACTGCAGGATTTCAGGTCGATCCCACAACTGATAACTAATGAATAATTTGTGAGTTATGATTTGGGCTATGAGTGAGATATCCCATGATGTTTATTATATATTCTGTTTGTATCACATTTCAGAAATTAAATCAAATGCTCAGAGGTAACTAGGTCATGCTAATATCACACTTGCCAGCTGTCAGTTATGACATCACCTTCATAAGAAACAACATACTAAAACACGTGACTGTTCTTTTTCAGTTCTCTGACTGAAGGCAGGTCGAACCCACAGCACCACAATCTCCAACACAGGTAGAAAAGGAGACAGGTCCCCAATACACCCCAGCCAGATCAGGGATTGTACCCCGTGTTTTGGCACCAATCTATCCCACATCTGCCTTTCAGCCAACTGAGCCAACCTGCTTTCCAAGAAGCCTGTGTTGTTGTGGCAACAAATACTTTTACATACATGTTGCAATCCCAGAGTTATGGATTGTGATGTTAGATGCTCCAATTTTCTTTCCATTATATGGCTGACCAGAAATCCATTCGCCCTTACCTTTTTTTTCTCTTTCATTGGATGTGGCATGGCTGGCGAGCATTTATTGCCCATTCCTCATTGCCCTTGAGGAGGTACACCCACAGTGCTGTTAGAGAGGGAGTTCTAGGATTTTGACCCAGCTACAGTGAAGGAACAGCGATATATTTTCAAGACAGGATGGTGAGTGACTTGGAGAGGAACTTACAGATTGTGGTGTTCCCATGTGTCTGCTGCCCTTGTCCTTCTGGTTGGTGGTGGTCATAGGATTGGAAGGTGCTGTTGAAAGAGCCTTGATGAGTTCCTCCAGCGAATCCTGTAGATGGTACACACTGCTACCACTCTGCGTCGGTGGTGGAGGGAGTGAATGTTTGTGGATTGGGTGTCAATCAAGCGGACTGCTTTGTCCTGGATGGTGCAAAGCTTTTTGAGTGTTGTCGGAGCTGCACTGATCCATCACACTCTTGACTTGAAGATTGTGGTCAGGCTTTCGGGAGTCATGGGGCGATTTGCAGACCACAGGATTCCTATCCTCTGACCTGCTTGCAGCCACAGTATTTATGTGGCTAGTCCATTCAGTTTCTGGTCAATGCTAAGCCCCAGGATATGGATAGTGGGGGAATTCAATTGTGCTAATGTCATTGAATGTCTCTCTTATTGGAAATGCTCTTTGCCTGGCACTAGTGTGGCATGAATGTTACTTCCCACTTATCAACAAGCCTGAATATCTTCCAGGTCTTGCTGCATTTGGATATGGACTGCTTCAATATCTGAGGAATCATGTTCAGCAAATATTCCCATCTCTGACCTTATGATGGAAGGAAGATCAGTGATGAAGCAGCCAAAGAGGTTGGGCCTGAGGAACACCTGCATTGATACCTTCAAACTGATATGATACCGGCCATTGGTATATGTTGAAATGGTTTTCAGATGGATACTCAACTTGTTTGGTTGCATTATGAATGCACCTTCTTTGGCCATCTGAATTCTAGAGTGAGACTTGAATCCAGTTCTTCTAGTTCATAGGCAGGCATTCTACCCACTGCACCCAAAACACTGCCATGAGATCAAAATGCTGCAGTATACATGACCTTAGTGTCGTCATAGTTTTACACTTCGAGATATATATTTCTGAGGAAAGTGTTGTGCTCCTGATAGCACATGACTCTAAAAGGAACAACTAATCATTTGATAATTAATCAAATTTAAAAAAACAATGTATTTTCTGCAGCATGTACAACCACGCTTTCCTGCTGCTGCAAATGCAGCAAAGAACAGGTGGCCTAACATTGGCCTGTCTTATGAGGCTTTTCAGGTGAAAACTCTCAGCTGGTGGACCTGTGTCATAAAATTGGGAAAAATGAACCCGGTCCCACCCTGCTGGCAGGGTATCACATGGCCCACCCAAGGAGGGCACCTACAGTAGACCCCACTGGAGGAAGCAGGACAGAGGCCACAGAGTGTATCGCTGACAGCCATTGGTAACCCATCTGACTGGGTCAGATGGTGGGATTAGAAGCCCACCCACCGGTGCCAGTCACTGATGGGGTCGGGTTACCAATGTGGAAGGTAATGTGTCGGGGGGAACGGCCAAGGGGTGGGGGTGGGACTGGAAGGGGGGACATGCGGACGCTGCAGCTGCAGTGCAACCCAAGGCCACCGTGTAGCCTGTTGGACCAGAATGGGCATGGGAATACTCACCATGCTGACATACCTGCCCTTTTTCCCCAACAGAGAATGAATGCCGAAGGACAGGCCACATGTATGCCGTTGACGCCTGTCCTTCAGAGCCTGCTGGAGCGAGTGTGTTGACGAAGATTTGGGCTAACCAGAGGGACCGTGTGACATCCATGCCAGATGGTGGTGCACCTGGAACTGCAGGGATATGGAGGAGGATATCCGCTCCCAGTTGCCGTCAAGGTGATGGTCGCCCTGAACCATTTTGCCAAGGAGTCCTTCCAGGCACCGAGCTGGGATAGGATGCCCTATACTACTTGGCAGTGAAGTATAAACACTTAAATGTGGACCGGTCCCTCAAGGATGACCGGGTGGGCAGGATTTGCTGCCATCGCTGGCATGCCCCAGGTCCAGGGGGTGATAGATCAGACACATGTCCTCCTATGGGCATCGGCATATGAGTGGGTGCCCTTCATCAATGGGAAGGACTTCTACTCCAAGTATGTGCAGGTAGTATGTGACCAGCGGCTGCACATCATGCACATCTGCGCTCAATATCCAGGCAACATGCACAACACATACATCCTGGCACACTCAACAGCGCCTGACACATTCGAGGTGCCACCTCGGGTGAAGAGTTGGCTCTTGGTTGACAAAGGCGTGGTAGTATCAGGTATTGCAGTACCCGAGAGGCTGTAGACCATTGGGTAAACCTAGGAGTTTACCATTGGCTGTTTGGTATGTTGCTCCGCCCTGATAGGTGGGGTATAGGAACAGGTGCCGTCCCAGCAGCCCTCATTCTGTACCGAAGCTGCTGGGGAACATATCTAGTCTATTAAAGCCTTCAGTTATGATACAACGTCGTCTTCGAGTTTAATTGATTGTGCATCAATTTAATAGACTACTCTTGAGCTGAAAGAATGGATCTCCGAATCAAGCTGGAGTGTCTGCAACTCAGCCCCCACGCAGAGAACTCAGCTGCGATTTTTAAGCACAGACTGGCGTGTTTTAAAGGCTACCTCGAGACGGCCGGAGGCAGCCCCTCAGGAGAACAGAAACTGCATCTTCTGCACTCGAGAATAAGCCCTGGAATCTTCTCCCTCATCGAGGAGGCGGAGGACTATGATGATGCGATCGAACTGTTAAAGGGACATTATATACGCCCCGTAAACCAGGTCTACGCACGTTACCTGCTTGCAACGAGACGGCAAAGCCCCAGGGAATCATTGGAGGAGTTCTATCGTGCGATACTGGTGCTGGGCAGAAGCTGTGGCTGCCCGCAAGTTTCGGGCAGCGAGCATACGGAACTTCTAATCTGGGATGCCTTCGTAGCAGGTATGAGCTCTTCAGAGATCCGCCAAAGACTTTTAGAAAAGGACACCCTGGGACTTAGAGAGGCACGGGCCCTGGCAGGGTCCATGGATGTTGCCTCCAGAAACGCGCAGTCCTATGCGCCCGACCGCGCAGCGGCCCCCTGGGCTGCGTGGCATCCCGCAGCGGCAGCCCCACAGACCTTCCCCGTGTCCCCGCAGGCCTGCGCTGTAAGACGGCCCGCTAGCTCCGTTGGGCCCCGTTGCTTCTTCTGCGGGCAGGCAAAGCACCCCCGCCAGCACTGCCCAGCCCACAACTCCACCTGCAAAGGGTGCGGCAAGAAGGGCCATTTTGTGGGGGTCTGCCAAGCATGAGCCATGGCTGCGGTCGCCAGCGACTCCGGACCGCCGCGGCAATGTCCCACTCGGGCCCCAGGCAGCCAGCACTCGCCGCCACCCCCTATCCGAGGGCCACGCCCGACCCACGGCCACGGCCATCTTGCCCTTCGGATGCCACGCTGGATGGATGGGCGCCGCCATTTTGTCCATCCCCACCGCCATTTTGTATATTCCCGACCACCATGTGCGATCCATGGGAGACGCCATCTTGGATGGGGCCCCAGGCCCCCAGCACAGCCGACTACATGCTGCCCGATCACAACCCACAACTGCTCCATCTGGCCTCGGTGACGCTGGACCAAAATCGACCTCGGACACTCGCAACGGCAACGACGATGATCTTCATCGACGACCACGAGACGTCTTGCCTGATCGACTCTGGGAGCACGGAGAGCTTTATACACCCCAACACGGTAAGGCACTTTCACTTGTTACCCACCCTGTAAACCAAAGAATCTCCCTGGCCTCCGGGTCACACTCAGTGGAGATAAAGGGGTTCTGCCTCGCAAACCTTACTGTCCAACGCAGAAAATTCAACAATTTCCGCCTTTATGTCCTGCCGCACCTCTGCGCGGCTACACTCCTGGGGTTGGACTTCCAATGTAACTTGCAAAGTCTAACTTTTAAATTCGGCGGCCCTATAGCCCACCCTTACTGTCTGCGGCCTCGCGACCCTTAAAGTCGACCCGCCTTCCCTATTTGCGAACTTCACCCCGGATTGCAAACCCGTCACCACCAGGAGCAGACGGTACAGTGCCCAGGACCAGACCTTCATCAGGTCAGAGGTCCAAAAGCTACTGAGGGAAGGGGTCATTGAAGATAGCAACAGTCCCTGGAGAGCTCAAGTAGTGGTGGTAAAGACCGGGTAGAAACATAGGATGGTCATTGACTACAGTCAGACCATCAACAGGTTTACGCAGCTGGATGCGTACCCTCTCCCCCGCATATCCGACCTGGTGAACAGGATCGCGCAATACAAGGTCTTCTCCATGGTGGATCTCAAGTCTGCCTACCATCAGCTACCCCTCTGCACTAGTGACCGCAAGTACACTGCCTTTGAAGCAGATGGGCGGCTCTACCAATTTTTAAGAGTTCCCTTTGGTGTCACTAATGGGGGTCTGGGTCTTCCAACGCGAGATGGACTGAATGGTTGACCGATACGGCTTACGCGCAACGTTCCCATATCTGATAACTTCACCATCTGCGGCCATGACCAGCAGGACCACGACACCAACCTCCGAAAATTTCTCCAGACTGCGAAAATCCTTAACTTAACGTACAATAAGGATAAATGCGTCTTTAATGCAAAATGGAGTTATAGGCCCCGACCCTGAGCGCATGCGCCCCCTTATGGAATTCCCCCTCCCTCACTGCCCCAAGACCCTGAAGCGCTGCCTCGGGTTTTTCAGCTATTACGCACAGTGGGTCCCCATCTACGCCGACAAAGCCCGACCCCTAATCCAGTCCACAACCTTCCCCCTGTCGATAGAGGCCCGCCAGGCCTTCTGCCGCATCAAAGCAGACATTGCAAAGGCCACGATGCGCGCCATCGACGAGTCCCTCCCCTTCCAGGTCAAGAGCGATGCGTCCGACGTAGTTGTGGCGCCACCCTCAACCAAGCAGGCAGACCCGTGGTCTTCTTCTCCCGTACCCTCCATGCTTCTGAAATTCACCATTGCTCGGTCGAAGAGGAGGCACAAGCCATAGTAGAAGCTGTGCGACACTGGAGGCATTACCTGGCTGGCAGGAGATTCACTCTCCTCACTGACCAACGGTCGGTGGCGTTCATGTTCGATAATGCACAGCGGGGCAAGATAAAAAGCAACAAGATCTTGCGGCAGATAGAACTCTCCACCTACAACAACGAGATCTTGCACCGCCCTGGGAAGCTAAACGAGCCTCCTGATGCCCTGTCCCGCGGCACGTGTGCCACCGCACAAGTGGACCGCCTCCGAGCCCTCCATGAGGACCTCTGCCACCCGGGGGTCACTCGCTTTTTCCACTTCATCAAGACCTGCAGCACGGTAGCCTTGTGGATAGCACAATTGCTTCACAGCTCCAGGGTCCCAGGTTCGATTCCAGCTTGGGTCACTGTCTGTGCGGAGTCTGCACATCCTCCCCGTGTGTGCGTGGGTTTCCTCCGGGTGCTCCGGTTTCCTCCCACAGTCCAAAGATGTGCAGGTTAGGTGGATTGGCCATGATAAATTGCCCTTAGTGTCCAAAATTGCCCTTAGTGTTGGATGGCGTTACTAGGTTATGGGGATAGGGTGGCGGTGTTGACCTTGGGTAGGGTGCTCTTTCCAAGAGCCGGTGCAGACACGATGGGCCGAATGGCCTCCTTCTGCACTGTAAATTCTATGACCTGCCCGACTCCATCGAGGAGATCAGGACAGTCCCAGGGACTGCCAAATCAGCGCGGAGTGCAAACTGCACTTTTACCGGCCAGAGAGGGTGCACCTGATAAAGGCTTCCCGTCCCTTTGAACGCCTCAGTATGGACTTCAAAGGCCCCCTCCCCTCCACCGACCGCAACACGTATTTCCTGAACGTGATTGACGAGTTCACCATCCCCTGCCCCGACATGACCACAACCACCGTCATCAAGGCCCGCCAGGGTATCTTTACACTGTTCGGTTTCCCTGCATACATACACAGTGATAGGGGGTCCTCCTTTATGAGCGACGAATTGCATCAATTCCTGCTCAGCAAGGGCATCGCCTCAAGCAGGGCGACCAGTTACAACCCCCGGGGAAACGGGCAGGTAGAGAGGGAGAACGGAACGGTCTGGAAGACCGTTCCACTGGCCCTACGTTCCAGTCCTCCCGGAGGCCCTCCAAGCCATCCTGCCGCTGCTCAACTACCAATCAGACACCTCATGAACGTCTCCTCGTCTTCCCAGGAAGTCCTCCTCCGGGACCTCGCTCCCAACCTGGCTAGCGACACCCGGACCCATCCTGCTTCGGAAGCACGTGCGGGCGCACAAGTCGGACCCGTTGGTCGAGAGGGTCCACCTGCTGCACGCTAACCCCCAGTACGCCTACGTGGCGTTCCCGGCCGGCCGGCAACATATGGTCTCCCTACGAGACCTGACGCCCTCTGGACCCCCACGCGCACCCGAACCATTACCCCCACCCCCTCTCCCCCCACAGCACCTCACTGGAGGGTCGGTCCTCCCATCACTCCTACCTAGGCCATTCCACCCACCGACGCCCCCTACAGGCTCCCCCCTCTTGTGCCAACCGTTTGCCCCACCAGCGCCATCTAGGGGTGACGAAACTGCCATGGAAAACGAAGCCACGCTCCCTGAGTCGCAGGCGCCCGGACCCCCACCAGAATCACCACCGAAGCTCAGACGATCCAGCAGGATGATTAGGCCACCCGGCCGACTGATTGCTACACTGTAACTGTAACTGTAAATGAACACTGGCTGTATATATCTTCCACGCTTGTAAATATTCACGGTACCTCCATATCTGATCATACCATGTTAAATGCAATTGTAACCACTGGCCACCACCCCCGCCGGACTCTTTTTTAACAGGGGGTGAATGTGGTAGTATCAGGTATTGCAGTACCCGAGAGGCTGTAGACCATTGGGTAAACCTAGGAGTTTACCATTGGCTGTTTGGTATGTAGCTCCACCCTGATAGGCGGGGTATAAGAACAGGTGCCATCCCAGCAGCCCTCATTCTGTACCGAAGCTGCTGGGGAACAGATCTAGTCTATTAAAGCCTTCAGTTATGATACAACCTCGTCTTCGAGTTTAATTGATCGTGCATCAAAAGGCAATTTGCTGCGGTCGTGATTAATGGCGTCTGTCTGGAGGCCCGAGATCAACGCGGACAACCATTACAACGATGGCCATGCAGCAACCAGGAGTATCATTGAGCGGTGCATTGGGGTCCTAAAGATACGGTTCTGATGCCTGGACTGTTCTGGTGGGTCCCTCAAACATAGCCCTAGGAGGGGCTATAACATCGTGCTGACCTGCTGTGCCCTGCACAACATCGCGTTGCAGAGGGGAGACATGCTGGCGGAGAGAGATGAGGAATGCCAGGCTTCATCTGACGAGGAGGATGCGGAGGAAGGCCAGAATGGATAGCGCATGGGGCTCAGGCAGGCACAGGAGGCCACGCAATGTGTGTGCCAGGGCCGCCGCATACGGGAGAACCTCATCACCTCCAGGTTCGGCAACTAGGAGGCCTGGACACTGGCAGCCAGTCACCCTGTCCCAGCTCCCACATGTCCCCCGATCCACCCCCTCCTTTCCGGAGAGCCACCCACGCCATAAGCTTCACCCCCCCCCCCCTCCGAACTGCCCACAAGCTTCACTACAGGGTGCTGCCCCTGGGTTGGCAGTATCAGTGGGTCTGGTCCATGAGATGGAGGTTGATGATGACCCGCTGTGCGATGGGCTTTTGTGCTCTGCATCATTCAGCAATGCCTGACCTCTGCCTTCAGTGTCACATTCCACTATCTGCCGGGTGATCCCTGCATGCATGGCTGGCCATTCCATTGCACAGGGCCATAGACTCTCTGGAGAGGCGGGGGTGGGTAATGGGTTGAGGGCGGGGGAACGGTTATGGAGGTGGTGAGCGGTGATAGGCCACTAACCAGGTAGGCCACACCACATGGCACCCCCACATCTCTGGCCCTGTCACCAGGCGGAATGTCAGACTGCAATAGGGGTCCTACCCCATGCCTTCCTCCAACACCCACACCTCACACAACCGGCCTCCCACAGCACCATCTCTCCCACCCGGCACATCCTCTGCACCCAGCCCAGCCAAGCCCACCTCTTACACCTTTCAGATAGAGGATGGAGGAAGTTCTGAACATAGAAAATAGGAGCAGGAGGAGGCCATTCTGCCCTTGGAGCCTGTTCCGCCATTCATTATGATCGTGGCTGATTATCCAAGCCAATAGCCTAATCCCGCTTTCCTCTCCCCCACAACCCAAAATGATGTGCAAGGTAGATGGATTGAACACACTAAATTGCCCCTTAATTGTAAAAAAATTAATTGGTACTCTAAATTTATATTAAAAAACACTACTTCCTGTGGTAACAAACTTCCCAGACTGACCATTCTCTGGGTGAAGAAATTTATCCTCATCCATGTCCGAAATGGTCTACCCCATATCCTCCTACTGTGGTCCCTGGTACTGGACACACCCACCATCGGGAACATCCTTCCAGCATTTACGCTGTCACTGTGGGGGGTCTGCCTATCACAATGATCTCTGTGGGGGTGTCCCCTTATTACATCGTTCCCTGTGTGGGGTCTCCTTATTACATCAGTCCCCGTGGGCAGTCTCCATATTACATCAATCCCTGTGGGGGGTCTCACTGTTACTGGGGTCCCTGTGGGGCCTCCCTATTACATGGGTCCCTGTGGGGCCTCCCTATTACAGGGGTCTCTGTTGCACCTCCCTATTACAGGGGTCCCTGTGGGACCTCCCTATTACAGTGGTCCCTGTGGGGCCTCCCTATTACAGGGGTCCCTGTGGGGCCTCCCTATTACAGGGGTCCTTGTGAGGCCTCCCTATTACAGGGGTTCCTGTGGGGCCTCCCGATTACAGGGGTCCCTGTGGGGCCTCCCTATTACAGGGGTCCCTGTGGGGCCTCCCTATTACAGGGGTCCCCGGTTCACCCCTGTACTTGGGGGTGGGGGATGGGGCACCCAGGCAATCCGAGGGTTGGGGACTCCTGTGTGGCGCAGGGAAGGGGAGCTTTGGGGCTGATTTGTGGTGCGGGGGGAGGGGGGGTTTGGACCTCGGATGGGCTTGGATGGTCTCTATCATTGTGACGGCTCTGTTGTGGTGGATCTCACGATGGGCCAAGGGGGCAGCGATTGCCCCTTTGCGCCACCACAACAGGGCCACGATTGTAAAGATCATCGTGAAATGTGCCCACGTGATCCCGGCCGCGGCTACCGAAGAATCATGGGAGGGCGGAGCATAGGGTGCTGGGCCCTCTAAATAGATGCAAATTACAACCCAATTACATTCATGTACATGCTTCCACTGGCATGGAGCTCGTTCACTTCACCAGCTGGAGCATGGCGTTTGGGTTGGTGACGTTCCTGATTTTAACCCGACTCCCAATTCTCCATCCCATTGGGGAAGACATTCCAGGTGTCCTGGGGATGGAGAATCCCATGCTTAGTGGCTTAAACAGAGAATCCCACCCTACTTCTCATGTGCATACATCAACCATTTGAATGAACTTGTACTTGTCGTGCCGATCTGCCTTTTTATTCTTTCACAGGATGTGGCTATCACAAGCTAACCAGCATTTGTTGCCCATCCCGAATTGCCCGTGTCCTGTCCTGCCTTTATACGTTCTTCGAACAGGAGTCTTGATCTTGCCATCTTGGTTATGCCAGGGATAGGAGGCCAAGATTTGGGTTTCCTCACATACTCTGGGGGATTGGCTGCATAACATAAGGTAAGCCATTGTTCACAATGAATCAAATGTATCCTTCTCTGTTAGAGAGGGACAGGTTGTTAGACAGCTTGACAGGTGTAGCACAATCAATCACTCACGAGACGAGATGAGAAGGAGTCAATCGATGGCTTTATTACGCAGACTTGTTCCCCAGCAGCACAGTTACGGAATGCGGCTGCTGGGAAAACCCGGGCTCTTATACTCCGCCTTACTGGGTGGAGCCAGTAGGCGGCTGATCCAATTGGGACCCGGCGTCTATCCACCAATAGCCTCTCGGCATCACAGGGTACCGTAATACCCCTAATGCATACCACCACATTCAACCCTTGTTAAAAAAGAACCCGGTAGGGGTACTGGGCCGTATGGTGGTAGTGGTTTACAGAATCGGTACCTGGGATGCCACTAACACAGCGGCTATGCTCCGATACCAAACTACTAGCACTATTTACAATGCCGCTTTTACTGGACAACTGAATTATTTACAAAGGCATTTCTTGCTTTGTTATAATGATTTGATGAGTCAAATGGGTGCCCTGGTTGTCGTCCTCAATCGTCTCAGCCCCGTTGGTGATGCAGGCGCTGGCTTGGGCACCGTCGTCTCTGGGAGCGTAACGATGTCTCTTCCTGCTTCACTACCCCTAGGCGGGGCCGGGGAAGGACCGATTCACCCGGGAAGGGAGCTGCTGTGGGGCGGCCAGTGGGAGGGAGGGGGTGATTGGTGTTGGGGGGGGTTGTAGATCCGGTGGGCGGCAGGTCCCGCAGAGAGACCGTGTCCTGTCGGCCGTCGGGGTGCGCCACGAGGCGTACAGAGGGTTCGCGTGGAGGAGGTGAAACCTCTCGATCAACGGGTCCGATTTGTTTGCCCGCACATGTTTTCGGAGCAGGACGGGTCCCGGGGCTGCCAGCCAGGTCGGGAGTGATGTTCCGGAGGAGGACTTCCTAGGGAAGGCAAGGAGGCGTTCGTGAGGTGTTTGATTTGTTGTGGTACACAGCAGCGACCGGATGGAGTGAAGGGCGTCAGGGAGGACTTCCTGCCAGCGGGGTACTGGGAGATTTCTGGACTGTAGGGCCAGCAGGACGGTCTTCCAGACTGTTCCGTTCTCCCTCTCTACCTGTCCGTTACCCCGGGAGTTGTAACTGGTCGTCCTGCTCGAGGCAATGCCCTTGCTGAGCAGGAATTGACGCAGTTCGTCGCTCATGAAGGAGGACCCCCTATCGCTATGTATGTAGGCGGGGAAACCGAACAATGTAAAGATGGTGCAGAGGGCTTTAATGACCGTGGCCGCGGTCATGTCGGGGCAGGGGATGGCGAATTGGAAACGGGAGTACTCGTCAACCACGTTCAGGAAGAATGTGTTGCAGTCGGTGGAGGGGAGGGGGCCTTTGAAGTCCAGACTGAGGCGTTCAAAGGGACGGGAAGCCTTTATCAGATGTGCTTTATCTGGCCTGTAGAAGTGCGGCTTGCACTCTGCGTAGATTTGGCAGTTCCTGGTGGCTGACCTCCTCGATGGAGTCGGGCAGGTTGCGGGTCTTCATGAAGTGATAGAACCGAGTGACCCCCGGGTGGCAGAGGTCCTCGTGGAGGGTTCGGAGGTGGTCCACTTGTGCGTTGGCACATGTGCCGCGGGATAGGACATCAGGAGGCTCGTTTAGCTTCCCAGGACGATACAAGATCTCATAGTTAAAGGTGGAGAGTTCGATCCTCCACCACAAGATCTTGTCGTTCTTGATCTTGCCCCGCTGTGCATTATCGAACGTGAAGGCAACCGACCGTTGGTCAGTGAGGGGAGTGAATCTCCTGCCAGCCAGGTAATGCCTCCAATGTCGCACAGCTTCCACTATGGCCTGGACCTCCTTTTCCACTGAGGAGTGGCGGATTTCTGAGGCGTGGAGGATGCGTGAGAAAAAGGCCACGGGTCTGCCCGCTTGGTTGAGGGTGGCCGCCAGAGCTACGTCGAACGCGTTGCTCTCGACTTGGAAGGGGAGGGACACGTCGATGGCGTGCATCATGGCCTTTGCGATATCCGCTTTGATGCGACTGAAGGCCTGGCGGGCCTCTGTCGACAGGGGCAAGACAGTGGACTGAATTAGCGGACGGGCCTTGTCCACGTAGTTGGGGACCCACTGGGTGTAATAAGAGAAAAAGCCCAGGCAGCGTTTCAGGGCCTTGGAGCAGTGAGGGAGGGGAACTCCATAAGGGGCCGCATGCATTCCGGGTCTGGGCCTATAACTCCGTTTCGCACTACGTAGCCGAGGATGGCTAGCCGGTCGGTGCTAAACACACATTTTTCCCTGTTGTATGTGAGATTCAGGGCCTTCGCGGTCTGGAGGAATTTTTGGAGGTTGACGTCGTGGTCCTGCTGGTCGTGGGCGCAGATGGTGACGTTAGCGAGGTACGGAAACGTGGCCCGCAAACCATACTGGTCAACCATTCGGTCCATCTCCCATTGGAAGACCGAGACCCCATTAGTGACGCCGAATGGAACCCTTAAAAAGTGATAGAGCCACCCATCTGCTTCGAAGGTAGTGTATTTGCGGTCGCTCGGGCGGATGGGGAACTGGTGATAGGCGGACTTAAGGTCCACCGTGGAAAAGACCTTGTACTGTGCAATCCGATTGACCATGTTGGATATGCGGGGGAGAGGGTACGCATCCAGCTGCGTGTACCTATTGATGGTTTGACTATAGTCTATGACAAACCTCTGCTTCTCCCCGGTCTTTACAACTACCACCTGAGCTCTCCAGGGACTATTGCTGGCCTGGATTATGCCTTCCCTCAGCAGCCGTTGGACTTCTGACTGGCTAAAGGTTCAGTCCTGGGCGCTGTACCGTCTGCTCCTAGTGGCGACGGGTTTGCAATCGGGGGTGAGGTTCGCAAACAGGGAAGGCGGGTCGACCTTGAGGGTCGCGAGGCCGCAGATAATGCGTGGGGGTATAGGGCCACCGAATTGAACCGGTAAACTCTGGAGGTTGCACTGGAAATCCAACCCCAGGAGTGTGGCAGCGCAGAGGTGGGGAAGGACGTAAAGCCGATAGTTCTTGAACTCCCTCCCCTGCACTGTGAGGTTCGCGATGCAGAACCCTTTGATCTCTACTGGATGGGATCGTGCTGCCAGGAAAATCTTTTGATTTCTCGGGTGGATCGGAAGGGGACAGCGTCTTACCATATCGAGATGTGTAAAACTCTCGGTGCTCCCAGAGTCAATCAGGCAGGGCGTCTCGTACCCGTTTATGAATACCGTCGTTGTTGCCGTTTGGAGCGTTCGGGGCTGCGACTGGTCCAAGGACGAAGCCAGTCGCTGTTGCTGCATCGGGGCGTTTTCCTCAGGCCCGGGGGGGCCGTCCATCCCGGGGTCCTTAGCCGTCAGCCAAGATGGCGCCGTCCACGGGTCACACACGGTCGGGGGTGGACAAGATGGCGCCGCCCATTGATCACACGTGGCCGGAGGAGCACAAAATGGCGGCGCCCATCCCTCCCACATGGAGTCCGGGACCAAGATGGCGGCGCCCGGTGGCCGCACATGGATCGTTGGGGGGGTTGTGGTTGGGGTCCTGGTTCTCCCCCGGAGATTGCGGCGACCCCCCAGGCCTGGCACACAGCTACAAAGTTCCCCTTTTTGCCGCACCCTTTGCAGAGGGCTGAGCGGGCCGTGCAGCGCAGTCGGGGGTGTTTTGCTTGCCCACAAAAGTAGCAGCGGGGCCCACCCACCCGGGTGATCTGGCACTCTGGCAGCACAGGCCAGTGGGGGGTGCCGGGGGTCCAGTTGCGGCGGGGGTCCACAGTGCCCAAGAGGCTGTCGCGCGGTCGGGGGAGTAGGCACGGGCGTTCTGCGATGCCACATCAAACGAGGCAGCGAGGGCCCGTGCCTCCTTGAGGCCTAGTGAGTCTCTTTCCAGCAATCGCTGGCGAATTTGGGACAAAAGCATACCTGCCACGAAAGCATCCCGAATCAGTAGCTCCGTATGTTCATTAGCCGGAACCGGTGGGCAGTTGCAATTTCTCCCCAGTATTGGCAGCGCACTGTAGAATTCGTCCAGCGATTCCCTGGGGATTTGCCGTCTCGTCACGAGCTGGTGGCGTGCGTAAACCTGGTTGACGGGCCGAACATAGAGTCCTCCCAGCATGGCGAGTGCCGCCTGGTAATCATCCGCGTCCTCCATGAGGGTGTAGTTTTCTGGGCTCACCCTGGAATGCAGGACCAGCATTTTCTGGTCTTCTGTAGGTATGCAGGTGGCAGTTCGGAGGTATCCTTCAAAACACGCTAACCAGTGTTTAAAAGTGGCCGCTGAATTTGCCGCGTGGGGGCTGATTCGCAGACACTCCGGAGTGATTCGGAGCTCCATGTTCTTTAAAGTCTGCGTAATAAATTGTAGCACAATCAATCACTCACGAGACGAGATGAGAAGGAGTCAATCGATGGCTTTATTACGCAGACTTGTTCCCCAGCAACACAGTTACAGAATGTGGCTGCTGGGAGAACCCGGGCTCTTATACTCCGCCTTACTGGGTGGAGCCAGTCAGCGGCTGATCCAATCGGGACCCGGCCTCTATCCACCAATAGCCTCTCGGCATCACAGGGTACCGTAATACCCCTAATGCATACCACCACAACAGGCACCAATCCTCAGCAAGCACAGGGCAAGGTATGGATGCAGGCCTTCATGAACTACCAGAACCAGTCTAGGGATTGAACCCATATTGTTAGTGTCCTTCTCCACCACATTCCAGCCAACTGAGCTAACTGACTCCTCACATTCCATAATGTGCACAGTATTTTTTCTATAGATTTCTCACCTGGAGGTCAGCTGGGTTGGCAAACTTGACTATTCATCAGTGTAGCTATCGCTATGAAGCCTGCTTCTCCTGGCCCACAAGCAGTGCTGTAAAGGCAATTAGCTGCTGCCCAAAACTAACCTTACCAACCACCAGCTTCTCGCTTCCCGTGGCTGTGAAAATGCAGCAAAGCAGATTAAATCTGAGACTGTTGCCTCATTAAATATTTAATTGACCGACCCTGGGAGCAGATCTCCTGTCCGACCTCCATTAAATCCAGAAGTGTGTGGGTTGATGGCGGGTTAATATTGGGTTTATGATTTTTAAGTTTTATAATCTCATTGGGTTTTGGGCAGTAGTATTCAGCACAAGCTTGCTGTTAATACAGTTGGTGAAGAACTATTGCATTATTTTTGGCAGTTAGCATTTGATTAATGTTGCATTTAACATTTTGCATAGTTTTTTAAAATTATGAATTTTTGTACTTTGACGAAAAATGCTTCACTTTGCAAGGCAAGCCCCCATTTGTTGTCTTTTCAGTTGTTCTTTCATTACAAATTGTAGCTGGCAAACCTCTGAAGATGTTTCCACCCTCCTGCTGCATAAGTTGGATGGTCTGAATAGTTTCACCTATCCCCTCCTCTGCTTCAGAAATGAACTGGGAAAGGGCTATCTCCTCAATTGGAGATGGCGGTTTATATCTGCATTTTAGTTTCAATATTCTGCTGCCTATTGGTGTGGCACTCTTCATTATGAAATAGCACATCATGGAGACAGCTGTCCTTTAATCAGGGCCCACAATCTAAGCAGCTCTCTATTGGCGTGAAATTTGGATACAAGTGCAAATTAACCACAGGTATTTCTGTTACATAGAGCTCGCAAAATATATATTAATAGATATATCATTTGAAATGGAAGTATAAGATAGCACAATAGCAATGTACAATTATATAGCGGACACGATTCAGCAGACTGAAGTTAATGTTTGCTGAATGGTGCCTTTAGCAGGGTGTTTCTCAGAGGCTTCAGCACCAAGAAACATCCTGCTATCCAACGGCACTTTTGTTTGGTCTCAGGGAGTTTCTCCCTGCGGAGGCCACACTTAGAGGGACTTCCAGCTGGCGAACCTCACCTCGTCAGCAGGAAAGGCTCTTTGCAGATCAGGATATCATTTTGTCTGGCAGCCTTGATCTCCTCCCCCACCTCCTCTTTCAGGCACCCCCTCCTGTGTATTTGATCTACCCCTCCTCCCCAACCTTACGGAGGTCCCCGAGAACCCACACCCCACACACCCTCGCTTGACCTGGTAAAGACCCCCCCCCAGGCCCTATATATCTGCCAGTGTCAACTTGCCACCCTGGAGGTGCTCCTTGGCAGTGCTACCTGGAAGTGCAAGAACGGCATTACCAGGGTGTCAAGATGGCAGTGTTATGATGCCCAGGTGCTGGAGGACTGCCCTGTTTCTGAGCACCCTGAACACCAATAAAAAATGGTGCTCTGGCGATGTCCCCCAGGCCTTTAGGTCCCAGGCGCCGAGTGAATCTGGCATCTGGATATTTAAATGAACTTTTATGCTCATTTAAATATTCAGATTTGGATCTCGCCCAGCAAGGTGACTCAGTCGGGTGACTCACATAAAGCTCGCACAGCATCTGAACTGCCTCTATAACAATGTTGGTCTTCTTGTGTATATCCATAGCCAAATCATAAATCTGCTTATAAGAAACTGTTTGGATCTTTTCTCCACATGGTTCACATAGCAAATCTTCCCTTTCCTATTAATTCAATTCTCCTATCTTTGGGAGAAATAGTACTAATAATTATTTTTCCCCCCAATATCAGCAGAAGTGCACAGAATAAGAAAAAAACATTAAACTAAATACTTTTCAATTGTTTGAATTCCTTTGTTAAATGGGATACTCTCTTCAAATCCAATTTGTAAATTAACAGTTTAAGTTTATTTTGGTTTTAAACTGATGCAAGTGTGTTTTGGGAAAATCTTACTCTGTATTATTTGTTTTTTCATTTATTCCAATTAAGGGGCAATTTAGCGTGGCCAATCCACCTACCCTGCACATTTTTTGGGTTGTGGGGGCGAAACCCACACAAACACGGGGAGAATGTGCAAACTCCACACGGACAGTTACCCAGAGCCGGGATCGAACCTGGGACCTCAATGCTGTGAGGCAGCTGTGCTAACCACTGCACCACCGATTTATTATTTCTTAATTCCTTTTCCTTTTATTATGTTCACTATCAGATAATATTAGTTGTCTGTATAAAAGATATTCAGATGCTAATGTTTTGGAAATTGTAATGGTGATTTGATAATTAAGAACATGAATGCATGAAGGCCGTGAATTTAGGCTCCATTATGCTGCTGGTGTTGGTCCTACAGAAGGCGCAAAGCAAGGAAATGGAGATGCCTATTCATCCAGTGTGGCCGGTGTAGAGCCTCAGGCTGGGCAGGGAGCTAGAACGGGCATGTCATGCATGTACCTGAATGAGCAGGATGGAGACTATAATGATATCAAACAGCCAGTCCACATAACAGCCCAGCGCCACAAAAGTGTCCAGCCTACAAGTCCATTAAGTGAATCCATTGTTGGCAATGCCCTTGGTATTCCAGCCTTTACGGCTTGCGTGCGATATTAGAAACACATTTCTGTTTTAATAACAAAGTGTGCCCTGCAGCAATATGGACGTGTGCCAACGAGGTGGAGGTTGCTGCAGTTACTTACATGCTATCTCTGTGATGTTGTGCGTTGGTGAGAGTGAATTGTTGTTGGCATTTATTGTAAGGCACGGTGTAAGAACACTTTTCTTGGCAACCTTCATGACTCCAGGAAATTTCTCCTTCATCTTTCTCCATGATGTGGCTCAGTGTCAAAGACAAACACCGTTCTCTGAAGTACCTTTTGCACCAAGACCTCCAAAGTTTTATCCCCAAGAGGAGACATCCTGTTCCTTAATATCCTTGTTCTGGTGACATAAGACAAAAATCTTTCAATGGGAAATGTGCAGCGGGAAATGTGGTTTCTAACTCACAGCAAAATATCAGGATTTCTTTCTCCATAGATCCTGATGTTTGACTCCATGAGTTCCCTTTGTATTAGCCAGTCTGTGACTTAAAAGAACTGACCTCATGAAATGATGTGCGGTTGGTTCAGTCTGCAGTGCGTGTTCCAGCCATCAATGTGCAGTAATACCACTGCCACTGTATTGCAGCTGCATAATTGACCCCAAATAGGCTTCTGGGAGTGATTCTTTTCAATTCTCATCACAACTAAAAACCATTCAAGCTTCAATCTCCCATTTTATGACTTTCTCTGACCCTTTAACTGTTAAAAAGACTGACTCCTGAATAAGGTGCTGTTGGTGCCGAGCAATGCTCGCAGGCAGCCCCCATCAGGAAATGGCAGGTCTGGAGGCCTTCATTGTCCAGCTGCTAAAATTAAGTGATGAAAAATCTGGGCTGCGGGCTTAAACCATTTCTCAATCATAGTGCCCGAAGTGAAGTATCCAGTTCAGCCATGTTATTTGCTGTAAACAAGCCCATTGATCCAAAAATCTCCACATCGTGCTATTCACTGATTCATTTGCTTGTAGCACACCTTTGGAAGAATTGTCAGTCATGAATGAGTTCCATGGGTGGAATGAATTATGGAGAAAGATTCTCGATGATCAATTATTGACAACTACATTCGATTATTTTCATGGGTGCTGCTTATAAGATTATTTTAAATTTGTTTTAATGGTTGATTTTCATTCAATAATGATTATCTACATGTGTGATGTTTGACATTATCTAACGTTTCGACATTTTCATTTTAAAATACACTCTATGCTAAGCTTTCAATGATTTTGTATGAATATTAGTAGGATAGAAATATCGGGCAGGATTCTCCGATTTCCCCAGCTGGGTATTTCTCGGTGGCATGCCATTCGTTAGCTGCAGGATTCTATCTTCCCGCCGCTTGCCAATGGGATGTCCCATTGTTACTACCCCAAGTCGCCGGGAATCCTGCTGCCAGCGGGATAAGTGAATCGCAATGACCGGAGAATTGCGGCCATTGTCAAGCCTTACAGGATTGAGAAATATTACAAGTAACTCCGGACTAACATATGTCTAATCCATTCATAGAATTACAATGCATTAACCAATGTGCAGAATTTCTAATTATGGCATAATGCTTATGCATAAAATCCTGACCCAAACTTCAATTTTCTTTTTTTAAACTGGTTGATGAATTAAATATTATCAGTTCACTGCCACCCTAGAAGCAGCAACACAATGAAAATCTCAGCAATTTTCTGGAAAACGTGTTTATTATAAAATGAATATGTTTATTCATGTCGCATCACAGCTCATTGATTCTTCTGTGCATCCCACATACATGTGGGCAGCATGTGAACAATATCTTTTCATCCAATGCAGATTTAACACCAGCACTGCTATTTTGGAGCTAATGGTGTCTCAATCATTGCAGGCCTGAACATGGAGCTGGAAGGACCCCACACCCGTCAGCAGATCTCTTTAAAGGGATCATCAGCTACTTTACAGGTTAGTTATTAATCGACTTCTACTGACAGTTGTTCTGATTGTAAAAGTGTTCTAAAGTTCTTTAAAGTTGTTAAAGTCAACAGGGAGTGGTCTGGGGGCAGCACGGTGGCGCAGTGGGTTAGCCCTGCAGCCTCACGGCGCCGAGGTCCCAGGTTCGATCCCAGCTCTGGGTCACTGTCCGTGTGGAGTTTGCACATTCTCCCCGTGTTTGCGTGGGTTTCGCCCCCACAACCCAAAGATGTGCAGGCTAGGTGGATTGGCCATTCTTAATTGCTCCTTAATTGGAAAAAATGAATTGGATCCTCTAAATTTGAAAAAACCAGGGAGTGGTCTGGCAGATGCAGAAAGACTTTGGCCTGACTTGAAAGAGTTGGAACAAAGATTCTCCCAGATATGGGTGCAGCAGCATGCATTGCCTTGGAATACAGCATGACCTGAAGGGCAGAGAGAACAGGGCACATTACGAAAAGGAAACAATGTTGGAGGAGTGGGGCGGAGGGCTCTCAGCAGCTGACGATCTCTACCTATGGTACTGAGGAGCAATTCTTCTGCCCGAGCCTAACTGACAGCAATTTGGTAAGGGCATCCTCACTGAAATACATCACTGGCTACAGTCACCATTACAACATCAGAGCATGTCTAGCACTGCAGTCCGAGTGATGTGAAGATGACCTTTAAAAAAATGTATTCAGGGGATATGGGCATCATTGGCACGGCTAGCATTTATTGCCAATCCCTAATTGCCTTTGAAGATGATGGGGAGCTGCCTTTTTAACCACATGGTGTAGGTATACCCACAGTTCTCTTAGGGAAGGAATTCCAGGATTTTGATTCAGCGACAGTGAAGGAATAGCAATATAGTTCCAAGTCGGGATGGTGTGTGACTTGGAGGGGAACTTCCAGGGTGTGGTGTTCTCGGTTATCCGCTGCCCTTGCCCTTCTAGATGGTCGTGGTCGTGCATTTGGAAGGTGCTGTCTAAGGAACTTTGGCGAGGTGCTGCAGTCCAACTTGAAGATGGTACATACGGCTATGACGCATGGCCTTGCAGTGGGCTCCTTTCAGATTGCAAGGGCGTATATCCAACTAATTACAGTTTGCCGTGCAGTATTGTGTAAGGGACTTCACTGCGAGTCCCTGTTCAAAAACAGACTACAATTCAACTTTTCTTGCTACACTGCTAAGTGCTTGAAGATGAACTACGAATATTAGTAAGAGTCCCGGGGTGCAATTCAGCGACCTCGTTGTTCCCGCCGCAAAATCCAGACGCAACGGGTGAATTCCACGAGAGCCCCAAATCGGGCTCCGCACGGGTAGATGGCAAGTCACCAGACTCGCTCCACCAGGCATGACCGTTGCTGGGTGAGATCCAGAATTGTATTTTTAAATGAACCATTAGGCTTTGCCAGGGGCACTTCCAGGATTACAGGCTGGCAGTGCCAGGATGCTGGGTGCCACGTTGGCACTGCCAGGGGCCATACCCAGGCCGGGGGGGGGGGGGGGGGGAGCGAGAGGGGCCTTGCTGATTGGAAGGGGGTTCCCATGGGCCCCGTCAAGGTTGGGAGAGTGAGGGTGGCAGCAAGTGGGGGAAGGGGGTGAAGAGAAATCTCTCTTAGTACACCCTTGTAGATGAGGAACCTCTCGAGGCCGAAGAAAATGGCAAAGTGATGTTAAATAGCAGGGTGATTCTCGGCGCTGCAGTCGCTGAGAAACATCCTGCCAAGGAGCACACTTCAGGCTGGATTCGCACCGCCCGCGGAAGATCGCCATGGGCAGGACGCGGACCACGGAAAGGCCCAGTGACCTTGGGTGGGAATTTCCGGTGGCCAGCTGGGCCTGTCCGGAGAATCCTGCCCTTAGTTTTAAGTCCACTGAATCGTGCCCCTGGATGATAGAGATTGTTTGCAAGTGAGGGATGGGGATTGTGGTGCCTTGAGCAAAGTGTGAAGTTGGTGGAACCTTTGGTGGGATAGAGCATTTGATGATGAATACACTACCCTTAATCAATGGTGTGAGATCATTATATCTTTTGCAGAGGAATACCAGGTCCTTGGTACTAACCCACTGGCATTCACCATCATGACTATCTGGTCCCACTTCTATCTGACCATTTGCCTGAAGGGCCTCCTGACTCCATGTGGACATATTTCTCTTCTTTGCACCTCCTCCAACAAATGTCCCCAGTGGAGTCCGAAAAGCTTGGATCACATGTTGTGCAATGATTCAATCTTTCTCCTTGTCAGAGTGACTTGCACAATGACAGTGCCTGTCTTCACTGGAGAAGGCACAAATAACATCCCAGAAATCATTCAGGGAGCCAGGGAGAGAGGAGCCTGGAACAATTACAATCACCAGGAATTGGATACTGAGAAAATGATGAGAAGTAAAGGCAGTTTTCATCCAAGGGCCTGAAACAAAATGTGTACTGAGGTAGTAAATGCATTGGTTTTAATTTTTCAACATCCTTTGGATTCTGGGAAGATCTCCACAGATTGGAAAACAGCAAATGGTTTCAAGGAGGGAGGGAGACAGTAGCCAATTATCCTGACATCTGTCACAGGGAAAATGCTTGAATCTATTATTAGGAGGTTATAACAGGGCACTTAGAAAATCTCAATGCAGTCAGGCAGAGTCAACGGGCGTAATTCTCCGGAAAAAAGTGTGGTAGCGAGCGGGAATTGCCGCAAGCTTCCCGACGTTCGGGCCAGCGAGGCCGACAACGCAATTCAACATGAAATAGTCCACTTAACGAGGCCTCATGGGATTCTCACCACAAATGAAGGCTCACCAGCTGATTCACCGGGACCACGCTCAGCAGCCCCCCGCTAACAAAGTCGAACAGCACTGAAGCTGCACTTGCCCAGCCAATCCCAGCCAGCTCACAACAATGGCGGCATGGAGATCGGCCCCAAGATTCGGAGATGCTGAGTTGGGGAAGCTCCTAGATGCTGTGGAGGCCAGGAGGGATGTTCTGTACCCTCGAGGGTCCCTGAGAGTCAGCCACAAGGCAGTCAGTGCTGCCTAGGATGAGGTGGCGGCAGCTGTCAGCTCGGGGGTATGACCAGGAGGACTGGCCTTCAGTGCCGGAAAAAAGGTCAATGATCTACACCGAGCAGCATGAGTGAGTAGATGCCAATGCCCCCAACCCGCCCCAAGGGAGCATCCACTCCCCCAACTCTCCAAGCAACCCCCAGCCCTTCAACCAAAACCCCCTCCTCTCTCAACTCCCCAACCCCACCACCAATGTGAACTAAGCGTGTGGCTAATGATGCCCTCTCTGTGTCTCCTCAGCTCTCCCATAATCATCGGGAGAGGTCCCATACTGGTGGAGGGGTGCAGGACTTAAGAATCCTCACTTCCTTTGACGAGCGGTTCCTGGAAGTGACTGGGGTGGCTGAGGACAGATCGGTCAGCCACGTGGAGGCTGGCGGATGCTGCAGAGGTGAGGAACCACCAGACTCCACCAGGAGAACCAACACGAGTAGTGGTTGACTTACTGACTGACCCATCCCTCCCACTGACCACATGTCCATTCTCCTGCAGGCCCTCCAGCCGACGGAGCCGGCCCATTCCGGGTGGTCCCCTCTACTGACTCTGAGGAGACCACCTTGGAAGAGAGCTCCGAGTATGCAACTGTAGTCGCGGCACAGCTGTCATCCCCACCCCCCCACCAACGCAGAAACTCGCTTCTCGGTGGGACATGTTAGTGGTCAAGCTTCTGGGGCACAATCTGGTGAGCACCACACCGCTGATGATGCACAACGGGTGGAGGCAGCAGTTGGAGGGCTGCCGGATCCCAGGACCCAGCTGGGGTCCCAGTCTGATGCTGAGCCTGTGGTGCAGAGGTTACCGGAGCTGATGGAGACGATAGGGAGTAGCCGGTATGTTCAGCGCCATTCAAGCAGATCCATAGTCGATTGGAGGTAGTGCCAGAGGCTACGGGTGCAGGAGATGGCGCCGGCAATGAGTGGCACCGAGGCCAACACTGCTAGGGTGACAACTGCAGTGGAAAGCCTGGTACGTGATGTCGGCACAATTGGTGAATGTGTCCAAGGCACCATGCAGTTTGTGACGGTCATGGCTGAGGGTCTCGGCCGGATGTCCGACTCGCTGGAATTTGTGACCCGGTACCAGGCTGACCTTGATGAGGTTCTGCGGGACGCAGATGGGCATGGCCAAGGCGCTGCAGAGATTGTCCCATTCATAGGTGGGCATGGCTGAGGCACTGCAGAGCATGGCGCAGTCACTGAGGAGCATCGCCGAGGGCATTGATATTATGGTGCACACCATGGGGAACCGCCAGGGCTGGCAGTGCCAGATGGTGAAGGGGCAACCGGGGCTCAAACCAGATGCCCCTCCATCTGAAGGTGGATTTCAGGGCGTTAAGGGCACCGATTGGAAGGAGGGGATGCAGGGTGCCAAGCCGGACCTGTTTCATGACTGGGGGTGTTGGCCACCAGCTCCCCCGAATTCCACCGCTCTGATAAGGTCGCGTCTCACGGTCAGCACAAGGGACAAGGAGGCACCTGCAGCGGCAAGAAAACCCCGCTATTCAACAGCACTTTGCCGTTAATTTTGGCCTCAACGAGGAACACCCTGTCGAGGCGACACTTTAGTTATTTCCTGCAGAGGTGAGCTGATTGGGGTGCCATTTCTAAAGGCAGCTCCGATCTTTCGAAACCCTCAGCGGACTCCGGACTGCAACATTTCACCAACCTACCTCTTCCGGGGTCCTCCAGCACCGCCCCCCTCACCCTACCTCTTATACCTGGCATGGAAAACCTGGCACCCAGGCACCTTTGCAGTGCCAATGCCAACCTGGCAATGCCACCTGGGTATCCTGGCAGTTCCAGGGTGGCACTGCCAGGGTGCATGGTTGGCAGTGCCAAGGTGGCAGGTTGACAATGCCATGGTGCCAGCTGCCATCAGGAGTGTCAAGATGCCACTCTGCCTTGCCCCCAACCACCTGGGTGTCTCCGATGTCTGGGAGACCCCCACAGGTGCTGTTATGGTTGGTCCACGTTTGTATGGACCAGAACTAAATGACAACCTGGCGAGGTCTTCCAGGCATTTCTGGTGAATCCCAGGCTTTGGGAGAATCTGACAAACGTATATTTAAATGAGGCTAATGAGCGCATGCGAGATCAAGATTGCGACATCTCATGAGGCTCGGTTTAATCTGGCGAGATGTCTTGAGCATCGCGAGTCTCGCGAGAGGCCGTTAAATCGCACCACACATCTAGAGTACCATCCACATATTTGGTCTCCGCATTTAAAAAGGGACATAATTACATTCGAAGCAATGCAGAGAAGATTTACTCGACTGATTCCTGGGATGAAGGGGTGGTCTAGTGAGAGGCAGATGGACAGATGTGGCTGAGGATTGAGTGGTGATCTTTCAGAAAGATGTCAGATGCTGAGGGGGTTTGACACGGTGCATGCTCAGAGGATGTTTCTCCTACTGGGAGAGACCAGGACAAGGGGACATACTTTAAAATAAGGGGTCTGCCATTCAACACAGAGGTGAGGAGAATTTCTTCTCTCTCAACAGGGAGTTAGTCTGTGGAATTATTTTCCCAGAAAGTGGTGCTGACAGGGTCATTGAATATTTTAAGTCTGTGTTAGTTAGATTGTTGACTGAGAAGGGAATCAAAGGGTATGTGGGATAGAAAGGGACCACGATCGATTGGCCTCGTCATGCCCATCTCGGTGATGCGACGAGGCTGCTAAATTTCGTGAGAGACCTCTTGTAAGATTTATAATGCTCGGGACACCTCGCGAGATCTAACCAGTCTCCCAAGGTCCGGAACCGAATGCCCACACCTTGGAGAACTCGCCTTGGTGCCGTTTAGCACTGCTCCACAGAAACGTGGAGCTGGCATGGCACCAGAGGGATCCCAGGAAACCGGAAGCTCCTGGGTTGTTGGGCTCTGGGCAGGGTGGTAGCCTAGGACCCCTTGTGCCACCTGGACACCGTGGCACTGCCAGCCTGGCACAATGGCAATGCCACCTGAGAACCCTGGCAGTTCCACTCTGGTATTGCCAGGTTGCCCAAGTGGCACTGCCAAGCTTGCGAGGACACTGCCAGGTTGCTAGGCTAACAGAGCCAAGACGCCCAGATGCTAGGCTGCCCGTGCCAGGAATCAAGGGTGGGGGGGTGTCCTGCCCTTTAGAGGTGGGCTCGAGCAACCCCTAATTGGTAAACTGGGGTTTTTGGTGGGTCCGGAGGCCGCGATGGGGGACCGGGAGATCTGGATGACATTTAAAAATGGCACCCTGATCTCTTCCTCTACTAATGAGCTGAGCTAAGCTCATCAGTGCAGGAAATGAATGTAAGGGGCTTTCCATGCCGAGGCACAAAAAGAACCAGAGTCCCTTTAATAGCAGGTCGGGCGCCGAGAACCACCCTGCTAAACACGTCCAAAATGGAACTTTTGTTTTCATTATATGGCACCCAGGAAGGTAGAGACCGCAATCAGGTCAGACACTATCATATCAAATGGCAGCGCAGACTTGGGGTCAAATGGCCAACTCCTGCTCATAATTTGTATGTTTGTATGTCCCAGAACCTGTTCCAGCCATAATGCACCTTCCTTTTAAGAGAGGCAGGCTGCCTCTCATTAGTCGAGGCACACCTTAAACCGTGCTAGTTTCATAATTTTGGGCTCCTACTGTGGTGTGAAGCCACTGTACAGCACATTTGGTACACATTGCAGTCATGGTAATAACGGTGGTGTGCGCCCATCCTCACACTGATCGCATTGCGAAAGCCTTGTCCATTTTTAAATCCAATTTAGTACCCTGCCCCCGTGAGTAAAGGCTGATTTCCAGCAACATACTTGAATCACTTTAAACATTTTCCACTTACAATCACGTGACCATTTTCAATTCCTTCTCTGTGTTATGTTAGCACAGGTTGTCCAATGAGTGAAAGAATATATTGTTTTCTATGGCTCTGTATCAACCTTGCTCTCCTGAAACTAAAATACATTATTTTAATTATAAGGTTGGTAAATTCATATCAAAGTAATTGTGATTTATCACAAGTCCTGTAAATCTGTATAATTTCAGGGAGATCTTTTGTCTAAGAAACAGTCACAATTGTTTTTCTTTTAATCAATGCTTTTCAAACTTTTCCCTGTGAGGGTTTCCTAAAAGCAATTACAACTTCAGAAACCTGTAAATATTGACTCCCTGCCAACATCTATCCTAAATTTCAAAGACACCTGGGCATGATTCAACAGAAAGAAAATCCATGTCCAGTTTCGGGCGTGTTTAATGGGGTATTTCTCAGCGGCTCTAGCACCGAAAAACATCCGGCTAATCAACGGCACTTTGTCATCTCTTTTGGCCTCGAGGTTTCTCTCTACTGAGGCTGTGCTTGAGTCAGTTCTTGCTGACAAGCCCAGCAGGAAAGGCTCCTCGCAGATCGGGGTGCCATTTTGTCTAGCTGCCACAATCTTTCCCTCCCCTTCAGCCACCCTCTCCCATTTTGGACCCCCACCCCAACCTTGGGGAGGCCCTGGGAACATCCCCCCAGAGATCGGGGAGTACTTATAGTTTAAAATTTGTGTACTCGGCACCCTGTATCGCGGGGTTCGCGACACAGTACCCCCGGATCTGCACTGAATGCGAACCGGAAGCGAGGGAGATGGTTTGAGATGCGAGGGAGGTTTGGAGAGAACAGCGCCTTACTGTGTCTGGGTGTACGAAGCTCTCCATGCTCCCGGAGTCAAGCAGGCAGGGCGTTTCGTGCCCATTGATCCAGGCGGTCACCATGAAGTTCCTGAGGTGCTTTGGGCGTGGCTGGTCGAGGGTGACCGCGCCGAGTTGCAGATAGCCGGCGTGGTCGGAGGTGGTGGGGTGGTTCCAAGATGTCGACCCCCGTCGGTCGCCACGCTGCGCGGTCTGCGGGCCTGTGAGTCTGAGAGTCGGGCCTGTGATTTGGAGGACTTGGACCTGGCCAGGCAAACTTTGGCAGTGTCCTTTCTTGCCGCTGTCGCTACAGGTCGCGTTCCGAGCCGGGCAACGCTGCCTGGGGTGCTGGTGCTGGCCGCAGAAATAGCAGGGTAGCCCCCCAGGTTGGGCGGGCAGCAGCGCGGCACTGGCCTGGGGTACTCTCTGGTCGGGTGTTCACGAGGGGGGTCACGTGGTCGAAGGGGAAAGCGTTGAGGCTTTGAAACGCTACTTGTAGGGAGGTGGCTAGTTTTACCGTCTCTTCTAGGTCGAGGACGCCCTTCTCGAGCAGGCGCTGTCTGACGTTCCATGTGTTGTGAGGCCGTGATGGCCTCGTAGTTGAAGCTTTGCGCGAGTACTTTCAGGTCGTGTAGATACTCCTCCAGCAATTCCCCGTGGCGTTGGCAGTGAGTGGTGAGGAGATGCCGCGCGAACACTTCGTTCACCGGCAACAATTAGTGCCGCTTCAGGATCGCGACCGTGTCTGTGTATGTGGTCGCTTCCTCGATTTGCACGGAGATTCTGTGGCTCACCCGGGCGTGGAGGAGGCTCAGCTTCTGATCGTCAGTGACGGAGGGTGAGAAGGAGGCGGCGAGGTAGGCCTCCAAACAGCGGAGCCAGTGCGAAAAAATCCCTTTGGCTTCAGCGGCCTGTGGGTCACGTTCCAGTCGGTCGGGTTTGAGGGCTGCTTCCATCGCGATGTTGTAGCTGATTAAATTGATGCGACCATCAATTCACATGAGACGGAGAGTTGAAGTGAACAGTGGCTTTAATCAGCTAGAACTGTGCCTGCCTGCGACTGCTCTGCACTGAGAGTCGCCTGAAGGGCAGCAGCTCTATATACCTCCCCAAGGGGGCGGAGCCCACAAGGGCACCGATATGATACAATGCAGTGTAATACAATACAATGGTCCATAGGTGGAGCCCACAAGGGCAACAACATAGTACAATGCAATACAGTGGTGAATGGTTGCCATAATACATTCACCACAACCCTGTAACCGTTGTAACTGCACCTGCAGTAATACTCACTGTGACAGATTCTGCAAGAGTTTGGCAGTCATTTTAACCTAATTCGCAGGTCGGAAGCTGCGGGTGGGACGCGGGGGGGGGGGGTGTCGGGAGGGTCATGGCGCCATGCATCGAGGCATTCCCGATTGCGGGAAGTAGTGCCCAACGGCCGCAGCAGCCGGCTGTTAAAAATTCCGGCTGCGACCGGCTTTCAGAATGCAAGCCATGCAGTGGATGCGTGCCTGCTCGTCAGTGCGCAGGCCGGGAGCCCAGTGAGAAAGACCAGCTATTCCTGACGGCAGTACACTGATCCAGGAGCAGATTATTTTTAAATGACTGGAGTCTTCCTGCCTGAAGCGGTGGCAGAGAGCAGGTCACTCGCCCTGTACGCTGACAGCAGGTGTTCTGGGCGTGAGAGAGATTCCTCCATTTGGCAGCTGCCAGCAGTGCTGATGTGAACTCCGGGGCCTCTGGTGAACAGCCCATGAAGAAGAAGCTGAAAACAGGAACAAAGCAGCATAAAGAGGATTACTTGAGTTATGGGTTTATCAATTGTGCCACTGCACATCAGGATTCAAGGTTAATGTGTGTTATATTCAGGGAAGTACTGGCAAATGAAAGTTTAAAACTCTCAAAACTTCAAAGATATTTGAAGACGAAGCACAAACCTCTTGATTTTTTTCAACGAATGCAGTGAGATCTTAAATCATCAGCTGAAGTCATTAGCAGAAATGTAACGTTGAATAACAAAGCAAGTGAGATCGTGAGGACCAAGCAGGCTCACCTGTCACATTCAAGTAAGTGAAAATGGTGGGGCGTGAAGCTCGGCTGAAGTGGGTCGCAAAGGGCAGCCGTCATGGGCCACGAAGGTCGGCCAGCATGGGTCACGAAGGTCGGCCAGCATGGGAGGTGAAGGTTGGCCGGAGTGGGTCACGAAGGTCGGCTGGCGTGGGAGGTGAAGGTCAGCCGGCGTGGGAGGTGAAGGTCGGCCGGCGTGGGAGGTGAAGGTCGGCCGGCGTGGGAGGTAAAGGTCAGCCGGCGTGGGAGGTGAAGGTCAGCAGGCTTGGGAGGTGAAGGTCAGCCGGCGAGGGAGGTGAAGGTCAGCCGGCGAGGGAGGTGGAGGTCGGCCGGCGTGGGAGGTGGAGGTCAGCCGGCGTGGGAGGTGGAGGTCAGCCGGCGTGGGAGGTGAAGGTCGGCCGGCGTGGGAGGTGAAGGTCAGCCGGCGTGGGAGGTGGAGGTCAGCCGGCGTGGGAGGTGAAGGTCAGCAGGCTTGGGAGGTGAAGGTCGGCCGGCGTGGGAGGTGAAGGTCGGCCGGCGTGGGAGGTGAAGGTCGGCCGGCGTGGGAGGTGAAGGTCGGCCGGCGTGGGAGGTGAAGGTCGGCCGGCGTGGGAGGTGAAGGTCGGCCGGCGTGGGAGGTGAAGGTCGGCCGGCGTGGGAGTTGAAGGTCAGCCGGCATGGGAGGTGGAGGTCAGCCGGCGTGGGAGGTGAAGGTCAGCAGGCTTGGGAGGTGAAGGTCGGCCGGCGTGGGAGGTGAAGGTCAGCCGGCGTGGGAGGTGGAGGTCAACCGGCGTGGGAGGTGAAGGTCAGCCGGCGTGGGAGTTGAAGGTCGGCCGGCGTGGGAGGTGAAGGTCAGCCGGCGTGGGAGGTGAAGGTCAGCCGGCGTGGGAGGTGGAGGTCAGCCGGCGTGGGAGGTAAAGGTCAGCCGGCGTGGGAGGTGAAGGTCAGCAGGCTTGGGAGGTGAAGGTCAGCCGGCGAGGGAGGTGAAGGTCAGCCGGCGAGGGAGGTGGAGGTCGGCCGGTGTGGGAGGTGAAGGTCGGCCGGCGTGGGAGGTGAAGGTCGGCCGGTGTGGGAGGTGAAGGTCAGCCGGCGTGGGAGTTGAAGGTCGGCCGGCGTGGGAGGTGAAGGTCAGCCGGCGTGGGAGGTGAAGGTCAGCCGGCGTGGGAGGTGAAGGTCAGCCGGCGTGGGAGGTGAAGGTCAGCCGGCGTGGGAGGTGGAGGTCAGCCGGCGTGGGAGGTAAAGGTCAGCCGGCGTGGGAGGTGAAGGTCAGCAGGCTTGGGAGGTGAAGGTCAGCCGGCGAGGGAGGTGAAGGTCAGCCGGCGAGGGAGGTGGAGGTCGGCCGGCGTGGGAGGTGGAGGTCAGCCGGCGTGGGAGGTGAAGGTCAGCCGGCGAGGGAGGTGGAGGTCAGCCGGCGTGGGAGGTGAAGGTCGGCCGGCGTGGGAGGTGAAGGTCAGCCGGCGTGGGAGGTGAAGGTCAGCAGGCTTGGGAGGTGAAGGTCGGCCGGCGTGGGAGGTGAAGGTCGGCCGGCGTGGGAGGTGAAGGTCAGCCGGCGTGGGAGGTGGAGGTCAGCCGGCGTGGGAGGTGAAGGTCAGCAGGCTTGGGAGGTGAAGGTCGGCCGGCGTGGGAGGTGAAGGTCGGCCGGCGTGGGAGGTGGAGGTCAACCGGCGTGGGAGGTGAAGGTCAGCCGGCGTGGGAGGTGAAGGTCGGCCGGCGTGGGAGGTGAAGGTCGGCCGGCGTGGGAGGTGAAGGTCAGCCGGCGTGGGAGGTGGAGGTCAACCGGCGTGGGAGGTGAAGGTCAGCCGGCGTGGGAGATGAAGGTCGGCCGGCGTGGGAGGTGAAGGTCGGCCAGCGTGGGAGGTGGAGGTCAGCCGGCGTGGGAGGTGAAGGTCGGCCGGCGTGGGAGGTGAAGGTCAGCCGGCGTGGGAGGTGAAGGTCAGCCGGCGTGGGAGGTGAAGGTCAGCCGGCGTGGGAGGTGAAGGTCGGCCGGCGTGGGAGGTGGAGGTCGGCCGGCGTGGGAGGTGAAGGTCGGCCGGCGTGGGAGGTGAAGGTCGGCTGGCGTGGGAGGTGAAGGTCAGCCGGCGTGGGAGGTGAAGGTCAGCCGGCGTGGGAGGTGAAGGTCAGCCGGCGTGGGAGGTGAAGGTCGGCCGGCGTGGGAGGTGAAGGTCGGCCGGCGTGGGAGGTGAAGGTCGGCCGGTGTGGGAGGTGAAGGTCGGCCGGCGTGGGAGGTGAAGGTCGGCCGGCGTGGGAGGTGAAGGTCGGCCGGCGTGGGAGGTGAAGGTCAGCTGGCGTGGGAGGTGAAGGTCAGCTGGCGTGGGAGGTGAAGGCCAGCTGGCGTGGGAGGTGAAGGTCAGCTGGCGTGGGAGGTGAAGGCCAGCTGGCGTGGGAGGTGAAGGCCAGCTGGCGTGGGAGGTGAAGGTCGGCCGGCGTGGGAGGTGAAGGTCAGCTGGCGTGGGAGGTGAAGGTCGGCCGGCGTGGGAGGTGAAGGTCAGCCGGCGTGGGAGGTGAAGGTCAGCTGGCGTGGGAGGTGAAGGTCAGCCGGAGTGGGAGGTGAAGGTCGGCCGGCGTGGGAGGTGAAGGTCAGCTGGCGTGGGAGGTGAAGGCCAGCTGGCGTGGGAGGTGAAGGTCAGCCGGCGTGGGTACCGAAGGATGGCCGGTAAAAATGGATCCCGGGCAGAAAGGTTTGAAAAACACGGATCTAACTGGTAGAGGTTGGAAGAAGCATTTATTTGGACCTGAGCAACATAATTAACAGGCTACTAAATTAACAAATAAGAAAATACTAAGGTAACTGTGAAGATGCACTTTCATAGACTTCATTAATGAACACAAAAATATATTTATTAATAAGAATTGTTAAGGGGCGGCATGTGGCGCAGTGGTTAGCACTGGGACTGCGACGCTGAGGACCCGGGTTTGAATCCCGGCTCTGGGTCACTGTCCGTGTGGAGTTTGCACATTCTCCCCATGTCTGCGTGGATTTCACCCCGCCAACCCAAAGATGTGCAGGCTAGGTGGATTGGCCACTCTAAATTGCCCCTTAATTGGAAAATAAAAAATAATTGGGTACTCTAAATTAAAAAGAAATAAGAGAGCTCCCTAAAATGTTTCTTTGCCTACGAGAGCACCATCCACAGTGAGATCCCCACTCTGAATCCCAATTGTTCCCCAATAGGTGACCTGCTGTGTTGCCCTTAAAGGGACAATCACCACAATAGCATACTAAATTCTTGAAAAACTGCTCACACCACATCATAGACAAGATGTGCGGACACTTGACAACATTGCAAATCCTTTTGGATCCATTTGCAGATCTCCTAGCTTCCATGGACCCCCGTTTGATAAATGATGCATTATATTCCAATATTAATAGAATAGAACATTATGGGGCTCTTCAAAGTTCAAAGAAAAATATCTCCAGTAGCTGAAGAAAATGATCAGGTTTGTAGAGACAAACATATCTCCCTGGGAGGGCACATGAAAATGACAGTTGTACATTGTTGTTTCCCTTCCCTTCTCTTCCCACATTAACACAGATCAACTGGGTAAGAACCTACTTGGTGGACAAAGCATCAAGAATGTAGAGATCAAAGGTCACTTATCTATTGTTCTTTCGAACAAGACATATAACCCTCAAGCTTTTAAACAAATGGTCTAACATTCACCAGGCCAGATACGAAAATAAATCTACTTTCTGGACAAATAATCGTATGTCATGGACAGTCAAGCTCTCTCGGAATTTATAGAATTGTGTTTCTATCCTATTTATAGGGATAGAAATTATGCCTATCTTTTTATGAACCAGAAGGCAGATCCTAATAGCTTTATAAAGCAAAGATCTATCTAGCCACACCTCCTGTAGGAGAGGACTGCATTGGAAGACATTATTCATGTGCTGTGCTGTATCATGGCCTCTTCATAGAGATTGCTCAGCTTCATCGTAGTCATCTGCTACTAGCACCCATATTATTGGTAATACAAGTATTCCAAACTCTTAGCTCATGTCACGTTTCCATGAATATTGTATATCTGCAGTGATGGCGTAGACGAATACATAATCTCTAGTTGACAGGATTCAAAGTACACATTATCAAAAAGCAAGCCAGGAAATTTGTTCTACAGACAATCATGGCCATCTTGATTTTGTTTTCCTTCACGAGCAGCAGTCTTAAATCAGTCCCAGTAAACCTATAGAAATCCATTTGGAAGTGCTGCCAATACATGAGTTACAAAGATGAGAGGTTTTACACTGCCCCAGGCCAAGTGTCTCTGCCACAATAATGTTTCCTGAACATCCTGAAATAATTGACAGGCTTCAGGGCAGGAGAGAAGATGACATCCTGTCATCCTCTCAGCATCTTGCAACTGATGGCTGCAGATATTATTGTTGTCCTAGATGCTGGGCTCTCCATCACATCGATCCTTACAGTTATACCTTTTGGCTCAATGGTCTCAAAAGTCTTGTCCTGTGCTTCAAATGAAGCTGATGGATTCTATCTGTACAAGAGTCTTAAGGTGATGAAAGATAGAGTTACTGTCTTGGCGGGCTTCTTACTGTAAACACTCTAGTTGACACTCACAATTGATACACTTTAGAAATAATTTGATCCAGATTTGATGAGGGCAATGCTGTTGATAGGGTATACATGGACTTCCAAAAGGCATTTACAACAGAGCTGCAGAGCAGATTTGTGAGCAAAGTTATAGCTCATGGAATAAAGAAGGAACATTATCAACATAGATACAAAATTGGCTGAGTGACAGCGTATTGGTTAATGGATGCTTTCCAGGCTGGAAGAAGGTTTGTAGTGGAGTTTCCCAGGGGTCAGATTTGAGACATTTTCTTTTCCTGATACGTATTATTGACCTGGACCTGGATTTACATGGCACAATTTCAAAATTTGTGGAAGCATTGTGAACTGGGAGGACGATAGTGTAGAACTTTCTGATGAATGTCTAGTTCATTGTTCATGTTAATATTTTAGAGGTAATGTTTAGTTCTGGGGAGATTAAAATTGGGTAAATGCGACTAAAACAGACTTGAAATCTATTACACTTAAAAGGTTGTGGCCATGTTCACCGAAGGAACTAACAGTTAAAAATGTTGGAGACATGAAACAGCAGGTGGGCTTACTGAACTGGAGAAATTGTAAAGGAGGGGTTATTGGCTTGGCCGTCATTTTGAGGATAAACCAAAGCAGGCTACGCCATCATGGAGCTGGGTGAAGCTTA
This sequence comes from Scyliorhinus torazame, assembly GCF_047496885.1. Classification (NCBI taxonomy): domain Eukaryota; kingdom Metazoa; phylum Chordata; class Chondrichthyes; order Carcharhiniformes; family Scyliorhinidae; genus Scyliorhinus; species Scyliorhinus torazame. The sequence goes on along the minus strand of NC_092716.1, from coordinate 54,392,714 downwards.
AGAAAGTTCTCTGGTTTCAATTTACTTGTGTGTTTTCTGGGAGAGGCAATATCCTCTTGCTTGGGAAGAGGCTGGATACCGTAAAGGCACTCCTGTTGGCAGGTTCAAGCCAGATATGGCTCAGCTGAGAGGTGGTGAAGAGTCACCAGTTCCATGCTGGTGAGAGTTAGGGCTCAGAGGAAGCCCTGGGAGCCACTTATATCTTGGTTCAGCGGGGAGAATGGTGATCAGAGAAACCCAGAGGCATTGCCAGCTTAGTGAAGCTAGGGATCTGTGAAAGAGTTGGAAATGTGCCTGGAATTAGAGGCAGCAGTACAGCTTTGTGAATCCCGTGGAATACATTCTCAGAATAAATTAAACCATCTGGGGATGAGCAGCTATTGCGACAGTCTGAGTCGGAGCACTTTTGAGGGAATTAGATCTTTGAAAGTGTGGAGCTGAAATCCAGAAGAGACCCCTACAGTGCAGAAGGAGGCCATTCTGCCCATGAAGTCTGTACTGATCCTCCAGAAGATCACCCTCCCCCATCCTATTCCTGAAACTGTGTAACCCCACCTAACCCGCACATCTTTGCCCATTAAAGGGTAATTTAGCATGACCAATTCACCTAACCTGCATATCTTTGGACTGTGGGAGGAAACCGGAGCACCTGCATGAAACCCACGCAGACACGGGGAGAACATGTAAAGTCCACACTGACAGTCACCCAAAGGTGGAATCAAACCCGGGTCCCTGGTGTTGAGAGGCTGCAGTGCTAACCACTGGGCTACCATGCCGCCCAAAGAAGACAGCAATCTATTAGATTGTTTGCTTCACAGCGGTCACTGATGGGTTGCAAAGAAACCAGTCGGATCTGTCTTAAATGCATCTGCCATTCAATGTGCGGTGTGCTGCGTTCGACCACAACTGCAGTATTGCATCCAGTTCTGAGCGGCACACTTCAGGAAGGATGTGAGACATTGGAGAGAGCGAAGAAAAGATTCATGAGATGAGGACCTTCAGTTATGAATATGGACTGGAGAAATTGAGTCTATTTTCCTTTGAGAAGAGAAGGCTGAAAGGGGACTTGACAGAATTATTCAAAATCATGCAGGGTCTAGGGAGATAGGGAAAAACTGCCCCAATCATGAAAAGATCGAGAACGAAGGGGCATAGATTTAAAGTAATTGCCAACTTAATGAATGTACTGCTTGTAACGTGATGGTGATAGTTCAATGGATGCATTCAAAGGAAATTAGATTATTATCTGAAGGAAGAATGTGCAGAGTTATGGGGAGAAGACAGGAGAATGGCATTAAGTGATTTTTATTTTATTCTTTCACTGGCTAGGGCAGCATTTTTATTGACCATCCGTAATTGAATTGCTCATTCAGAGAGCTGATGCAAACATAACGGGCCGAATGGTCTTTTGCACTGTAACAATTATGTGATTCCGTGACACTTGGTTAAGTAGCTCATTGGAAGACATTTTGAGGGTAGCCCTGCTAGAATTTCCATCATTGTCCATCATGAATCTAAGATTAGTTATTCTTGTTAAGGAAAGACAATGCTGCAGTGGTGCCTCAGCAAGCAAAACATGATCATTTACCCTATTGTTATACAGTCTAACGATGGAAAATTAGCCATTTACCACTCAACTGTTAATGCTTAATTTATACTTTTAAACACTATTAGTAAACTAAATTATCGAATGAAGCATTAGACAGAGTATTCCTATCATGCAAATGAAATAGCTTAACAACTGGAAATGAATTACTTGACTTCTTAATGACTCTGACTCAGTATCTCCTGGTGGTAATGGGAGAAAGAACATTATGTTTTGGTTAAAGAATTTATTGAAAGGAAAATGAACGTTTCTCTCTCAAAGCGATGTACCTAAAATATACGAACAACAAAATGTCCCTGTAATTTCTAAGATCGGAATGGACTTATTTGGGAGATGGATGCCTCTGACAGCTCTCCAGCCCATCCAGGCACAGTGCTGCAATGGCCGGAAGAGTTGCTGCAGTGCCATGCTTGAGACTAAATCCCAGGAACTGCATTGATGGAGATTACCAGGGTAGGGGATGCTCCGGGAGGTTGAGGGGGTGGGGGGAGGGGCGGGCAATCTCGCTGTTGCCCGGGGGGGGGGGGGGGGGGGGGGGGGAGTTATCGGATTCATGAGGGAAGGGTGCCCCTAACCTGAAGGGGCTTTCCAATGAAGGTTCATTCCCTCCTCTTACTACTCGAAATCGAGGGTGAGAACTTTTTCTGTTTCCTACCCTCAGTCATTGGCACCAGCCAACCTAAAATCGAGGCTGGGTGGGAAAGGGCCTTAAGTGTCTACTTAAGGCCTTGACTGGGGGAAGGGCGGACTTCCCATCCGAAGCCTATCCACCCCACTGTAGAATCGCGTATGGGTCAGGGCGGGTGGGACTCCGGAGGGAATCCTGTCCATGCTGTTTTATGCTCCTCCCACTTCAGAGCTTGCCGGTGCCGAGGGGTCTAGAATTTCATAATTTTCTAACCAGTGGCAGCATTAAGGTTCTGGGAGAAAGCGCCAACATTGGAATGTGTTCCTAAATTCTTTGCTTTGCACAATAGATAGCTTTCCTCAACAATAAGTACGATGTGGAGATGCCAACGTTGGACTGGGGTGAGCACAGTAAGAAGTCTTACAACACCAGGTTAAAGTCCAATAGGTTTGTTTCAAACACTAGCTCCTTCCTCAGGTGAATGAAGAGGTACGTTCCAGAAACATACATATAGACAAAGTCTTTAATGTTTTTAATGTGAGCATTTGCAGGTTATTAAGTCTTAACAGATCCAGAAATAGGGGTAACCCCAGGTTAAAGAGGTGTGAATTGTCTCAAGCCAGGACAGTTGGTAGGATTTCACAAGCCCAGGCCAGATGGTCAGGGATGAATGTAATGCGACATGAATCCAAGGTCCCAGTTGAGGCCGTACTCATGTGTGCGGAACTTGGCTATAAGTTTCTGCTCGGCGATTTTGCATTGTCGCGCGTCCTGAAGGCCGCCTTGGAGATAGAGAGCAAACTCCTCACTACAATATGGCAGGAAACAATTGATCTTGTTTAGAAGGTAGCTAACATGAAATTAAAGATAATTGAATAGAATTTTATTCGTGGCACATAGGCCTTTGAGTCCCTGGCTGGTGCGGGCAACGGTGGAGTAAAGGGTTAACACCAGAAGCACATAATGCTGATGTAATGATGCTGTATTGTCACATTATTGAGTAACAGAGATCTGGAGGAATCTGAAGTTCCAACTTTGTGCAGAGGTCCCAATATGTATAGCAGCTGTTAATACTGTATAAAGGTTTTAACGCACTACAGGCTCAAGCAGCTTACGTTGGGAGAACAGACAAGTCCCAAAGAAGCTGATCTAGTCCCCAAACACACAAGGATATCTGGTGGCAGCAAACAGTGAGTAAAAGATACAGAAAAATCTCCAAGAAACAGCGACAGATCTGGCAAGTCAAGAGATTCCTTAAAAGAAAGATGAAATGGGCAGCACGGTGGCGCAGTGGGTTAGCCTTGCTGCCTCACGGCGCCGAGGTCCCAGGTTCGATTCTGGGTCACTGTCCGTGTGGAGTTTGCACATTCTCCCCGTGTTTATGTGGGTTTCGCCCCCGCAACCCAAAGATGTGCAGGCTAGGTGGATTGGCCATGCTAAATTGCCCCTTAATTGGGAAAAATGAATTGGGTACTCTAAATTTTTTTTTTAAAAGAAAGATCAAAGGAACAGATAAAAAACTCATCAAAAAAATCACAGCATCATGGGTGCAGCAGATACAGCTGAGATAGAGACTGAGGGCGGGATTCTCCTAAAATGGGGCTATGTCCCCACTCCAGTGTCGAAATGCTGAAGGGGGCTAGCAGGGCCCCGGAGTACTCCACGCAGCTCTGCCTGCTGATACGGGGCCCTGCACTTCCGGTCAGGAGTCTGCGCATTCGCACGGTGGCGGCCTTCGGCAGCCGCCCCGCACGACATGGCGGAATCACAACATGGAGCAGCCCCGACAATATAGGTCCCCACCCCCCCCCACCCCCCCGAGATTGCGCGCGCCCGTAGATTGGTGGCCCCGATCGCTAGCCTGGCCATCCCTGAGCCCCCCCCCTCCGCATTGAAGGGTCCCCCGCCACCCACCAGGGCGGCTGCATACTGAGTGTGCAGCCGACGACGACCATTTCCGACAGGCAAAACGTGGTTAGAACCACGCCGTCGGGAGCACGGCCAGTTGTCGTCGGTGAATCGCGGGGGGGGGCTCTGTCACTGGCCTCCTACCCGCGCTGCGTGGACCGGAGAATTGGGGGAGCGGCATCACAACGGTTTTTGGCGTCAATGCCTATTCTCCGCTGATCGCGACTTTGCCACGTAGGCCGGAGAATCCCACCCCCAGAGTCCAGACAGTGGTGAGCACAGGCGAGAACTATAAAGCAAAACCAGTGAAGCAGCAATAATTTCAGGTCTTGATACAAGCATGCAATTCACACAACCATTCCCAGAACCATTCCAAAGTGTTGAAGGCTTCCAACAAGCTCCGCACCTAGACATACTGGAAGAAAAGGATTTCCAGGTACAGAACTCCTTCTGGTTTACCAAAAATAACAAAAGAATCAGGTCAGTACATTGCTCAATACCAACAGCATGGTGGCACAGTGGTTAGATCTGCTGCCTCACAGCGCCAGGGACCCAAGTTCAATTCTGGCCTTGGGATACTGTCTGTGTGGAGTTTGCACTTTCTCTCCTTGTCTGCGTGGGTTTCCTTTGGATGCTCCCACAGTCCACAGATTTGCGGGTTAGGTGGATAGGCCATGATCAGTGCACAGTTACGGGATAGGGCTGGGGAGTAGGGCATGGGGGCGAAGAATGGGCGTTGACGCCGAAAACCGGCACGACAGATAAGTTTAAAAAGTAGGACCTCCAAGGTCGTAATCTCAGGATTGCTACCAGTGCCACGAGACAGTCAGAGTAGAAATTCAAGAATAGTCAGAATGAATCGGTGGCTTGAGAGATGGTGCAGGAGGGAGGTGTTCAGATTTTTCAGACATTGGAACCGGTTCTGGGGGCGGTGGGACCATTACAAATCGGATGGTCTACACCTGGGCAGGACTGGAACCAATGTCCTCGCGGGTGCTTTTGCTAACACTGTTGGGGAGGTTTTAAACTAATGTGGCAGGGGGATGGGAACCAGATTAGGAAGTTAGAGGTCAGTAAAGAGGCAGCAACTAAAGCCAGTAAAGTACTAAATAATAAACTCAATATGACTAAGTGGAAGAGTAGACAGGGAAGAGATGATGAACGCAAAGGGACAGGTGGTCTGAGGTGCATTTGTTTTAATGCGAGAAGTGTAGCAGGTAAGGCAGATGAATTTAGGGCTTGGATTAGTACCTGGGAATATGATGTTATTGGTATTACTGAGACTTGGTTGAGGGAAGGGCAAGACTGGTAACTAAATATCCCAGGGTGTAGATGCTTCAGGAGGGATAGAGAGGGAGGTAAAAGGGGTGGAGGAGTTGCATTACTGGTCAGAGATGATGTCACAGCTGTGATTAAGGAGGGCACGATAGAGGATTCGAGCACTGAGGCAATATGGGTAGAGCTAAGAAATAGGAAGGGTGCAGTAACATTGTTGGGACTTTACTACAGGCCTCCCAAAAGCGAGCGTGAAGTAGAGGTACAAATATGTAGACAGATTATAGAAAAATGTAGGAGCAATAGGGTGGTCGTGATGGGAGATTTTAACTTCCCCAACATTGAATGGGACTCATGTAGTGTTGGAGGCGTAGATGGAGCAAAATTTCTAAGGAGCATGCAGGAAAGTTTTTTAGAGCAGGATGTAAATAGTCCTACTCGGGAAGGGGCCATACTGGACCTGGTATTGGGGAATGATCCTGGCCAGGTGGTTGAAGTTTCAGTCGGTGATTACTTTGGGAATAGCGATCACAATTCTGTAAGTTTTAGAATACTCATGGACAAAGACGAGAGTGGTCCTAAAGGAAGAGTGCTAAATTGGGGAAAGGCCAAATATAACAAAATTCGGCAGGAGCTAGGGAATGTGGATTGGGAGCAGCTGTTTAAGGGTAAATCCACATTTGAAATGTGGGAGTCTTTTAAGGAAAGGTTGATTAGAGTGCAGGACAGACATGTCCCTGTGAAAATGAAGGATAGAAATGGCAAGATTAGGGAACCATGGATGACGGGTGGAATTGTGAGACTAGCTTAGATGAAAAAGGAAGCATACATAAGATCTTGGCGACTTAAAACTGATGAAGCTTTGGAGGAATATCGGGGAAAGTAGGACCAATCTCAAACGTGCAATAAAGAGGGCTAAAAGGGGTCATGAAATATCTTTGGCTATCAGGGTTAAGGAAAATCTCAAAGCCTTTTATTCGTATATAAGGAGCAAGACGGTAACGAGAGAAAGGATTGGCCCACTCAAAGACAAAAGAGGGAATTTATGCATGGAGTCAGAGGAAATGGGTGAGATTTTTAACGTGTACTTTGCATCGGTATTCACCAAGGAGAGGGACATGGTGGATGTTAAGGCTAGGGATGGATGTTTAAATACTCTAGGTCAAGTCGGCATAAGGAAGGGGGAAGTTTTGGGTATTCTAAAAGGCATTAAGGTGGACAAGTCCCCAGGTCCGGATGGGATCTATCCCAGGTTACTGAGGGAAGCAAGGGACGAAATAGCTGGAGCCTTAACAGATATCTTTGCAGCATCCTTGAGCACGGGTGAGGTCCCGGAGGACTGGAGAATTGCTAATGTTGTCCTTTGTTTAAGAAGGGTAGCAGGGATAATCCAGGGAATTCTAGACCTGTGAGCTTGACATCAGTGGTAGGCAAACTGTTGGAGAAGATACTGAGGGATAGGATCTATTCACATTTGGCAGAAAATAGACTTATCAGTGATAGGCAGCATGGTTTTGTGCAGGGAAGGTCATGTCTTACAACCCTAATAGAATTCTTTGAGGAAGTGACAAAGTTAATTGATGAGGGAAGGGCTGTAGATGTCATATACATGGACTTCAGTAAGACATTTGATAAAGTTTCCCATGGCAAGTTGATGGAAAAAGTGAAGTTGTATGGGGTTTAGGGTGTACTAGCTAGATGGATAAAGAACTGGCTGGCCAACAGGAGACAGAGAGTAGTGGTGGAAGGGAGTGTCTCAAAATGGAGAAAGATGACTAGTGGTGTTCCACAGGGATCCGTGCACGGACCACTGTTGTTTGTGATATACATAAATGATCTGGACGAAAGTATAGGTGGTCTGATTAGCAAGTATGCAGATGATACTAAGATTGGTGGAGTTGCAGATAGCGAGGAGGACTGTCAGAGAATACAGCAAAATATAGATAGATTGGAGAGTTGGGCAGAGAAATGGCAGATGGAGTTCAATCCAGGCAAATGTGAGGTGATGCATTTTGGAAGATATAATTCAAGAGCGGACTATACGGTCAATGGAAGAGTCCTGGGGAAAATTGATGTACAGAGAGATCTGGGAGTTCAGGTCCATTGTACCCTGAAGATGGCAACGCAGGTCAAGAAGGCATACAGCATGCTTGCCTTCATCGGACGGGGTATTGAGTACAAGAGTCGGCAGGTCATGTTACAGTTGTATAGGACTTTGGTTAGGCCACATTTGGAATACTGTGTGCAGTTCTGGTCGCCACATTACCAGACGGGTGTGGATGCTTTAGAGAGGGTGCAGAGGAGGTTCACCAGGATGTTGCCTGGTATGGAGGGTGCTAGCTATGAAGAAAGGTTGAGTAGATTAGGATTGTTTTCGTTGGAAAGACGGAGGTTGAGGGGGGACCTGATTGAGGTCTACAAAATTATGAGAGGTATGGAGAGGGTGGATTACAAGGTGAGAGGGGGAAAGTTTAAGGGAGATGTGCGTGGAAAGTTTTTTACGCAGAGGGTGGTGGGTGCCTGGAACGCTTTGCCAGTGGAGGTGGTAGAGGCGGGCACAATAGCATCATTCAAGATGCATCTAGACAGATATATGAACGGGCGGGGAACAGAGGGAAGTAGATCTTTGGAAAATAGGCGACAGGTTTAGATAAAGGATCTGGATCGGCGCAGGCTGGGAGGGCCAAAGGGCCTGTTCCTGTGCCATAATTTTCTTTGTTCTTTGTTCTTTGTTTGACTCCGCTTCCGCGATTCTCCGGTCCGCAGAAAACGCTGGGAATCGCACGTGGCCCACGCAGTGGGGTAGGGGGCCATTGACAGAGCCCCCCCCCCCCCCGCGATTCATCTATGACAACTAGCCGGAAGAGGGTGCTCTTTCAGACTCGACGGGCCAGATTTACTCCTTCTGCACTTTAGGGATTCTATTTAATAACAAGATTTCAACTTGTTATGAAGAGGTCCTTCAAGCATTTGATTCAAATTTCAGCGTTCGCAGAAATTGTAATCATAGAAAGCTAAATTTAACAAGTGAAAGTAAACATCAGGCGAGAACATGGATTCATTCATCAATGATCTATACAGGCTGACAGAAAATTGTGAGTATGGAATATTGAGGGATTGAATTGAGTCATGATCCATTCGTAGTTGGATCTTCGATGAAGCTCTAGCAGATCCCTTGCTGATGAAAGAGGTTTTAACTCTATTCGAGGCAGTACAAAGTGCAAGACAACTGAGCTCAGATGACAAAATAGACCATGGGCGAGATTCTCCGACCCCCCGCCGGGTCGGGGAATCGCCGGGGGCTGGCGTAAATCCCGCCCCCGCCGGTTGCCGAAGTCTCCGGCACCTGAGATTCGGCGGGGGCGGGAATCGCGCCGCGCCGGTTGGCGGGCCCCCCCCCCACTCGATTCTCCGGCCCGAATGGGCCAAAGTCCCGCCGCTAAAATGCCTGTCCTGCCGGCGTAAATTAAACCACCTACCTTACAAGGCAGCGCGGGCGGGCTCCGGGGTCCTGGGGGGGGCGCAGGGCGATCTGGCCCCGGGGGGTGCCCCCGCGGTGGCCTGGCCCACGATCGGGGCCCGTGCATGCGCCGCCCGGAGATGTCATTTCCGCGCCAGCTGCCGGGGCTCCAAAGGCCTTTTCCGCCAGCTGGCGGGGCGGAAATTCGTCCGGCGCCTGCCTAGCCCCTCAATGTTGGGGCTCGGCCCCCAAAGATGTGGAGCATTCCGCACCTTTGGGGCGGCGCGATGCCCGTCTGATTTGCGCCGTTTTGGGCGCCAGTCGGCGGACATCGCTACGTTTCCGGAGAATTTTGCCCCATATGTTCATGGAGAAGGAGAGGATCCTTGGGAAAGAATGAGTGAGGCCATTCAATATGGAGGCCATTGGAGGGAGAGTGCACCAAAACAGAAGCCTGTGAAAATGGGGGAAAGCATACCAACCGCCATCTGGAATTGCTCTTACTTTGGCAGAAAAAGCTCTGCTGCTGCCACATAGCCTTGCTACTGGGTGCTCACTCCCTTTCCACCTAGCACACCATATTGCATCGCCACCTGCAGACCCAAAAGGGAAGTGTGGTATGGAGGACTCAACATGACAGAATGATGGATGTCATTGAATTACACCCAGGGTTGACCCCATGGAGAACTTCCTCTGTAGTCTGTGTCCAAACTTGCTTGGTGAGGCGGGTTGGTCTCTTTTTGCTGCTCCTTAGAAAGAAAGGCCTTCTGCACTTGCCATCACAGCCTGGAGGAGAATATACATGGAGGCACCAATAAACTGTGGGGATAGCTGGTGTCTTTCCTCTGCAATGGTTACACCAGCCTCCTGGTCCACAGTTGAATAACGGGTTCAGGTGTCTTTAGTTCAGTTACATTGGTGCAGGGGTCTTCAGATCAGTCACAGGGGGGTAGGGGTCTTCAGGTCAGTCACAGGGGTGCAGGGGTCTTCAGGTCAGTCACATGGGTGCAGGGTGTTGCTAATTGTGTTTCTCTTAATTTGGCACTGAAGATGGCGGCCAATATGGTCGCCCTCCTAAATTCTAATTACGTTTGCTCTAGAGTCGCCAGGTATCTTTCGATACCGCCACAAGGTTCAAAACCGAATACTGATCAAAGACTCGATACACCAGTTAGTAAGTTTAAACTCAATGCCCATTTATTTAGACACACAGTCAAATATACTCATGCATAAAACTCGACCAACTAAACTATCACTACTGCTAAAGCCTATACTTAGCTTTGGGCACCCACTCAGTCAGAGGAACAATGGCCGTTGTTCGGTTCTGAGGCTGCTGGGGTCGAATTGGTATGGAATAACAGCGAGGAGCGTCTGTCTCGTAGCGTGCGTTGACCTTGGACTTACTTGTTCTGATGTTGCTGTTGGGCAGGTCTCTCCTTGGTGAGAGCCGGAGCCACAAGAGAGCAATTCTCTCTTGGGGGAATTCTTCTTACACCCCAATGGGGCTTCGCGCGCTTTTGGGTGGGCCTTGAACTTGGCCCCAATTAATTGGGCCGTTTCCCAATCGTTCCTATCGATTTCCTCCAATAGAGCGGTGGGTGCCCTGTTTGCTGGGCGTGTCCTAGGTGGCCATTGGCCTGCTTTGTTCTGGTCTCCTCTGGCACCGGGGTGTCTGTCTTGGTATTGTTTACTTAAATGTTACTCTTTTGTCCCTGGGGATGGCTCATTAGTATGGTAATGGTTTTGCAGTGTTGGCCTTGTCTGGGAGCTACAGCTCCAATCAACAGACAAACCCTGCACCTGCTTGCTTTCTCAGTATTGTCCATTTTCCCTGCAATATTTGCAAAGTGTCCACTTTGTAATCGGGAAGTGGCCATCCCAGATGGCTACACACCCTCCTTGTGATCCTCAACTACGTTGTCTTCATTCTCTGACCAAGCGGGTTCATAAGCAGTTCATGAGCTCTGCACTGCCCTATCCTATGAAACGCAATTCTTTACCTAAAATCATTTTACTTACATACATCAGTATAAAACTCTATGGGGCGCTATGACATTTAGGCATGCATTACAAAATAAAAAACTGGAACCTCTAACTATCCTCAATAAACTATCCTCACTCAAACAATCAAAAATGATCTACAAAACTTTAAATATACAAATAGCAGCAACACAAGTTTCTCTGGCCTGTCAGTCAGGCACAGAGATTTACATTTCTTTATTGAATAAAACACACATAAAGAGAAGCGGATGCACTTTAATTCATATCAAGGGGCTCGGTGAAGTCCAAAAATAGGGGACTCTCCGCCATATTCTGATTCTAAGTGTCTGCACGACACTGCAAAGTATCGCCAGTACTAAGAGGGCTTCTACTATGTAGGATAGTGAATACCAGGTGATAAACTTATCACACCAGGTCAGGGTATCGTTAACTGTCTTAGGACTAACTATCTCAGTTTTCTGTGTATGGCAGGGGTGGGAATCATTCACGGCCTGTGTGGTAGGGGTCAGGGGGGTAGCGTCCACGCACAACTAAGATCCAGGTGAACATGAAGGTTGTCTTCATCTTTCCGTCTTTCTGTCTTCTTCATTTTCTTCCTCTGGGGTTCCTGAGGTTCTGGAGTTCTATGGACACCAGCATAATATCTGTTATTATTTTGCTTAAGATCTCGTATGTCTGTCTGTCTGTCCTTTGTTGCCAATTACCCATTATGATTGGTCACCATCTGTGACACCCTCATTTTTAAAGAAAAAACAAATATTTGGGACAAGACATCCGAGAAAAATACTGACTTAGTGCGATCTGTCTCGCAGCCTGTGCGATCTACCATCCTAGTGTTTGAGGATGTAAATAGCATACGGAAGCAACCTAAGGGTCGCCAAAAACAAACAAAAGCATTTTGAACTTAACAAGCCAAAATGGGGTGCTTTTGGGCTGTGGCGCCTAAGAAATGGGTGGATCAGTGCCGTTTCCCCACTGCCTGAGCGACCGGTAAGAATGTGGTCATCGTGGGGGGCTGCCTCCCGTGATCGAATCAGGAGAGTAGCTATGAGTGGTGTCTGTCGACAAACTAGTTCCTCTGAACGGTTGTCTGGGGACAAACTTGTTCCATTAGCAGCCATTGGACGTCAAAAGGGTGGTGGCGTGGGGCCATGAAAACGTTCAAATTTCCAAACAACAAACATGTACATTAAACGAATAAACATACAACAAACATGGTGCAGGTTCCATCAGAAAGGACACCGTATCTCTCCATCGGCACCTTTTTTTCATCATCTGGACACCTCATTGGTCAGTAGCGAACAGGGTCGCAAAGGGATTCGTTTGGTGGGAGTCAGACTCTATGTCATCATCTTCTCCCAGCTGCCATACTCTTGGCTGGAGTAGTTTGGCTAAAACTGCTTGGGGTGAGTTGGGGTCCATTTCATCATTCCAGATGAGCCTGAACGAATTGTCTCGGTGCCAGAATTATGTGTCGAGGTTGGAGCTACTAGGCTGTAATCCGTAATCGTCGGGCGGTGGGTCTGGGTCAGGGGCTTTAATGTACGTGATTTTGAAGGGGTCGCTGGAATCATGCTCGGATTTGCTGGGAGTGGGGCCTGGTACAGGGGGATAATCGTATTGTGGTGTGCTATGGATGCCGTCATTGCAGTTGCTATCACTGCCGCTGTCGCTGCTGGTTGAAGGAAGGGAGAGGCGGAGTCGTGCCTCTGGGGGTGGAGTTGAAGATGTGTCTGAGGATGGGCTGGACTGGCTGGCGGGGGGTAGGAATACGTCATCTGTGGGCGGGGCGTGCTCGTCTGCTGCTGCGAGCAAGATGTGGTGTGAATGGTTGTTCACCGAGCCATAAGCCTTAAGCTGGTTTATGTGGAACCATGCAGACTTGCCATTGGGATATGTGATTTTGTATACCGAGGGGCTTACTTTGTCCGAAATGGAGTACGGTCCGGAAAATATGGGGGTAAGGAATGAACTGGGGTTCTATCGGGAAAGCATCACTTGCTGCCCTACTACAAACTCGGTGGCGTGTACCTTTTTGTCGAAACAAGCTTTGCTTTGTTTCCTCCTGGTCCCAAGTCTCACAGCTGCTGCGAGTTGGGCTGCCTTTATACTCTCAAGTAACTGCTGTACAGCATTTTCATGCGTGACTGCGGGGGGGGGGGGGGGGGGGGGCTGGCTGGCCAAATCCAGTTCAATAAATACTCTGTCCCTTTCATGGGGCGTCCGGTCATGAGGGTGTGGGGTGTGTATCCTGTGGACGTGGATACCGCGTTTCTTAAGAACATTAAAGCAAATGGAAGAACTGAATCTCAGGTGCTGTTGTTCTGTTGTACCATTTTCCTGAGAGTGGCTTTTAAAGTCCTGTTCATCCTCTCTACAATGCTGCTTGACTGGGGGTGGTAGGCTATGTGAAACTTCTGCCTAATTCCGAAAATTGTGAGGACGTTTTTCATGACTCGGCCTGTAAAATGGGAGCCTTGATCCGATTCTATACTGCGTGGGAGACCCCATCTTGTAAAGATGTGCTGTGTTAGTAGTTTAGCTGTTGTCTTGGCTGTATTTGTTCTCGATGGAAATGCTTCCACCCATTTTGTGAAGGTGTCGATGACCACCAACACATACTAATAACCATTTCTGCAGGGGGGTAGGGGTCCTATGTAGTCTATCTGCAAATTCACCCAGGGGCCATTAACAGGGGCGGGTGTGACTAAGCTGAGCCTTTCCTGCTTTTTGCCCGGATTGTTCTGGGCACAGATCAAGCAATTTTCGATGTAGTGAGTAACATCGGCTTTTAAATCAGGCCAACAGCAGAGCGATCTGAGGTGGACTAGGGTGGGTTCAATGCCTTGGTGTCCATGATTGTCATGGAGCTGACGAATAATCTGGTTCCTGTCCTGGCTGGGAACTACATAATTGCCTTCTTTTAAAATCACACTGTCGTGTGTGGTGATTGCGTTTTTAAACTTGTCATACGGGGCTGGGAAGGTTCCTTTTAAAACTTCCCTGAGTTTTTCATCTTCCGTCTGTGCCTTTGCTAGATCCTGAATGTTGGTCTGTCAGACCTGAACCGCGTGTACTGGGGTGCTCTCGTGCGGGGGGAGGGGGGGGGGGGGTGGAGGGGGCGGTTCCAAAACCATGCCTGGAACCTGCCTTCGCAGGGGCGTCTGCTTTAACGTTACCAGGGGGGGGAAGAACGGTGGTGACTGCGAACCTTGATTATGCCACATTGTCTATTTCTGGCTGTCTCTAGGATATGCCGGAGTGATGGGGCTGAGGGTAGGGGCTTTCCGTCTGCGGAAACAAATCCTCTAGTTTCCCACAGGGGTAGGAATTCCGTTAAGCTATTGCAGACATACAAACTGTCCGAATAAATGTCTGCTGGGGTCGGAAACAAGTTAGGGTGGTCTACAATGTACGTTATGGCTGCAAGTTCTGCTGCCTGTGAGCCTAGATGTCCTGGCAACTTTAGTGAAATCTCTTCCAGGGCGCATCCCTGCGCGTCCTCTACATAAATGCCGCAACCGGTAATTCTCTTTCCGTTCAAAACTGTGGAGGAGCCATCCACATACATTTTGAGGGGTTCGCACGTGTCTGTGGGCTGGGGTCTCTGGGGTGTATTACCTGTTTTCCTGGGAGGTGTTTTAGGTATAAATGGGCCTGTGTTGTGTTTTGTGGTGATGATCTCACACTCATGAGGGGTTCCTGCATATTGCAAATTATCGGCTAGGAAGGTATGGGTCTTGGTTCCTTTGACTGTAATGTCCCGTCCCTGTAAAAGAAGGGTCCAATGGGCTTTGCGGATTTGGCTGAATGTACCATCTTTAAGTCGACCATCTAATAATAGCTGTGTTGGGGTGTGTTCAGTGAGAATGGTGATGGGGTTGAGTCCTGTAATGTAGGCGAAGTATTGCACTACCCAAAAAACTGCGAGCAGGTGCCTTTCGCAGGCAGAAAATCCTTGCTCGACAGGATCTAACACGCATGAGGCGTATGCCATGGGGCGTAATTGGTCATGGCATTCCTGGAGGAGTACGGCCGAAAGGGTTCAGTCGGTACTTGCAACTTTGATTGCGTACGGGGAAAATGGATCTGGGACCTGTAATGCTGGGGTTATGCTGAGGGCTCTTTTTAAAGCATCCACGGCATCCGTGTGCTGTGGAAGCCATTCCCAAGGTGCCTTTTTCTTGAGAAGGTCGCATAGGGGCTCTGCTTTGGTGGCGAAACCGTCGATATCGTTTCAGCAGTAGCCAACCAGTCCTAAAAATGACCGGAGGTCTGAGACATTATGGGGAAGGGACAATTTGACGATCGAGTCAATTCTCTTTTGTTTGATCTCGCGTTTACCATGTGTGATTACTGTACCCAAGTAAATCACTTTTTCCTGCAAAATCTGGGCCTTCTTGGGGTTGACTTTACATCCAATTTCTTTCAGGAGTGCATGGAGTTCGGCGAGAAGTGAAATGTGCTCTCCCTTTGTGTCTGTCTGTAGTAGCAAGTCATCTACATACTGGACCAGACAATTGGGGCAGGAAAATTTTGCTAGTCCATTTGCCAGCTGTCGGTGGAAAATGGAGGGGGAGTTGTGGAAGGCACGTCCACGTATATTGTAGTCCTTGGAATGTAAAGGCGAATTTGTACTGGCACGCTTTATCCAACGGAATGGACCAAAAGCCGTTGCTAATGTCCAAAACCAAAAATGTTTGACTGTAGTCCCTGTTTGAGCATGGTCTTGGGACTCGTGGCTACGGTGGGGGCTGCTGCTGGGGTTACTTTGTTCAGTTTCCGGTAATCAATGGTCAGTCGCCATGATCCATCGGGTTTCCTGCCGGGCCAAATTGGTGCGTTTGTGGAGGCTACTGATCTCAGTACGCCTTGATCCAACAAACTCTCTATTACTTTGGAGATTTCTCCCTCTGCCTCTTGGGAAAAACCATACTGCTTTTGGGGTCTGGGGTCGGGACCTGTAATATTTACCAAGCCAGCTATTTTGCCACAGTCGAGCTTGTGCTGTGCAAATGCTGCTTTGTGTTGCTGCAGGACTTCCCTAACTTGTTTGTCCTGACTAATGGCTCGAGGGTCGAACCAGAAGTCTCCTACTGAGCTAATCCTGTTTTCATAGTCTCCAACTGTGAGCATGGTGGGGGCTCGTGCTGCCTTTGCCATTCTCCAAACACATTTATTAACTGGATCAAAAGAGAGGTTGTGGGAGCTCATAAAATCGATTCCTAGGATGTGTTCAGCTGTCTGGGGTAGATCGACCAAAACTACAGGGTGTTTAGTTGTAATGTTCCCTATTTGTATCGCTACAGAGGCAGTGATGTGTCCTTGTTGTAAATGATCTGTAAAGCCGCTGAGTGTGATGGTGTCTGTTGTGGGCCACGCGTCTCACTGAAACATCGTGGAGGAATTGAGTGTGGTGCGGGACCCTCCTGTTTCCCAAAGGAATTCTACGGGGTGTCCCCGGACTTTGCCTGCTATGACCGGTCTACCGGACTTGTCCCAAAGGGTGTCACAGACCCACGTTGGGGAGCTCGAACACAGTCAGTCGGTGCCGTTCATGTCTATGTTCTCTGAACGGGCGCTAACGCGATGGATCGGCTTTGCCCTATTCTTGTTTAGGGTGCCTGTCTGTTGGTTTCTCTGCTGCTTTTGGGGCACGTTGCACTCTCATGCAAAGTGTCCTAATTGTCCACAGTTGTAACATTCCTGTAGTTTTGGCTGTGGTGGGCTGTTCCTGCCCTCATTTACCCATGTGGGGTTCTGGTGCGCTTTAACTGGATTCATGTCTGCCTGCTCTTCCTCGGGTTTTGCAAATGCGGCTTTGCCTTGGACTGATTGTTCCCAAGTGCAGGACAATCTCTTCAAAACCCATTTCTTGTTGTGGGTCTCGTCTGAGGGGTCGTAATTTGCGCAAGCTCTCTGTCCTGCGTCTGTCTCGTGAGAGACCAGGATTCGAATCCATTTGGCCATGTTATCTGGGGACAAATGGGCACGGGCTAACTCTCCGAAAACTGCTGTGAAATGTATCCACAAACGTCCAGCAAACGCTGTGGGGTGCTCTGTCTTCTTTTGCCAACGCTTGTTTAGACCTTCTACGGGGTCTCCTCTGTTATAGCCGATCGCATCAGAGATCGTTGTGTGCATTTCTTGGAGTGTGCCTCCTCCTACATTCTGTGGGTCGGGAAGAGCTGCCACGACTGAAGGGTCGAGGCTTAAAACTGTGAGCTTCACTTGCTCCTTTTAATCCAGGCCGTACATGGTAGCCTGCTGTTTAACTCTAGCAAAAAACTGGTGGGGGTCTGATGTGGGAAGGAACGGTGTAATTTTTCCACATGCGTCCCGTAATTGGGTCACGGTTAACGGGGTTGTATACAGGAAATCTGCGTTTCCTTCTGCTACGGCCCTGTGGTGTGAGGTTACAGGGTTCATGTGGGTGTGTTCTGCCTGTTCAGTCAGGGGTTGGGGTGCTTTTCTCTTTTGGGGTTTTTCTTGCGTACATGTCCCATGTACGTATCTGTGGGCAGTCTCATTTAACTCCTGCCAATCGGGGCCGTTTTCCTGGTCTAATTGGTGTCCAAACGTACTTTGAAACCCATTCTGGACAGAAAGCAGAGATTGCAATTCTGCAATTTGCTTCCGGCACTTTGCGTGGTCCACTGAGCTCTGCCTTTGTTCCGTCGTGGAAGTGTGGAGCCCTCATCGGGCTGCGTTCAAATCATTGCACTGTTTCTGCAATTTCTCTACCTGTTGCTCGGTTTCTTGTCTTACCAAGACCGCACGTTGCGTGTCCTGGTAGGCCTTATCATACTGGGTCTGAAAACTACTCAAATGGGCGAGACAAGATTGGTGTGAACCCTTGGCATCATCCACCTCTCTGTCCCTCGCTGCTAACTGTTCTCTCAAATCTTTATTCTCTTTCTCAAACTCGCTCACATCTCCCTCACTATTTCTGTCTCTCTCCTCAATCTCTCTACGGAGCGTCCTAACGACCTTGCCTTCGGCTTGCGAGCTTTCCCTAAGCTCTTCTTGTGGATCTCTGACAGGTTCTCCCACCAAGTATGTCCTATACTCCCCGGACCTGTATCGTCATTCGCGCAGAATTCGCTCCAAAGGGGCCATCCTTTCCCTTTGAGGTATTTTTGATTTCCTCTTCCCAAACGGGACACTGTCGCACTCTACTGGTCGCTGCGACCTCAAATTCTTGGGGGTTCATAAGGCGTTCCATTGCCTTCATTGCCATTTTCTCTATCTGGATTCTCTACTGAATTTGGAACAGGGGGTGATAAAGGGGCGATGTAAACACGGGTACGGCTTACGATATTTTCCGGCCTACAAAACTCTCGACAGTTTTACGCAACAAAATCTCTCAAGTTTACCTTATATCCCTGTTAGTACGCATGCATTAACACACTTCCGAATCTCGGAGGTTTCATCAGTATTGTTCTTACACTTGTGGTTTTTCTGTTTCCAATTGGATTCCAATTCAAATTTGGGTTCTCTCGGAGTGACTAGGCCACTTCTAGGTCGAATCCCATCAGAGTCACCAGTAAATGTTGCTAATTGTGTTTCTCTTAATTAGCTCTGGCGGCCAATATGGTTCCTTAATTCTAATTACGTTTGCTCTAGAGTCGCCAGGTATCTTTCGACACCGCCACAAGGTTCAAAACCGAATACTGATCAAAGACTCGATACACCAGTTAGTAAGTTCAAACTCAATGCTCATTTATTTACACACACAGTTAAATATACTTAAGCATTAAACTCTACCAACTAAACTATCACTCCTGCTAAAGCCTATACCTAGCTTTGGGTGCCCACTCAGTCAGAGGAACAATGGCCGTTGTTCGGTTCTGAGGCTGCTGGGGTCGAATTGGTTCGGCATAACAGCGAGGAGCGTCTGTCTCGTAGCGTGCGTTGACCTTGGACTTACCTGTTCTGATGTTGCTGTTGGGCAGGTCTCTCCTTGGTGAGAGCCGGAGCCACAAGAGAGCGATTCTCTCTTGGGGGATTCTTCATATCATAGAATTTCATAGAATTTACAGTGCAGAAGGAGGCCATTCGGCCCATCGAGTCTGCACCGGCTCTTGGAAAGAGCACCCTACACACACAGTCACGGGGGTGAAGAGGTCTTCAGTTCAGTCCCTGGGGTTCAGGGGTCTTGAGGTCAGCCACAGGGGTGAAGAGGTCTTCAGTTCAGTCAAAGGGTGCAGGCGTCTTCAGTTCAGTCATGGGGGTGTTGGGGTCTTCAGGTGGGATCACATGGGATCAGAGGTGAGGTGGCAAGATGGATACAGGACTGGCTCAGTCACAGAAGGCAAAGGGTAGCAGTAGAAGGGTGTTTTTTATGAATGGAAGGTTGTGACTAGTGGTGTTCCACAGGGATCTGTGCTGGGGCCCCTTTTGTTTGTAGTGTACATAAATGATTTGGAGGAAAATGTAGCTGGTCTGATTAATAAGTTCGTGGGTGACACCAAGGTTGGTAGAGTGGCAGATAGTGGTGAGAATTGTCAGAGGATACAGCAGGACATGGATAGGTTGAAGACTTGGGCAGATAAATGGCAAATGGAGTTCAATCCAGAAAAAAGTGAGTAATGCATTTTGTTAGGTCCAACATAGAGGGGAAATATACCATATATGGCAAAACTCTTAGGAATATAGAAAGCCAGAGAGATCTGGGCATGCAGGTCGACAGATCTTTGAAAGTGGCAACACAAGTGGACAAGGTAGTCAAGAAAGCATATGGAATGCTTGCCTTCATTGGCCGGGGCATCGAGTATAAAATCTGGCAAGTCATGATACAGTTCGCAGACATCTTCAACCTCTCTTTACAACAATCTGAGGTCCCTATCTGCTTCAAGAAGACGACCATCAACCCTGTACCAAAAAAAAGTCAAGCAGCGTGCCTTAATGACTATCACCCAGTTGCTCTGACATCCATCATCATGAAGTGCTTCGAAAGGTTAGTCATGGCACGAATCAACTCCAGCTTCCCGGATTGCCTTGATCCACTACAGTTCGCCTACTGCTGCAACAGGTCCACTGCGGCCGCCATCTCCATGGCCCTGCACTCTACCCTGGAACACCTAGATAACAAAGACGCCTATGTCAGACTCCTATATATCGACTACAGCTCAGCCTTCAACACCATCATTCCTACAAAACTCATCTCCAAACTCCGTGTCCTTGGCCTCAGCTCCTCCCTCTGCGACTGGATCCTAAACTTTCTAACCCACAGGCCACAATCAGTAAAGATAGGCAACAACACCTCCTCCACGATCATCCTCAACACCGGTGCACCACAAGGCTGTGTCCTCGGCCCCCTGCTATACTCTTTATACACCTATGACTGTGTGGCCAAATTCCCCTCCAACTCGATTTTCAAATTTTCTGATGACACCACCGTATTGGGTCAGATTTCAAACAATGACGAAACAGAGTATAGGAATGAGATAGAGAATCTGGAAAACTGGTGCGACGACAATAATCTCTCCCTCAATGTCAACAAAACGAAGGAGATTGTCATCGACTTCAGGAAGCGTAGTGGAGAACATGCCCCTGTCTACATCAATGGGAACGAAGTAGAAAGGGTCGAGAGCTTCACGTTTTTAGGTGTACAAATCACCAATAACCTGTCCTGGTCCCCCCATGCCGACACTATAGTTAAGAAAGCTCACCAACGACTCTACTTTCTCAGAAGACTAAGGAAATTTGGCATGTCAGCTACGACCCTCACCAACTTCTACTGATGCACCATAGAAAGCATTCTTTCTGGTTGTATCACAGCTTGGTATGGAGCCTGCTCTGCCCAAGACTGCAGGAAACTACAAAAGGTTGTGAATGTAGACCAGTCCATCACGCAAACCAGCCTCCCATCCATTGACTCTATCTATAATTCCCGCTGCCTCAGAAAGGCAGCCAGCACAATTAAGGACCCCACGCACCCCGGACACCTTCCGTCAGGAAAAAGATACCAAAGTTTGAGGTCACGTACCAACTGACTCAAGACCAGCTTCTTCCCTACTGCCATCAGACTTTTGAATGGACCGACCCCATATTAAGTTGATCTTTCCTCTACACCTTGCTATAACTGTAACATTACATTCTGCAGTCTCTCCTTCCTTCCCTATGTACGGTATGCATTGTTTGTACAGCATGCAAGAAACAATACTTTTCTCTGTATACTAATACATGTGACAATAATAAATCAAATCAAAATCAAAGTTGTAAAGAACCTTGGTAAGCCCGCACTTGAAATACTGCACACAATTCTGGTCGCCACACTACCAGAAGGATGTGGAGGCTTTGGGGAGGGTGCAGAGGAGGTTTACCAGGATTTTGCCTGGTCTGGAGGGTGTTAGCTATGTGGAGAGGCTGAATAGACTTGGGCTGTTTTCATTGGAACAATGGAGGTTGAAGGGTGACCTGATAGAGGTATACAAGATTATGAGAGATATGGATAGACTGGATGGGCAGACACTCTTTCCCAGGGCGGAGGAGTCAGTCACCAGAGGGCATAGATTTAAGCTCCATGGGGCAATGTTTAGAGGAGATGTGCAAGGCAGGTTTTTTTACACAGACGGTGGTAGGTACCTGGAGCACGTTGCCTGGGGAGGTTGGGAAGCAGATACATTAACGGCGTTCAAAAGGCATCTCGACAAACACATGGCTAGGACGGGTATAGAGGGATATGGCACAAGGAAGTACTGAGGGTTTTGGCCAAGGGTGGTATTATGACCGGTACAGGCTTGGAGGGCCAAAGGCCCTATTCCTGTATCCTGCCACAGGGCTGTATTGTTCTTTGTTTTTTGTTCTGTCATGGGGGTGTTCGGGTCTTCAGATCAGTCAGAGGGGTGTTGGGGCCATCAGATCAGTCACAGGGGTGTTGGGGTCTTCAGATCAGTCACAGGGGTGTTGGGGCCATCAGATCAGTCACAGGGGTGTTGGGGTCTTCAGATCATTCACAGGGGTGTTGGGGTCATCAGATCAGTCACAGGGGTGTTGAGGTCATTAGTTCAGTCACAGGGGTGTTGGGGTCATTAGTTCAGTCACAGGGGTGTTGGGGCCATTAGTTCAGTCACAGGGGTGTTGGGATCATCAGATCAGTCACAGGGGTGTTGGGGTCATCAGATCAGTCACAGGGGTGTTGAGGTCATTAGTTCAGTCACAGGGGTGTTGGGGTCATTAGTTCAGTCACAGGGGTGTTGGGGCCATTAGTTCAGTCACAGGGGTGTTGGGATCATCAGATCAGTCACAGGGGTGTTGGGGCCATCAGATCAGTCACAGGGGTGTTGGGGTCTTCAGATCATTCACAGGGGTGTTGGGGTCATCAGATCAGTCACAGGGGTGTTGAGGTCATTAGTTCAGTCACAGGGGTGTTGGGGTCATTAGTTCAGTCACAGGGGTGTTGGGGCCATTAGTTCAGTCACAGGGGTGTTGGGATCATCAGATCAGTCACAGGGGTGTTGGGGTCATCAGTTCAGTCACAGGGGTGTTGGGGCCATTAGTTCAGTCACAGGGGTGTTGGGGTCATCAGATCAGTCACAGGGGTGTTGGGGTCATCAGATCAGTCACAGGGGTATTGAGGTCATTAGTTCAGTCACAGGGGTGTTGGGGTCATCAGATCAGTCACAGGGGTGTTGGGGTCATCAGATCAGTCACAGGGGTGTTGGGGCCATTAGTTCAGTCACAGGGGTGTTGGGGTCATTAGTTCAGTCACAGGGGTGTTGGGGTCATCAGATCAGTCACAGGGGTGTTGGGGCCATTAGTTCAGTCACAGGGGTGTTGGGGCCATTAGTTCAGTCACAGGGGTGTTGGGGCCATTAGTTCAGTCACAGGGGTGTTGGGGTCATCACATCAGTCACAGGGGTGTTGGGATCATCAGATCAGTCACAGGGGTGTTGGGGCCATTAGTTCAGTCACAGGGGTGTTGGGGTCATTAGTTCAGTCACAGGGGTGTTGGGGTCATCAGATCAGTCACAGGGGTGTTGGGGCCATTAGTTCAGTCACAGGGGTGTTGGGGCCATTAGTTCAGTCACAGGGGTGTTGGGGCCATTAGTTCAGTCACAGGGGTGTTGGGGTCATCAGATCAGTCACAGGGGTGTTGGGGCCATTAGTTCAGTCACAGGGGTGTTGGGGTCATTAGTTCAGTCACAGGGGTGTTGGGGTCATCAGATCAGTCACAGGGGTGTTGGGGCCATTAGTTCAGTCACAGGGGTGTTGGGGCCATTAGTTCAGTCACAGGGGTGTTGGGGTCATCACATCAGTCACAGGGGTGTTGGGATCATCAGATCAGTCACAGGGGTGTTGGGGCCATTAGTTCAGTCACAGGGGTGTTGGGGTCATTAGTTCAGTCACAGGGGTGTTGGGGTCATCAGATCAGTCACAGGGGTGTTGGGGCCATTAGTTCAGTCACAGGGGTGTTGGGGCCATTAGTTCAGTCACAGGGGTGTTGGGGCCATTAGTTCAGTCACAGGGGTGTTGGGGTCATCACATCAGTCACAGGGGTGTTGGGGCCATTAGTTCAGTCACAGGGCTGTTGAGGTCATCAGATCAGTCACAGGGGTGTTGGGATCATCAGATCAGTCACAGGGGTGTTGGGGCCATTAATTCAGTCACAGGGGTGTTGGGGCCATTAGTTCAGTCACAGGGGTGTTGAGGTCATTAGTTCAGTCACAGGGGTGTTGGGGTCTTCAGATCAGTCACAGGGGTGTTGGGGCCATTAGTTCAGTCACAGGGGTGTTGGGGCCATTAGTTCAGTCACAGGGGTGTTGGGGTCATCAGATCAGTCACAGGGGTGTTGGGGCCATTAGTTCAGTCACAGGGGTGTTGGGGCCATTAGTTCAGTCAAAGGGGTGTTGGGATCATCAGATCAGTCACAGGGGTGTTGGGGTCATCAGATCAGTCACAGGGGTGTTGGGGCCATTAGTTCAGTCACAGGGGTGTTGGGATCATCAGATCAGTCACAGGGGTGTTGGGGTCATCAGATCAGTCACAGGGGTGTTGGGGCCATTAGTTCAGTCACAGGGGTGTTGGGGTCGTTAGTTCAGTCACAGGGGTGTTGGGGCCATTAGTTCAGTCACAGGGGTGTTGGGGTCATCAGATCAGTCACAGGGGTGTTGGGGTCATCACATCAGTCACAGGGGTGTTGGGGCCATTAGTTCAGTCACAGGGGTGTTGGGGTCATCAGATCAGTCACAGGGGTGTTGGGGTCTTCAGATCAGTCACAGGTGTGTTGGGGCCATTAGTTCAGTCACAGGGCTGTTGAGGTCATCAGATCAGTCACAGGGGTGTTGGGATCATCAGATCAGTCACAGGGGTGTTGGGGCCATTAGTTCAGTCACAGGGGTGTTGAGGTCATTAGTTCAGTCACAGGGGTGTTGGGGTCTTCAGATCAGTCACAGGTGTGTTGGGGCCATTAGTTCAGTCACAGGGGTGTTGAGGTCATCAGATCAGTCACAGGGGTGTTCGGGCCATTAGTTCGGTCACAGGGGTGTAGGAGTCTTCAGATCAGTCACGGGTGGTCGGGGTCTTCAGATCAGTCACAGGGGGGTACTGGTCAAGGAAGATATTGTCACTAGACTAGTAATCCAGGGACCCAGAGTAATGCTCTGGGGCCCCGGGTTTGAATCCCACCACAGCGGATGGTGAAATTTGAATTCAATAAATGTCCGGAATCTAATGATGACTGAAACCATGAACCATTGTTGATTGTTGTTAAAAACCCATCTGGTTCACTAATGTCCTTTAAGGAAGGAAATCTGTTGTCCTCACCTGTGACTCCTCTGAATCAGCCTCGCAAGCCACTCAGTTCAAGGGCAATTAGGGGTGGACAATAGATGCTGGCCCTTCCAGTGATGCCCGCATTCTACAAACAATTATTTTACAATTCAATCACAGGAGTCTTCAACTCTGTTGCTTAGGCAACCATTAGCAACAATAATAATAATCACATTAACACTGCAATGAAGTTACTGTGAAAATCCCCTAGTCGCCACACTCCGGCGCCTGTTCCTGTACACTGAGTGAGAATTCAGAATGTCCAAATTACCTAACAATACATTTTTCAGGACTTGTTGGAGGAAACTGGAGCACCCGGAGGAAACCCACGCAGACACAAGGGGAACATACAGACTCCGTATAGACAGTGGCCCAAGCCGGGAATCGAACCTGGGTTCCTGGCGGCGTGGAGCAACAGTGCTAACCACTGTGCTACCGTGCCGCCCATGAAGGCAGCACTGCATGCAAAGCTGGATGCCCTCTCAGTCAGGTGCAGCTGTACTTGACGTATCATTGGCTGTCTCTGCTCAACAGTTAGGTGGACCCCCACACCTCAAGACAGTAAATTGGCCAATTGCTGCATGATGACAGTTGGCCAGTAGCATGTTGCTCAAGTGAAAAAAATGGTTCTCATCCCATGGCACTGCTATGATCTTTGTCATCCAAGCAAAATTCAGCCTGATGTCCTCTGAACCTTTCCATGCCATTAAAATAGCAGTCAGGAGTCGTGTCAATGCCAGATTCATCAGTCGCATACACAAGACAGCCCCAAACATCACCCAAGCACAACGCTACGCCATCCGCGCTCTCAAGATCAACCGCAACATCGTCATCAAACCAGCAGACAAAGGAGGTGCCACCATCATACTGAACAGAACGGACTACTGCAAAGAAGTGGACCGACAACTCAACAACCAGGAACACTACAGACAGTTATCCGCAGATCCGACCAAGGAACACACCTGCCAACTCAATAGACTGATCAGGACCTTGGATCCAGACCTTCAGAGTGCCCTCCGTGCTCTCATCCCATGCGCTCCCCCCATTGGAGATCTCTACTGCCTCCCGAAAATACACAAGGCCAACACACCAGGCTGTCCTATCGTATCAGGCAATGGTACCCCTGTGTGAGAACCTCTCTGGCTACATCGAGGGCATCTTGAAACCCATCGTACAAGGAACGCCCAGCTTCTATTGCGATACGACGGATTTCTTACAGAAACTCAGCACCCATGGATCAGTTGAACCAGGAACATTCCTCGTCACAATGGACATCTCGGCACTCTACATCAGCATCCCCCATGACGACGGCATTGTTGCAATAGCCTCAGCACTCAACACCAACAACTGCCAATCTCCAGATGCAATTCTGCAACTCATCCGCTTCAATCTGGATCGTACCGTCTTCACCTTCGATAACAAGTTCTTCATCCAGGCACACGGAACAGCCATGGGGACCAAATTTGCATCTCAATATGCCAACATCTTCATGAACAAGTTTGAACAAGGCCTCCTCACCGCACAGAACCTTCAACCAAAGTTATACACCAGATACATCGATGACATTTTTTTCCTTTGGACCCACGGCGAAGAATCACTGAAACGACTACATGATGATATCAATGAGTTCCATCCCACCATCAGACTCACCATGGACTACTCTCCAGAATCGGTTGCATTCTTGGACACACTCATCCCCAACAAGGACGGTCAGCTCAGCACTTAGCTTTACCGCAAGCCCACGGATAATCTCACGATACTCCACTTCTCCAGCTTCCAACCTAAACACATTAAAGAAGCCAACCGCTATGGACAAGCCCTCCATACACACAGGATCTGCTCAGACGAGGAGGAGTGTAGCAGACATCCACAGACACTGAAAGATGCCCTCGGATGAATGGGATATGACGCTCGACTCATCGATCGACAGTTCCAACGCGCCACAGCAAAAAACCGCACCGACCTCCTCAGAAGACAAACACGGGACACAACCGACAGAATACCCTTCGTCGTCCAGTACTTCCCCAGAGCGGAGAAACTATGACATCTTCTTCGCAGCCTTCAACACGTCATCGATGAAGATGAACATCTTGCCAAGGTCATCCCCACCCCCCCCACCACTTGCCTTCAAACAATCGCGCAACCTCAAACAAACCATTGTTTGCAGCAAACTACCCAGCCTTCAGAACAGTGACCACGACACCACACAACCCTGCCATGGCAATCTCTGCAAGTGGTGCCAGATCATCAACATGGTTACCACCATTACACGTGAGAACACCACCCACCAGCTACGTGTACTTACTCGTGCGACTTGGCCAACATTGTCTACCTCATACGCTGCAGGAAAGGATGCCCCGAAGCGTGGTACATTGGCGAGACCATGCAGATGCTGCGACAACGGATGAATGGACATCGCGCAACAATCGCCAGGTAGGAATGTTCCCTTTCAGTCGGGAAACACTTCAGCAGTCAAGGGCATTCAGCCTCTGATCTTCGGGTATGCGTTCTCCAAGGCGGTCTTCAGGACGCGCGACAACGCAGAATCACCGAGCAGAAACTTACAGCCAAGTTCCGCACGCATGAGTACGGCCTCAACCGGGACCTGGGATTCATGTCGCATTACATTCACCCCCCACCATCTGGCCAGGGCTTGCAAAATCCTACTAACTGTCCTGGCATGAGACAATTCACAACTCTTTAACTTGCTTCATCTGGACCTGTAAAAACTTAATTATCTGCAAAGACTCGCATTCAAAGTATCGTATTGCATCTTTGACTTTGTCTGTATATATGTTTCTGGAACCCACCTCTTCATTCACCTGAGGAAGGAGCAGTGCTCCGAAAGCTAGTGATTCGAAACAAACCTGTTGGACTTTAACCTGGTGTTGTAAGACATCTTACTATTAAAATAGCAGTCTTTCAATCTATTCAAGAAATGTACTTCCTTGTACTTAATTGATGTACATCCAGATTGGATGAGAATTTGCTGCAGTCGGCCATCTCATGGCACAGCCTTCGGTACACTTGTCCCTGCACCCTTTAGCTGAAAGCATTTTTGTCCTCTAGAGTGTTGTAAGTGTGAGAAAACAACTGTGTGTCTCCTTACCTAGTCAGACTGAAGGATTGAAAAATAACACACGACTTCAGAAGGAACTGCCAGTTATAGTGAATTCACATATCAAATTCAATATCAAATGAGAGACAGAAAGAAAAATAAAAAGAGGGAAAGAAAAATTAGAGTAAGAGTAAGAGAGAAAGAAAGGCAGAAAAAACAAATATAAGCTTTTGACATTTTTTAAATGACCAACAACAATTAATACTTTGAATGAATGAGACTCACATGTGTAATGGTTATCTTTCAGTGCCAGAGAGGTTGATTGTCAGTAAGTAATAATTGAACAATGCAACTTCAGCCCTGTTGAACTTTGGAATGTCAAATGGAGTTCTTAAGAAATCTCAAATGAACACTTCATGGAAGACTCAAATCAGAAGAACTCTGACCTCGACCTTCTGAAAAGTATTTGTGCAAGCTTAAAACAAATCCACAAAAACCATGCCTGATGCTGATAATTGATCACAAATTAAAAACTCTCCGTCTGCAACCATGGTCAGTCAGGACAGACTTGGAACATATGCTCAATGCTCAATTCAAAGGAGGCTCTGTAGTGATGCTGTCCTTTACTCCTGATGCAATCATCTCACTTTACAATGGCTGTTGCTCAACAGCTACATCCATTAGAAGAAAGCGAGAGTACAAGGGGCGGGGGGGAAAAAGGCCCGGGAAAAAATGGCCATGAACACGACCACACTTGAAGGGGCCCAAGGGTAAGCGGAGAGCCAGGGGGAGCAACAACACGCGGGGCAACTCATGTTGGGGCAAGCGTCAGGAAGGGTAACTGAGGCAGAACAACCCACGGCCACGGAAGGGGGGAGAAATAAGTCGTAAATATGGAAAATGATCCGTGTTTGTTTGTCTGTTCTCTCATTGTGCTTTAGTGTATATTTGTTGCAGATTAATTGCAGATCATTAAGCCGGAGGGGCGGCGTGAATCCCGCCCTGCTGCTCCGACGCCGGCTGCCGAATTCTCCGGCGGCGGTTTTCGGGCGAGGGCGGGGATCGCGCTGCGCCGGTCGGGGGCCGTTGACAGCAGCCCCCCGGGCAATTCTCCGGGCCCCGATGGGCCCAGCAGCCACTTGTTCCTGGCCAGTCCCGCCGGCGTGGAATGGGCATGGTCCATCCGACGGGACCTGGCTTGTCGGCCGCGTAGTGGGGCCCTCGGGAGGGGGGGGCACAGGGGGATCTGGCCCTGGGGTGAGGGGGCCCCACAGTGGTCTGGCCCGCAATCGGGGCCCACCGATCTTTCCCTCTGCGCCGGCCTCTGTCAGGCTCCGCCATGGCCGGCGCGGAGCAGAAACGCCCTGCGCATGCGCCAGAGCATGCTGGCGGTCCTGTGCATGCGCCAACTCACGCTGGCCGGCGGTGGCCCTTCGCACCGGTTGGCGAGCGTCAACCCCTCCAGCGCTGGCCTAGCCCCCGGAAGTGCAGAGGATTCCCCAACTTCCGGCGGCCCGACGCTGGAGTGGTTCATGCCGCTCTTGGTGCCGGTATGGGCCGCCCCGCCAATTCCGGGAGAATCCCGGCCTATATGTGGCTATGAAACCTGTAAACTAATTGTACAAACTGAAATGTGTATCATAAAAGTTGTGAAAATCAATTAAAACTTTTTTTTAAAAGAGACTACTTATGTCATTAACAGGGTGTTTACATGTGAAATGATAAGACATAACCTTCTCTGGCAAATTTAGTCTGCATCTACCATTCCAATACGACAACCTCATAACATTAAAAGCATTTCAATAGTGAGGCAACTGTGTGATGCTATTTTGGTGAAGCAAGTGGCAGTATAAACATTGACACTCAACCACGCAACTGATCCTTGCCTTAAATTGCTGCACCATATGTGCATAAGTACAGTGGACGCCATTAATCTCACCATTATTTTGGTAGTAAAATCTGGGCCATCCTATTTATCCTTTATAAGGATATCATGCCGACCTAATATCTTAAATAATGAATGGGGTTAACTGCACAATACCCAAAAGACAAAGTCACATTCTTGCCGTATCATACCAAGACCATAAAGTGGTATTCTATTACTTACTTTTATGTTATTGCTTTCGAATTGTGAAAATGTACTTGTTCTGAAGATGAATAGGCCACTGCAGTTTGGCATGGTTACTGTGGCATTTGGGATGTATACAGGCATCAATGTGATTCACAGAAAGAAACTAAAACCAGAACAAGAGGGCAACCAGGTCAGAAAGAAGATGATACAGAGTCAGGCAGATAGTAATGTAATACAAAACGTGCACAAGCGAGAGCACTAAAGACAGTATAAGGTGCACTGACATAATGGAGTAGATCTTGGGCAGAATTTTACCTTCCGACCCCGCAGACAGGTTTGTAGCTGGGATGTGACCATCAAATTTCTCAAACGGTCTTCCCACCCACCCTGACTGCTCCACAATTATACGCTTGGACAGACGAGGCCTAGGCCGGACTGCTTGCACTTGCATCAATGGAGACCCTTAATTAGCCAATTATTGACAACTTAAGAGCTGAAGACCCATCTCCAGCCAATTAATGCCTGTTGGAGCTTCATATCGCTGTGGGGAAGGCAGTTTCGGTGGGGAAGTGGTCTCTCCTGACTTTTCGGGCGGCGGGAAAATCCTTACCCTTGACTTTGTGTCTTCCTGTACATTGCGTGATGGTGAGTTGGTGGACCAAATGAAATCTCTGTCAATTTTTATTTGGAGTCATACAGTACAGAAGAGGCCCTTCGACCTATTGAATCTGCACTGACAAAACTACACTAAATCTACACTAATCCGACTTTCCAACACATGGCCCATCATGGTCTTGGATATTATGACATTTCAAGTGCATCTTCCCCATACTTTTTGAAAGGTTGTGAGGTTTCCCACCTCTACCACTCTCCCAAGCAGTGCATTCCAGACTCCCACAAACCTCTGGGTGAAAATTAATTTCTTCAAATCTCCTCTGAACCCTCTGCCCCTCCCCTTAAAATAATGGCCCTTCATTATTGACCCTTCAACCAAGGGGAACAACTTCTTCCAATCCACCCTGTCCATACCCTCCAATTTTATACACCTCACCAGGTTCCCCCCTCAGCCTTCCCTGCTCGAAAGCAATTGACTTCTATGTGAGAGATGTAAATGGGCTTCTGACTCACTCGCTTTACACCGCTGCAGTCAGAATCTACCCCAATAAAGGATGAATTCAGAGAGACAGAAGTTGACATAAAACTAGAGCTTTTAAACTGAGAGAGCAAGAATAAAGAAAAAGCAAAACACGTCAATTTAATGGACTTTTACTTGATTTCTTGGTTGTTGGTATTCATTATGCAGGTCAGATTAAGAGGTTTTGATCAGTTCTCATTTTACACATATAAAGATGAACTGAGTGATCATTTGTACAATATGCAGCTTGGCAGCTTTATCTTTGGACTGATTTTAATAAAATATGTAAATTTTTCATATTATACCACTTTTAATTGATAATTAGCATAAAATTCCAAATTAATGACAATCTGTTTGAAACCAAAAGTAACTGATTCTGGAGCCTTTCTAGTGCTATAAGATGCTATCTGTCCTAAAAATGTAATTTCACATTTCTAAGGCCTGGATTATAAATTAATTTTACATCCCTTGCAGAGTAGGTAAGGACTGTGCAAGTTTACAGCTTATAAAATGTATACAAAAGAATGTAATTTAAGATTTTCGTTCAGTATTACTTTTGAAAGGCAGTCGAATAAAAGGAATCCTTATTTTTTTCATATTTTACATTGATATATTTTGTAGAAATAAGCCACATGCTTCTTTTTAAATCAGTGAATAAACTGCTAGCGTGTACAAGACCCATTTCATTACCTGCATTCCAAACGTGCTTCATTGCATGGCGTATAGCTTATTCAGGTGTACATAATGCAGTTGAATTTAATGTGATCTAATGGATTGTTGTGCTCAGATTAGATACAATACTTTGTAAGAAAGCTTTCATATTTTTAAAACTTACAGTGATGTAAAACTTCCATGGAGCAAATGGAGCAAAATGGAGATCAACATGATTGCTGGGTTTTGGTAATTTTAAGTGGAGCATTTAATGGAGAAAAGAAAAATATTTGTGTTTTCAAATTTATATGTGGCGGTTTTACTGGTTTTATTATTTATGAGCCAGAAAATGCTACTCATAAGAAGAGTGTGAAAAAATTTGAAATTCAACCCCCTCCTTATGATAAAAATGATTTTTGATAATTATCAGAGCACCATCTTGCACAAACCAAAAGAATTCGGAGAAAGAGATTTTCTTGTCCAACAATTTAAAAATGTATGTATTTTAATATTCAAAATGTGTTGCACTCTGGGGTGAAATATCAATAAAGTGTATGGATTTGTTTATTGTCACGTGTACTGAGGTACGGTGAAAAGTACCATGAACATATCCAAACACAGGAAATATAAAGTGAAGCACTCATCGGCAAACCATTGGGAGATGTTCACACAATGATCACAGATCTGAAGAGTAAGCACTTTTAAATATTCAGATGTTAACAGCAATAGATGTGAACCCCTGATTAGAGGTGGGTGGAGACACTTAGGTGAGCATGGAAGGTAGGACAGATTGTTGGAGGTGGGTGGAGATGCATAGGTTGGCATGAGGGGTACAAAGCTAGGACCTTTTAAACTTACCTTCCAAAAGTGGGCTCCTCATCCAGACTATGGTTCACAACACCTCTAAAGGGTCATGAACACAACTCACTGAAAAGCTGACCCAAGTCCAAATAAAATGCAGAGGGCCAGGAGATGCCTACCGCCACAATGGAGCTAACCAGGCCAAGATTGCAAGGTGCAGACTCGCGATCTGCACCATAATCTTGTGCTTATGAAAATTGAGGGAATGGATCCCTGAATCTTGGAATCATGTTGAGGTCACGATTTTCAAAGGTCCTTGGAGTCTTCCGGTCTCTGTGAACATCCAGCCCTATTTATCTAAATTTAGAACTCACCTATCTTTTTATCAGGATAATGCCAGGGATGGGAAAGCACAAATATGAGAAAGAACTTCAGCCTCCAGCTGGATCATTCCAAGTTTGTGCACATATATAAAGTAATCAGTTGTGGATAAACTGCCCATTTTACATCCTGATTAATTTTGCTGTCCATCTTTGCTGATCCACAATCACCAGTATTCCATTGATGAGAATTACTTCCTGTGACAATTTGAACTGAAGCAAAGAAGGCTAAGAAGATTTCATTGAGCTTTTTAAAACTACAAAGGACTTAGAGACATTGAAAGGCCAACTCCGCTGATTGGGAAGTCAGTGACAGTTTTAAATTGCTGGCAAGACATTGAGAACAATGGTTGAAACAAATATCTTTACACAGAACATTGCTGGCTCATGGAATGCACTGTCACAGGGAACAGTTGAGTGTTGAGACCATTGCATCTTTTAAGCGAAAATTGGATAAATATTTGAAACAGAAAATTACTGGGCTATGCAGGGAAAATAGCGTAGGGCAATGGAATTAGTTTTGAAATGATCTAGCAAAGAACCAGCAGAGACACGATGGGTGAAAGTCTTCCTTTGGTGTTAGGGTTTGAATGAATCATCAGCTGTGAAGGTGCAACAGCAGAACCTTATCCAAATAGGCAATACGGCAGATGCAGATTCTACCCATTTTGTAATCATGCCCGAAAAGCCTGGAATAACCTCAAAAAGTACAACAGCAATGGCACAATTTCTGGGCTAGTTGCAACACTAAGTATCGCTAATAGATAAAAGGCTGGAGGAGGAGAAAACCGCCAGGAACCTTTACTTTATTGCATTGTGGCAATCTTTATACTTCCATCCAGAAGATTGTTCAGATAGTCCAGAGTTTTATTGCGATACTCTGAGAGAGTACGTCGTGGTGTCAGCCAGGACATGGATAGAAAGGGGAAATTTTAAGACTTGGACGGGAAGCTGGCGATGTGTGCAAGAGGGTTGTTTGGAAGTCGCCAACTGGTTTTCACTTCTGGGCCTCATTTATATGCCACCTGTCCGCTGCCTGTGTGAAAAGGTTGGAAAGAGACAACTGGTCAACTGTGAGCATTTGAAGGTCAGATGGCTGGAAGGCTGCCTGCAGGTTAATTATTGAGTTGAGGTTTCTTTATTTTTTCGGTATAAGAATTATTTATGCAATTAAATGTTCACTATATTTTTGTTTTATATAATATGGAGCTTGTTACTGGGGGTAGGTAAGTTGTAAAATTCACAATTTACGCACCAGCATTCAAACCCTGGCTTGCTTTCCCAATTAAAGCTAATTTTTTAAAAATGCTTTCCATCATGAAAATAATAATGCAGAAGTGACCTTTGTGTCACCTGGTTATACCTTTTTCTGATCAGACATACTATTTTGTACCCCACCCCCACTTCCCAAACCGTGCAGTCCCGCAGACTTTAACGCTCCCTCTAGCGAAGTTGCTGAGAATATGTTTTAACCTTTAAGATTTAAGAAATCAAAGGTAACATGCACTGAAATGAACACTAAAACATGAAAGGACTTGTTGGTTGTCAGGCTCACAGCCAATAGCTTCAAGTGTCTCTGCCATGGCAGTTGGTCAGACAACAGTCTGCAGCCCGTTGAACTCCCGTACCAACATTCACATTTATAAAAGTAGCATCTTTTCATGAAGTCTAGACATTTCAAAACACTTCCAAAATGCATTACCTACTGAATTTAGCGAGATAAACTCACTGAGATAGATGTTGGCCTTTCATGATTCAGTGAACCCGAGACCGCCACAGCTAATCCCCCTCAAGAGCAAAGGGACAAAAAAATGAAGCACGGAACCTCACTCAGACATGAACTGGGGAGTCAGCAGACAGACAGGAGTCAGACATAAGCAATACCTGAGGAGCATCCATTCCACACTGTTCATCATTACCTTCCTGCATTGACTGGGCAATAGGCACTCAAGGACACCTCAGCCCCAGTACCCTGATGATCAATATCTCAGCCACCTTCATCACCTGGCCACAGAAGTGTCACGCCATCTGGGGGGGGAGGGGGGGTCACACTGTTGGACAGCAAGCTAATCCTTAAGCTGTCCTTTGAACATCCAGAAGACTTAAAAATAAACCTTTAAACCGAAACACATTAGATTTACATTCACTACTGAGAACATTTATAATTCTGAATTCACTAAATGATCAAGAGATAGTCTTTTGATGGCAGAGAGAACAGCAGTAACCCTGCGTGGTCTGGCTTCAGCTCCAACACTAAAAACAAAATTAAACCAAACCCTGCAGCAAACAGCCCAGCTCCACCCGCTCTCTGACATCACTGTAGTAGTAAACACCCATTTCTTAAAGGTACTCTCACTACAGATATTTATATACACACCCATTTATAAACACCCATTTCTTAAAGGTACTCTCACATGAACCTCCCCCAAGAAAAAAAATAAACCGTCAACTTCAAGATGGTTTCATTTGTCACTATCTTTAAGAAATGCACACAGTAAATATACATTCTCGTTTCCAAAAGCAACACATGCAAACAGGTATAATAATATAGTCCATTTTTGAGCTTCTTCCTTCAACTGAAATCCTTCTTGATTGACAGTCTCTTTGAACAAGAAGGTCTCTGCACGATCTGTCCATTTCTCTACGCCTCGGCATTTCTCTTTAAAGTCAGATACTTTAGTTCAATCTGATCACAGAGTCCCTTGCAATTCTCCAACACATGAGCATTGGTTAACACAGCTTTCAGGCAGTCAAGTGTCTGTTGAAACTCCGCTGTCCATTGAAATTTTCGACGTTTCTGCAGCAAGTCCATCAGTGGAGCAATCACGCTACAAAACCTTTGCACAAATGTTCGATCAAATCCACTCAAGCCAAGAAATCACATTATTTCCCTTCATCGTGAGGGTATCAGAAACTCCCCAATCACTGTTGGTTTCACATCCCGTGAGGCCATCCGACTCTGTCCGATTGTATGGCCAAGGAAAGTGACTTGGGCTTTTCCAAATTCACATTTGGCTAGGTTTATCACCAAACCCGCCTCCTGAAGTCGATCGAATAACTACATCAGATGTTTTAAATGTTCTTTCCATGTCTGGCTGAAAATTACCAGATCGTCGATGTATACCGCACAATTGGGTAATCCTGAAACAACTTTGTTAGTTAATCGTTGAAATGTGGCTGGGGCGTTTTTCATGCCAAATGGCATAACTTTCAATTGGTATATACCATCTAGAGTCACAAAAGCTGAAATCTCCTTTGCCCTTTCGGATAAAGGTACCGGCCAGTAACCTTTAAGTAAATCCCGTTTGGAAATAAAAGCTGATTGTCCCACTTTCTCAATGCAATCTTCCAAACGTGGGATAGGATAAGAGTCCGTTCTGGTAACTGCATTAACCTGTCTATAGTCCACAAACAACCATTGAGTACCACCTGGTTTAGGTACCATCCCTATGGATGAGCTCCATTGGCTGCAACCCACTTCAATTATGCCATTTTTAAGCATATTCTCAATCTCTTTGTTAACCTGTGCCAATTTTAAAGTGTTAAGTCTGTATGGATGTTGTTTGATTGGAACAGCAGTTCCCACATCTACATCATGTATAGCCATTTTAGTACTTCCCAATTTATCTCCGCAAATATGCCCATGTGATATCAATAACTCTTTCAGGTCAGTTCGTTTTTCCTCTGGAAGGTAACTCAAAAATGTATCCCAATTTTTAAGTTTTCCAATTTAATTTGAGGTATGTCAAATTCAGTCATCTGGATTTGGTTCGTCACTTTGAGTTAGAATCATTAAAACCTCCTCCTTTTTCTCTCCTCCCCTTTCAAAGTACCTTTTAAGCATATTCACATGACACACTCGGTGAGTCTTCCTTCTATCTGGTGTTTTAACCACATAATTCACCTCACTTAATTTCCTTTCAATCTAATAAGGACCACAAAACCTTGCTTTTAAAGGTTCACCTACCACTGGTAACAACACTAAAACTTTATCTCCAATGGCAAAACTACAAACTTTGGATTTCTTGTCCGCTACCCATTTCATCAAATTTTGTGCAACTTTTAAATGTTGTTGAGCCAATTCACCTGCTCTATTCAACGTTCCCTAAATTTTGACATTTATCCAATAATGTAATTTCCAATTTCTCATTCACCAATTTTTCCTGAATCAATTTAAGTGGTCCTCTTACATCATGACCAAAGATTAGTTCAAAAGGACTAAATTTGGTTGACTCATTAGGTGCATCCATAATTGCAAACAGTACGAATGAAATTCCTTTATCCCAATCCTCTGGATAATCTTGACAATAAGCCCTCAACATTGTCTTTAATGTCTGATGCCACCTTTCTAACGCTCCCTGCGATTCTGGATGGTACGCAGTTGATTTAAATTGTTTTATTCCTAAGCTATCTATAACTTCTTTGAATAACCTTGAGGTAAAATTTGATCCTTGATCCAATTGTATGTCTGTGGATAGTCCATATCCTGTAAAGAATTTAAGTAATTCCTCCACAATCCTTTTAGCTGTAATATTAAGTACTGGAATGGCCTCTGGAAACCTAGTAGACTCATCCATTATCGTCAAAAGATATTGATTCCCACTTTTTGTTTTAGGAAACGGTCCTATGCAATCAATTAGGACCCTTGTAAAAGGTTCCTCAAATGCTGGAATGGGTATTAAGGGTGCTGGTTTTATCACTGCTTGAGGTTTCCCTATCACTTGACATGTGTGACATGATTGACAAAATGTAACTACACCTTTAAGTAGTCCAGGCCAATAAAAATGTTTCTGGATTTTAGCTTGAGTTTTCCTTATCTCCAAATGACCTCCCACTGGTACCTCATGTGAAACTCGCAACACCTCCTTTCTATACCCTACCGGCAATACTACTTGATGAACCTCTGCCCACTTTTCATCCGCCTGCATATGTACAAGTCTCCATTTTCTCACCAAGACATTACTTTTACGGTAATAACACTCTGATATACACTCAGATTCCTCTTCCGTATATGCTTTCTGATACATCCGTTTTATTTCTATATCTTTCTGTTGTAACCCCGCCAATTTTCCTGAACTGAAAATATCCGCCTCATCCTCCACCTGTTCTTGTTCTTTTTCAACCATCTGATCAAAAATCTTTTCTGGTAATTGCACTTCAACTTCATCTTCACTCTTTGATTTCTCCTCATCTAAACATGTGACTTTGTTACTACACAATCCGGAAAAATCCCAGGATATTCGTCCTTCAACACTTCAGTTGTCTGATTTCCCACTGGCTTATCAACCACAGTAGGCATCACTCTCACCTGCGATCCAGCTATATCATTACCCAAGATAAACTGTATTCCTGGACAAGATAGTTTCTCTATTACTCCTACTACCACTTCACCACTCTTCACTGGACATTCCAACCTTACCTCATATAATGGAACACTGCTCCTCTCACCCTGAATTCCACATATTACCACCTTTCCTACAACATTCTTCCCAAACTACATAACTCCTCATCTCTTACCATTAAATATTGACTAGCTCCCGTATCTCTTAAAATTGTGACTTCTTTACCTGCTCCTCCTAATACACATGAGTAAACTTTACCCACACAAGTAAATTCTTTGAAGAGATCTGGCACCTTTTCATCAATCACCTCTTGATCAGGCTGTACAATCTTTTGCAACTCCTTCGCTTCACTTGGGCTTTCCTTTACTACTTTAACAAACCCCACTGTCTTATCCTGTTTTACCATATCAGCCTTCCCAGTGCTTTTCTTCCACCACCAACACTGTGACTTTACATGGCCTAGTTTATTACAGTGAAACCATTTGAAATTTTTCATTTCTGTAGCCGGTTAAAATGGCTAACTCCTGATTAGAATGGCCAAACTCCGATTTAAAATGGCAAACAGAAGAGGCTGATAGGAAAATCAGCCAACAGGACTCAAACAGGCAGCTGCAGGCAAAACTGTGTATTCGCCTCTGGGGAGGCCAGACAGAATCGATACCTGCAGCCATCAACATAACAACACACCAGCCATCTGAATACTAATTAGCAATCCCCGAGAACAATACGCTACAAATTAGACACACAAAGCCAACCCAGACATTTCGTCGCCAGCAGGAGCCTACACAAAAGAGAGGTGAACGACCATCCCAAAACCGCCCATCGATTAAGGAATCGCTCCAGCATTGGAGAATATCGAACCAAGTGATTGGGACGAAGTCCAATCACTTGGAACCAGGTACAAGGTCTGCCCCGAAAGGCGGGAAGCCCCTGGGGACTATAAGAATAGGGGCCAAGTTCAAATCGCGCTCTCTTCTCCTCTCCGCAACCTTCGAGACCCTTCTGCTGACCTTCTACAACAGCCGCAAGAACTGTAAGTCTTACTCCAACGCTCGCTACGAGATAGGCACTCCTGACTATCGACCTGTACCCGCTTTGAATTCCGCAGGCGCAGAACCCATACGAAAGGCCATTCGTTTCCCTGACCTGGTGGGCCATTTCCAATCTTAAGTATTGGCCTGTTAATTGTAGGAAGTAGCTTAGAAGTAGAATTAATGTATAAGTATTGATTACTGTATATAATAAATGTGCGTTGATTTAACTCTTACTAAGCGGTGTGTTGGATTATTGATCATTACTCGGACTTGAACCACGTGGCGATATCAGAAAGATACCTGGCGACTCAAGAGAAAAGGTGATAGAACAAGAGCAATTAAACTAAGGCTAAAATGAGCAACATTTCTTTTCCACCCTCCTGGATTTCATTTTTAGTCTGAGGTACACTCTCCTTATTATCTCCCATCAGATCACCTTTACCTTTACCACTTGAGTATTTCTCATGTCCCCAGTTTCTATCCCTCACTGGCTGAAACTGATGTCGGAAACCAAGCTTTGATTTATGAACTAATTCATAATTATCTGCCATTTCTGCTGCTAATCTCGCAGTTTTGACCCTCTGCTCTTCCACATGAGTTCTCACTACATCCGTAATTTAACGTTTAAACTCCTCCAAAAGTATAATTTCTCTGAGAGCTTCATATGTTTGGTCTATTTTCAAAGCCCTTATCCACCTATCAAAATTACTCTGTTTGATCCTTTCAAACTCCATGTATGTTTGACCAAATACTTTCCTTAAATTTCTAAACCTTTGTCTGTAGGCTTCAGGCACTAGTTCATATACACCTCAGATGGATTTTTTCACCTCCTCATAGGCCTCAGATACCTCCTCCGGTAGTGATGCAAACACTTCATTAGTCCTACCTACCAGCTTTGTTTGAATCAGTAATATCTACATGGCCTGTGGCCATTTCATTTGTTTAGCTACCTTCTCAAATGAAATGAAAAAGGCTTCCAATTCCTTCTCGCCAACCTTGGCAATGCTTGGACATATTT
The DNA here is from genome assembly GCF_047496885.1 of Scyliorhinus torazame. Lineage (NCBI taxonomy): Eukaryota > Metazoa > Chordata > Chondrichthyes > Carcharhiniformes > Scyliorhinidae > Scyliorhinus > Scyliorhinus torazame. The sequence continues at coordinate 54,352,570 of NC_092716.1, read as the reverse complement.
AAATAGATCCCCACCAAGCCTTCGACTATGACACTCTTTCTCACTATCCTCATCACTATCCACCAACTGTACGTTTCCCTTTACGTCTGCCAATTTTAACTGACTGTCATGTTTCGTGGCCATTTTCGGAAGTTCAAACTCTCCCTCTTTGGGCGTCATTCTCCGACCCCCCCGCCGGGTCACAGAATCGCCGGGGGCTGGTGTGAATCCCGCCCCCGCCGGTTGCCGAAGTCTCTGGCACCGGAGATTCGGCGGGGTCGGGAATCGCGCCGTGCCGGTTGGCAGGCCCCCCCGCTCGATTCTCCGGCCCGGATGGGCCGAAGTCCCGCCGATAAATTGCCTGTCCCGCCGGGGTGGATTAAACCATCTTTTAAAAGGCGGAACAAGGCGGCGTGGGCAGGCTCCGGGGTCCTGGGGGGGGGCGCGGGGTGATCTGGCCCTGGGGGGTGCCCCCACGGTGGCCTGGCCCGCGATCAGGGCCCACCGATCCGCGGGCGGGCCTGTGCCGTGGGGGCACTCTTTCCCTTCCGCCTCCGCCACGGTCTCCACCATGGTGGAGGCGGAAGAGACTCCCTCCACTGCGCATGCGTGACTCAGGCAACTTTAAATGCTTAGCCACCGCCATAATTACCTCGGCTGGGATTCTCCACCGGCGGGATTCTCCTTCATGCCGATGCCCGGGGATTTCCCAACGGCGTGGCTGCCCCACAATGGGAAACCCCATTGATCGGCTGGTGAAATGGAGAACCCCGCCGGCCGGTCAGGGCAGACATGTGGCGTGGTGGGGCGGAGAATCCCGGCCCTCATCATTTCGCATTTTGTCAGGTAATGTTAACTGCAATGTTTTTGCCAAATCTAACAGTCTGCTTTTAGTCTCTGTCCGTAAGGTACTGCGTGTGACCGTCTCCACCCAAAAAAACTTTAGAGCCTCTGAAAGAGTAATTGTTCACAACACATTCCCGACTTAAACTAGAATAACACACCTGAAAGCAGCCACAATATGCTCACCCCTCACTGTCTTTAAGTTCACTAAGCCAATCCAATAGATAGACTTTTATCCCCCTCGAGCCCCCAATTTATTATGGGCCAGGGTTTAGAGAGCCCCAAAGTGTATCATGGCGTTCACCTGATCCACAACATTTAATAGATTGTGGTATGGGGAGCACACGGCCCACTCTACAGGTGTGGTACAGCAGAAATGGAAAAGTATTTTTTAAAGCAAAACAATGTTTATTCTATTAACTCAAGTTAACCTTTATAAAACATACAGTGAATATCTTAGCAACCATTAATTCAAATACAACCCCCAAAGAATACAACACTAAGTAATCCGTAAGCTGTCCTTTGAACATCCAGAAGACTTAAAAAATAACTTTAAACAGAAGCACATTAGGTTTACATTCACTACTGAGAACATTTATAATTCTGAATTCACCAAATGATCAAGAGATAGTCTTTTGATGGCAGAGAGAACAGCAGTACCCCTGCTTGGTCTGGCTTCAGCTCCAACACTGAAAACAAAACTAAAACACACCCTGCAGCAAACAGCCCAGCTCCACCCGCTCTCTGACATCACTGCAGTAGTAAACATCCATTTCTTAAAGGTACTCTCACTACAGATATTTATATACACACCCATTTATAAACACCCATTTCTTAAAGGCACTCTCACATGACATCTGGCATAACGTTCATCCTCCATCTCATAGATGCGCTGATGGGCAGATGCCTGTGCTATCTCACAGAATTCCCCTGTGGAGCCCAGGAGGACGCTGTGGTTTAGAAGTTGAAAGCTGCTGTGACCTTCATGGCCAAGGGAGTGGATGTTCTCCACCGCAAGGACATGGTACAGGTGCCGCACCACCTCCTTCATTAACGGAGTCTCTGATGGCACATGTTGTCCGACAGCTCCATGAAGGACACGTGAGTCCAGTAGCTCTTGCTCTCCTTTGGTGCCTTCGTGCCTCCTGCATGGCTAGTGTGGCATCCAGCCCCTGAGCCTACCCTGCGGCCCCCTCATCTCATTCAGCTGGGTCTTCCTGCGCTGCCGCCGCATGTTGTTGCTGGATTCTGTGGACACAGGAATAAGAGAGAGAGAGTCAGGTTGGTGTTGCAGCTGCTGACTATCATCACGTGCCCTGACCCATTGGCCTGCGGACCTGGAAGCAGCCAGCCCTAGACCTTAGCCGGTGGCGGCCGCTAACTCGCAGCTCAGGTGCCCAACCATCTCCAGAACAGGATGGCCCCGTCCTATGCCCACTTAGACTTGGCTCCCATTTCGTTCTTCACTATCTTAGGCTCACTAACAGTGGGGGTTCTGTCAGGAAGATTACATTTTCACTCATCCGGAATGGCCAGCCTTGGTCCCAGCAGAAAAGTGACGCCAGTGCCTCTTGACCCTGTGCAACCAGGCTTTGGGACCTGAACCCTGAGTATTCATCCCATTGCTTGACTTTGAGAGAGTGGATATTCTTCTTACGCAACTGAAAGCGCCTGTATAAATAATGTCATGATATGCACTCATGCACATAATGAGATACTGACAGGCAGTGACAGACACCCAGTACAGCCAATCAACACACAGGACAGAACACAACCAGGCATAACACTAGAGGGGGGTTTCCCACTATAAAACACACGAGGCATCAGCACTCTGCCTCTTTCCACTGGTGACAACTGTAGTGACAGTCAGGGTGTAAATATCAGTTAGCACCTTCTACACGTGGCTCAGAGCTAGACTGGTCTAGTAAGTTATAGTTAGCACACTTAGATTAGTAGAGTGTCAACCCACAGCAAGCTGTGTGCACTGCTCTAGAAGTTCAATAAAACGTATTTTACTAACGTCTAAGTTTGGTGTCTACTTTACAGCACAACTGCATCCAGTTGCAGTCCGTGTTACCCCAGGGTGAATAACACAACATGGTACCAGTAGCATACTTTATCCAAGTGGTTTACCTCGAGTGATTCAGTGACGACCAGCGAGTGCCTTCCAGCGGCATGGAGAAGATCCAGGCGCCTCCACAGCTATGGATCTCCGGCAATCTCGGCGCCAACTGGCGGGTCTTCAAGCAGAGGTTCCTTCTCTACATTGAGGCCTCAGGCCTCAAGGATGCATCCGATGCCAGAAAAATCAAGCTGCTCCCATCAACTGTGGGGGACCAGGCCATCCAGATTTTCAACTCACTCACTTTTGCCGATGGCGAGGACAAGACCAAATTCAAGACCGTTTTAGCCAAATTCGACAGTCACTGTGAAGTCGAAACGAACAAGAGCTTTGAGCGCTATGTCTTCCAGCAACGCCTTCAGGGTAAGGATGAGCCTTTCCAATCCTTTATAACTCATCTCTGTATATTAGCGCAGTTCTGCAACTATGGTGACACCGCTGATTCTATCATCAGGGATCAGATCATGTTTGGGGTCCACTACGACTCTTTGCGGGAGCAGCTCCTCAAAATTAAAAACATGACCCTGTCAGTCGAAATCGGTACTCCCGTTTCAAATTGGCAGAACAGGAACAACTTGCCTCTCACGAGGCAGAGAGTGTACAGGCCATCGCCCGGTTGCGGTGCCTCAGTATCGATGAAGGCGGCCATTTCGTGAGCTTTTCCTGAGGTCCCATGCATGCGCACCACGAACGGGAGAACGAAGCGGCCGAAGACCAAACTGCGCAAGTGCGAGTGTCGGCTGACCGCACTGCACATGTGCGACGACGCACGGAGCGTAACAACGTCAACGTCATGACGTGCCCGAACTGCGGCACCGCCCACTTAAAGCGGCGATGCCCTGCAAAAGGCAGGCGATGTTTAAATTGTGGGAAGCCTGGACATTATGCAGCCTTGTGCAGGTCTGCACCACCGGTCAAGGGCCAGCGATTCCATTTCCAACGCAAATGTGTTCGATGTGTACAGCAAGGGCGACTGGATTCTGATTCTGGTAGCACTGCGGATCCAGAGGACGACTGCCTGGATTCCCCATATCGTGTGGGCATCATCACTACATGCTGAATTTGAGGAGGCATATTCACAAGACGCCTATCTATCCTCAATGTGGATTCCGCGGATGAATGGCGTGCTGTCGTACAAGTTAATCAATGCAGCATCCAGTTCAAGCTGGACACTGGTGCTTCAGCCAATCTTATCTTTCAAGCTGATTTTGACCGCATTAAAAAGCAACCCAAAATCCTTCCACCAGCCTGCCAGCTCCTCGATTATAATGGCAATGTCATAACTGCACTAGGAGTTTGTCATCTATTCATCTCCAACAAGACCATCAATGCCACACTCCGATTCGAAATCGTCAAGCCTGATAAGGCGTCCCTGCTTGGTGCCGATGCATGCAAGCTACTCAACCTCGTACAGCGAGTCCATGCCATGTCCTCTTCCAATGTGGATCTTCAGGCTGACATTGATGACATCCTTGCACAATACCCGGATGCGTTTAGTGGAATGGGTACGCTGCCATACTGCTACAAGATCTTACTCAGGCCTGATGCCACGCCTGTAATCCATGCACCACGCCAGGTGACGGCTCCTCTGAAGGAATGTTTAAAGGCATAGCTGCAGGAGCTCAAAGACCAGTGCATAATCTCCAAAGTGACGGAACCGACTGACTGGGTCAGCTCGATGGTCTGTGTGAAGAAGTCCTCAGGAGAGTTGCGGATATGCATAGATCCCAAAGTTTTTAACCGGAACGTAATGCGGGAACACTACCCGATCCCGAAGCGGGAGGAACTGACCAGTGAGATGGCACACGCCAAATTCTTCACGAAGCTAGATGCATCGCGTGGTTTCTGGCAGATACTACTGGACGAGTCCAGCAGGAAGCTCTGTACGTTCAATGTGCCGTTCGGCATTGTTTCGGCCTCTGAAATCTTCCACAAGATCATGGAGCAGATGATGGAGGGCATTGACGTGTGCGTGTCTACGTAGATGATGTAATTATATGGTCCACATACCCCGAGGAACACATATCTCATCTCAAACAAGTCTTTCGACGTGTCCATGCAAACAGCCTCAAGTTGAACAAGGCCAAGTACTCCTTTGGCATGTCATCCATCAAGTTCTTGGGGAACCAGATATCCCAGCAGGGTGTGCAACCAGATTCGGACAAAGTCAAGGCCATGAACGCCATGAAGACCCCGGAAGACAAAAAGGCGGTACTACCCTTCCTCGGTATGGTAAATGTCTTGGGAAAGTTTATTCCCAACCTGGCATCACACACCATGGCTCTCAGGCATCTGGTGAAGAAGTCCACTGCATTCCAGTGGCTACGCACACATCAAGCAGAGTGGCTCGAGCTCAAAGCAAAGCTCACCACTGCTCCGGCACTCGCGTTTTTTGATCCGGACAGGGAGACAAAAATCTCCACGGACGCAAGCCAGGACGGCATTGGTGTGGTGAACCTCCAGAAGGATGACTCCTCGTCCTGGGCTCCAGTTGCTTATGCGTCAAGGGCCATGACGCCTACTGAACAGAGGTACGCCCAGATAGAAAAAGAGTGCCTGGGCCTCCTAACCGGCATTGTAAAGTTCCATGACTACATCTACGGTCTACCAACCTTCACAGTGGAGACTGTCCACAGACCCTTGGTCCATATCTTTCAGAAGGACTTGAATGACATGACGCCCAGGCTTCAGCGCATTCTCCTTTGCCTGCGCAGGTACGATTTTGAGTTAGTATACACACCAGGCAAGAAGCGGATAATTGCGGATGCCCTGTCCAGCTCCATCACCTCGCCCTGTGAACAGGTTGACTTCATCCGCCAGATTGAGGCACAGGTGCAGCTGTGTGCCAGCAACCTCCCGGCCTCAGATGAAAGAGTGATCAGCATTCGAGAAGACACTGCCAAAGACCCTCTTCTGCAGCGTGTAATGCACCACCTTGCAAATGGCTGGCAAAAAGGGCAATGCCCTCAGTTCTTTAATGTAAAGGACGACCTGACAGTCATCGAGGCGTTCCTCCTCAAGCTAGATTGTATCGTTATTCCTCACAGTCTGCAGAGCTTAGTGCTCAAACAAATCCACGAGGGACGCCTAGGTGTTGAAAAGTGTAGGTGCAGGGCCCGGCAGGCTGTGTATTGGCCTGGAATCAGCCAGGACATATCCAACATTGTCCTCAATTGTGCGACCTGCCAGCGCTTCCAGCCTGCTCAGGCGAAAGAAACACTCCAGCAACATGAGATCGTGACCTCTCCGTGACCCAAGGTGGGAATCGACCTTTTTCACGCCAATGGGCATGACTATGTGCTCATCATAGATTACTTCTCAAATTACCTGGAAGTTGTGAAGCTGTCAGACCTCACATCAAGGACAGTCATCAAGGCCTGCAAGGAGACATTTGCTAGGCATGGTATTCCACTCACTGTCATGAGTGACAATGGTCCCTGCTTCCACAGCCAAGAGTGGTCCAATTTCGCCAACTCGTACCAATTCAAACGCATTACCTCTAATCCACACTGGTGATTGTTGCGCGATGTCCGTTCATTCGTTGTCGCAGCGTCTACCTCATACGCTGCAGGAAAGGATGTCCCGAAGCGTGGTACATTGGCGAGACCATGCAGACGCTGCGACAACGAATGAACGGACATCGCGCAACAATCACCAGGCAGGAATGTTCCCTTCCAGTCGGGGAACACTTCAGCAGTCAAGGGCATTCAGCCTCTGATCTCCGGGTAAGCATTCTCCAAGGCGGCCTTCAGGACCCGCGACAACGCAGAATCGCCGAGCAGAAACTTATAGCCAAGTTCCGCACACATGAGTGCGGCCTCAACCGGGACCTGGGATTCATGTCACATTACATTCATCCCCCACCATCTGGCCTGCGAAATCCTACCAACTGTCCTGGCTTGAGACAATTCACACCTCTTTAACCTGGGGTTACCCCATCTCTGGATCTGTAAAGATTTAATCACCTGCTAATGCTCGCATTCCTAGCATTGTTTGGCATCTTGGAATTTGTCTATATATGTGTTTCTGGAACAGACCTCTTCATTCACCTGAGGAAGGAGCAGCGCTCCGAAAGCTAGTGACATCGAAACAAACCTGTTGGACTTTAACCTGGTGTTGTAAGACTTCGTACTGTAGTTAGTTATAGTTAGCACACTTAGATTAGTAGAGTGTCAACCCACAGTAAGCTGTGTGCACTGCTCCAGAAGTTCAATAAAACGTATTGAACTAACATCTAAGTTTGGTGTCTACTTTACAGTACAACTGCATCCAGTTGTAGTCCGTGTTACCCTAGGGTGAATAACACGACAAATAAGATGCCTAATAGTCTGTTACAAAATCGGAATTTGTATTACCCGACAATCAGCAAAATGTCTTTCTACCCCCAAGAATGCTGGAGAAACTAATCGGGAAGGTTGAGATGCCAGATGATGGGCACTGCAAACAGGGCACAGCCAAGACAAAGTTAAAGGAACAGGCAAACCGTGTTCTACTCGGGGAAGAAGTCAAAGCCAGCACTGGTCCACACCATGCAGATAAACCCATTACCAGAAACCAGGACAGTGTAACTCAATCGCATCATCATGACCAAGGTCACCCCAATAATGGTGGAACTACCAGTTCCACCAATGGTCATCCATTGAGCATCGGGGTGAACACAGAAGCTGCCGTCTCCATAATTGGGGAACAGACATATGGTCACCTTCAAACTGGTATTCAACCTTTGAGCTTAGAAGATACAAAGCCACCTTCATGGGGGGAACATTACGACTACAGGGCACTACAATGACCCCAGTGACTTACAGGCGGAAATCAGGCTGACTTCCATTCACTGTTGGGCGGGGCAGGGAGGCAAGTATCAAGCCTGACGAGGAGAGATTGGCTCCAACGGATCAGGCTGAATTGGCTGGAGATTTTCAGGCTGGGCTGGGCCTACTGATTGAAGTCATCTGCAAATACTCTGAAGATTTCAATGAGGGCATTGGAAAAACAAAAGGAGCCAAAGCCAAGATTTACCTTGGCCCCAGTGCGATGCCTAAATATGTTAGAGCAAGACCAGTTTCATATTCTCTATTTGGAAAGGTAGAAACTGAACTTAGGCACCTGGAAAATAAGGCCCATACGATTCCCAGAGCACCTGCCGTCCCTGCCCTTAAACCAGACATCAGTCCATCTCTGTGGAGACTACTAGCCAACGGTCAATTGGGGTTGGAATTCTCCAGCCGTTGGGATTCTGTTTTCACGCTGGTTGTGTACCCCCACCCTGCCGGTGTAGGGTGGCTTCAATGGGAAATCCCATTGACAAGCAGCGGGGAAGCTGCTGGCAGGTGCCAGGCAGTGTGGGGAGCCTTCAATGAGTAATCCCATTGACAGCGGAGGGAGCAGAGTGCCCCGCCGCCAGCCAACGGCACACCACCTGCCACTACTGAGAAACGCATGGCTGGGAGGCCGGAGAATCCCGCCCATTACTTATCTTCCCGATACCCCGTGTAGGCTACTTAGTTTGCTTGCAAAACTCATGTTTCTCCTTTCAGGTGTATCCCAGGTTTTGGAAATCTCTGCAGCACCTCTTCTAGGTTCATCTTGTTCTGAAGCCCCCGTGATCAGGAATTTAGACAACCCTTGGAGTACGTTCTCCATAATCTGTTGGAATGTGGCGCATGGTGATGAGACCCTGAAGGGCAAGCAGGAAGGCTCGGCCCGTTCAAGTTGACTCATATCCAACTTAGTGAATGTCTGGCCACCTGCTAGGTTTTTGATCTGAGGCACCTGTTAACTGTCCAGCTTAGAAACCCAGAGCGGGAATCTCCGATTCCCCCAGCCATGTGCTTCTTGGTGGCTTGCCATACACTGATGAAATTTAAGGTATGTCCCTTCACAGTATGAAGCTCTTGGTTACAGCAATATTTTAGCTTAACCAAATATTTCCAATTTCATTTTATATTATGCGCATCCACCAGAATAAACATTATACCACAGAGTGTTTTACTCCTGGTGGTGGCAATAATTGGATGTGAGTGCAATCAGTGTTATCATGAACATTCTTAGTATTTGTAAATATCAGGAAAATATCCAACAAATTTGCATCATTGGAGTTCATCCTTTTCCAAATGTGAGTCATTCCTCTGAAATTCAATGTGGTTCCCATGTGAATGATCTGAGGATTTCCACCCATGAGAACAGGATGGTCGAGCCTCAGAAACCTCTCCATTACTTCCATCACTCTCCTACCATACATGTGTACAGATATACACACCTAAAACATGCACAGGATTCAGTTTGCCATTTTGGAAAAGTATATGCCAGAAAGTGCTCCATTCATGCTCCCTCCAGTTTCAGCTGGCAGTCCGGTTGAAATGATGTCAAAAGTGTGTTTAATGCTGTGGCCCTCGGCATGGTGGTGGGGGCGGGGGCTCCATAAAACCAATCTGGGGGCTATATTGGAGCATCCCACCAGAGCGGCCAGGCATCGCAAGCGCATGTGGAGCACACCGGTGCATCGCTCGATGAAGCTCCTGGTTAGAGCACGGGCGCCATTATAATAATTCTCCACCTCAGTCTCGGGCCTCCAGACAGGCATCATCAGCCAAGACCGCAGCCGGTAATCCTAATCGCTCACTAGCTATCCCCTCACCCGAGGTTGCGCCAGGCTGCATGCATCGTGCATGATGCCTGTATAACGGGCACTGATGTTCATGATGTGCAGCAGGTAGTCGCACTCCAACTGCACATTCATGGAGTGGAAGCACTTCCTATTGATGAAGGGCACCCCATGATGAGCTGCTGCTCAGAGGGTGACATGCGTGCCATTGTCCGCCCCCTGGACCGGGGACACACCAGAGATGCGGCAAATCCTGCTGCTCAAGCACCTGAATGAGCCTGGTCCATGTTGAAGGTGATGTAGTCCGATGCTCAGGCGCAAAGGGCATCCATGACAGCACGGATCCCACACAGATCACCGCTCAGGCCCTGGAATGAGCCAGATCCATAAAGGTTCAGGGCAATCGTCACCTTGACAGCCACCGGGAATGGGTGTCCTCCTCCATATTCCTACAATGTCATGTATGCCAGCATCTGGCACAGGTGGCACATGGCCTTCCTGGTGAGTCAGAAGTGGCAGCGGCACACGTGGTCCGGCCTCTCCGCGATGATATACACGTGGCCAGATGCAGGTGCTCCCTTTGCAATTCCTCCTCGGCCTGTTGGACAGCTGGAGAGACTCAGCAGCTGGCCCCTGCTCTTCTGGGGCAGGCTTCTCTTATGCAGGGTCCTCCATGAGCTGATCCTGGCACTCTCGCTGGCATGCATCCACAACGGCAGCAGAGGCCAGGTAGATAGCAAGTATAACTGGCTGTAGGCCAAATACAATGCCTCTGTGGGGGAAGGGGGGAGGAGAGACAGAGAATGTCAGCACGCTGAGGATTCGCTTGAATATCCAATGCTATGGTCACTCTGAGTTGTACTGCTGTGCCACCCTCAACATGTGTGCACTCGCTGCAGTCTTATGTGGAGCCTGGCCATTTGTACACACAGGTTGCGACAGTCTGGTCAGATTTCCTGGCCGGGGTGGGATGGATGGGATCAGGGGCTTGGTGGACAGGCATGTCTTGGAGACATCTCGTGATCCTCAGAGGCGAGCTTGCTGATAGTGTCATTGGTGAGGCTTTTACTCTGAGAGAGGGGTTTACAGAATCCCTACAGTATATAAGAAGGCCATTTGGTCCATCGGGCCAGTACCGACCTTTTGAAAAAGCATCGTACCTCGACCTACTCCCGCCGCCCGTAACCTCACCTAACCTTTGGACACTAAGGGGCAATTTAGCATGGCCAATCCACATAACCTGCACATCTTTGGAATGCGGGAAGAAACCGGAGCACCTGGAGGAAACCCACGCAGACAAGGGGGGAATATGCAAACACCACACCCAAGATCAGAATCAAATCTGTGTTCCTGGCGCTACGAGGCAGTAGTGCTCACCACTGCGCCACCCCAGATGGGGCTGTGTGCCGGGGGGGAGTGGGGTGGGGGAGTGGTTTCAACGGTCACTGTGCATGTTTGGGTTTGCCAGGCTAATCCCCTGCATCCTCCGCTGTGGGGCTGTGCTTTTGAGGAGTGCACTGAGCAATTCCAGCACCTGACAGACCGGCAATTCAGCATGGCAACGTTCATCCCCTTGTTGATACTGCTGGGGTATGAGGGTTTCCAGAGGGGCAAACTGGGTGGGTTTCCACATGACAAGAAGCCCTCAGAGAATTGAAAGGACACTGTCAGCAGTCAGCAATCTCAACAGCCGGGGGCCTGTAAGTTGAAGCAAGGGGGTGGTTTTAAAATAAATAATGCAGCAATGGGGGCCTCAGCCAGGGCACCCTGCTCCCGAGGGGACACCCCAAGTCCATGCACTTGCCACCAAGTCATTCCCTGAGGTCCAGGCATACAGACCGCAGCAAACCTGAAAGGTTTGCAAAATTTGCTTATCTCCTGGCCCCCCCTCAATGGCATAATGCCTGGGACCTGAATGTAAATACCTGTACCAAGTCACACCTGCATGATTCCCGGCTAAAAGGGCTGAAGCATCATGGGAGCATGGAGATTTGGGTGTTCTGCCCGTCAATCATATTAAAATGCATACAAATCAGGGCAGCAAGGTGATGCAGTGGTGGTCAGCACTGCTGACTCACGCCACCGAGGTCCCAGCTTCGATCCCGGCTCTGGGTCACTGTCCATGTGGAGTTTGCACACTCTCCCCGTGTCTGCGTGGTTTTCACCCCAACAACCCAAGATGTGCAGAGTAGGTGGATTGGCCATGCTAAATTGCCCCTTAATTGGAAAAAATGAATTTGGTATTCTAAATTTAAAAAGAAAATGCATACAAATCGTGGTTTTGCATGGTCCCGCCGACGCGGAATGTGTATTTCACGGCGGCTGCTGGTGGGAGACCGGAACATCGCAATGGTGCCAATCCCATTTTTTGGCCGATGCTCCATTCTCTGCCCAATCGGGAAATCTATTACTCATGTCAGGTAATGGAGAATCCACCCCCAATGATTTTTTTCCCTGACAATCCATTACTTTTATGGTCTCCATTAATGATGTTGGCATTTTAATCCAAATGTATTCAATTAAATATAAATTCTTCAGTTGTCACGCTGCGTTTTGACTCATGCCTCTGAATCATTAGTCTAGGCCTCTGAATTACTCATTCAATAACAACTACTCTGTTTCATATCCGCAGTCATCTACCTCTTGTGCCACTATACACGACAAGAGTATCCATCCTACTGAAGCTGCACATTGCTGGCTAGTCAGCAATCACATGAGAGAAATTTGTGAAAATGAACATTGTCTTAAGAATGTTTTGGGTCCAGATCTTGAATTTCATAATCAATATATCTTTGTTCAGATTAATGCTTTGAAACAGAGCCAAAATTGAGCTCTTCAGCTGCATAGTTTCAGCAAATTGGAAGCCAATTTGGTGCCAAAATGGTGTCTGCATGCTTCTGTTGTGTCTTGCGCCGAACACCAATGAGAGGGGGAGTTGTTGCGCTGAATATATGCCGATTAGGCAGACCATAGCATCAGTCAGTATATGATGGTGATTTTAAGCCATGGCAGCTATTTCGGAGCTCAATGTCCCAGCTGATTCCCCTTCTTAAACAAACACATCGGAACATGTGCTCAGCACATTACTGCTATTGCTTCTGGTTCTGCACCGCCTTGTTCCACGAGGGAGAGGCAAGTGTGTCATTGAGTATGGCACATTGTGTATGGGTGATATGGCTTGCAGGTATCAATAGCTGGCAGTGTTTACAAGCTATATGGTGTAGGTGTGAGGCTGGTAGCAGTGGCTATTCTGTGAGACCGAGATGAAATTATGGATGCTGGCGATGAGTCATGATTGATAGAGATTATTGCCATGTGTTTCAAGAGTACTTTTACAGTGTGTTTTCAGTGGGGGCCTTTACTGAACTGAAACAGAGGTAGTCTCAGGGCATTCTCACATGACTACAGAAAGTCAGAAGTATCAATCAGACTGGTTCCATTGCAAAACCTAACATCCCCCTTTCCATCTCAAACAAAAGATACAACTATTCCTAGCAAACAAAGACACTTGTGCATGTACAATCCTTTGTCACTGTGAGTCACCCAAGTTTCTCACTATACACCCACTCTTCTCATGCATTAACAACCATTTGTTCTGCTAGTCAGTCACTGCACGTGCATCACACAATCTTTAAACTGTCCAGGCCTCTTAATGGAATGCATACATGTTGACATTAGCTGTTTGTCTGGGTGATGTTCCTTGTCCGGAGACCTTGTTGTCTCCGTGACTTTTGCTGTTGTTGGGGGCACACGGGCTCTGGGAATGATGGTAGTTCGGTACTCAGTCCAGGCGAGATGCCTTCTCCCCGACTGGCTGATGGTGGTGAAGGAACAGCTTCGCTGTTGAGCCTAAATGCCTGCGGTTGTGCCTAAATATCGAGCTGAGTGTTTTTAACTTCTGTTTTGAGTTGCCAACTGTGGAAATGTGTGTCATTCTTTCCTCCTGGTATCTTTGTGCCATCTCTTAAAATTAATTTGTTCTGATCTCACACAGTTTGGTTCATCGAAGACATCAGTTCTTTGTGCATTTTCACTGTTGCATCTTACCCCATTAAGTCTTCCAGTTCAGCTCTGATGTGAACCTTTTCCTGTAGAACTGACTCATTTACCATTGGCTCGTACATTTTATTGCAATGACGTGCTTTGCAACCATCTTGTGTTAGGGGCCAGGGTTTAAAAACTCCAAAGTGTATTATGGAGTTCACCTGACCTAAACCTTTTTGTTGAATTTGGCTAGGATGAGCATAAGATCTTTCACTTGAGGTGTGATTCAACAGTCTTCCTAGACACTTTAATCAAAACAAACTTTATTCTAAGTACTTAGTTTGCATATATATATATATATATATATATATAAACAAACAGCTAGAAATTTTATCAATTACAAACATAAAGGCACCCCACAGCTACAGTAATCTATGTATAACACTTAATGAATTCCCCCTTAACTGTTCCAATTCAAAAACAAAATCCCATAAACCAAAACACCCTTTTCAAGGGCGTGACCCAGCACTCTGCATTTTCACTTGAATAAGACTGGCTTTCCCTGAGATTCTGACCCTGTCTCACCAGCAGGGTTAAACCCCTCCGGAAAGCAAACAATATTTAAAAAGCCACCGCCAAGGTGATTTTTACTGGAACAGGTATTCAAAATGAAAATAGAGAGGGACAGGCCAAAACACTTCTGTTCTCTGTCTGAGTCTACAGCAGCTCAAGCTGAAAGTGAAAATAAAAACAAACCTCACAGCTCAGCTCCACGCACAAAGTGACATCATTGAAGCCATGTGATAAGACAAAAAACTTTCTCAAAGGGGCACTCCCATGACACTTGTGGTTTACCTAAATAATGTCTTCTTCTTTCTGGGGTCTTCTATCTCCCTTGCTCTGAAGCCTTTTATTTCCTTCCTTCTGGGTTGTTTGTTGCTCTTTCTCCATTGGCACTTGCTCAAGCTGAGATGAATGGCCGCTGCACCACATCTACAATCTGGAACTCCAAATCTTCCTTCTTGACATCGCTTTAGGTTCTCAGACTCATTTCTCCTCTCAGATTAAGTCTTGCGCCACCATGTAGCCTCAACCTTACTTTCAAGAGCTCCATTTTCAGTTCGCCATGTTGAGCCACTTTGCACTTGTGAAGGTCCTTATGCCACATGCTGCACCAGTGTCTAACACTTCTTATTCACCTGATACTCTCCTGTTGGGGTCATTACTGTACCAATCACGAACTAATTGTCTCCTATAGACTTGACAGAACCAACCGTCTGTATCGTGTCTAGTTCTTCACCAGACTTAGCTGCTGAGAGCTCTCCAGTGGCTTTTTGTGTCAGCTTGTTTTGGTTTTTACTAATTAATTACTTGCGTGCAAAATGATTTTGCTACTTGCAGTTAAAACACTCCTTTCCCCATGCTAGACAATCCTTTTCCTGGGAATACCATGCTGCACAGTATTTGCATCCTGCACTTTGTCTGCGATTGCTCCCCTCTTTTGGCTTGGACTGTCTCTCAGTATAATGTATCTCCTAGTCTTCTCTGCTAGACATACACTCCACTTTTCATTTTGTAACTTCCACATTTTGACATGTCTATCCCCTTCTTTAGCATCTCTATCTCACCTTTCAGTTGCTTTGTTCTCATGAAAGGGTCTCATTGCCCAGGAGCAATCTATCTTTAATCAGATCATCTTTTCACATGCCTGAATTCACATGTTTCTGCCAGCTGCGTCACTGCCATCACGTATCATTCAATGATCTAATTTTCACTCTGACCTCTATCATGTTGAATACATAACGTTCATATGGAATATTCACTCAAGGTTGAAAATGTGCATTCAAGGCTTTCAAATTCTCTGTTGTTTTTTTTCTTTGCTCGTCAGTTAGATTTGGGGTGGTATACACTTTGTGACAGTCCTTCCTCACCAGTGTTAACAGTGTGACTATTCATATTGGTTCAGGCTTGTCCTTTAAGTCTGTTGCAATTTCACAATTTTGCCATTGCAAGAGGAAATACTGTCAGTTTTGCCTTGCATCAATTTTCAGTGTTACTGTAGATGGGATTAAGAAATTTACTGCAGTCATTTTTTTGACTCAGTAATTTTCTGGCAGCAATTGTTTGCATTCCTTTCATCCTTTTGTGTCTGCTGATCTTTTGTCCTTTTCTCTGCAGCCAGTAATTTCACTTGCAGCCAGTCTGTGCTTACCTTTTGTCCTTTTTTTTAGCAGTTTTTTTGTAGATTTGTACTTTTCTGTGAGTTTTTCTGAGCTGTGTTTCACTTGTACCCTTGGTCTGTTTTGCTTTATTCATTTCAGCTTTTTTGTTGCTGCACATTTTGAGCCATGCTGTGTTCCAGGGTTTTCAAATGCTTTCACTGCTTCTTTTGCAGGGTTCAAAAGTCTATTTTTTCGACTTATGTGTATATCATTAGTGTCTGTTTCTTTGAGAGAACTGATCTTAAGGTGTCTGCCTCCAGAGACAGCCTTTTGGTATAGTCACATGCCTACGGAAAGCCACAGGTGTAATTTCAAAATTTAACAGTATCTGAGTGATGGGGGCATGGTGCATTGAATAGTGTGTGAGACCACGTATGATTACACAGGATATACAGCACAGGAACAGTTCATCTGCCCAATCCTGTCAAGGACAGTGTGTATGCTCCACTCAAGCCTCCTTCTAACTTTCCTAATCTTAATCTGTAATTATAACATCCCTTCCTTCTCACATACTTCTCTAATTTCCTCTTAAATGCATCTATAATATTTACTGTAACCACTCCCTGTGGTAGCGAATTCCATATTCTCATTAGGCTTTGAGCAAAGAAGTCTCTTTTGAATTCCCTATTGGATTTCTGGGTGACTGCCTTATGTTGATGGCCTCTAGTAATGCTCTTCTCCACAAGTGGAAACCTGTCTCAATTCACTTCATCAAAAACTCTGATCAGAGACCCAGGGTTTTCATTCCTTCAAGATATGTAAATCCATACATTCCTGGCATCTTTCTTGCTAGTGGTTCATTTATAAAGATGGCATTTGAAGCTGCATTCACTGACCTTGACCACTCATATGAGATCATTAAATTTATTCCTGCATTGCATCAAAGTCTTTGGGGATAGACTCCTTGAATTGACTGCAATGGCTATCTGTGCTCACTGTGCTGTGAGCATGAGCCGGCTCCATTAGGGGAAGAGGACCTCTACCCTCCTGACTGTCTTTTACACCAAGGCCTCCAGTGCAGCAGCAGAGAATTTTGGGGCATGTTTTCTGCCCTGTTGCTCCATTTCAACTCAGAGACTCTTCTGTAACCAACTCAAGCACTGGGTGCAGCCTGAAAGTGCCTCACCAAAAGAGGTACATCCTGGTTTTAACTTATGCCGGCTAACTTTAAGTGTTGCCTAATTTGGGCTTGGCTAAGTCATTCCCACCATTATTGTTTAAGTGAGCAGGCAACAAGCAGGCCCTTGTTTCATGTGATAGTAGATAACTAAGGGCACGATCTTACGGCCTCTTTACACTGGCGCTCAAGCGTAACGAGGCCGGTAAAACGAGGCCCGTACCAGCCTCCCCGAACAGGCGCTGGAATGTGGCAACGAGGGGCTTTTCACAGTAACTTCATTGAAGCCTACTTGTGACAATAAGCGATTTTCATTTCATTTTCAAATATCGGGAGAGGCCAAAAACGGGAACTGTGCCAGACGCCAAACAGTTTGCGATGCAACCAGCAACCCTTGGCGATTTCGGAATCCCGCCATAGTGTGGCAAGAAACCAACTGTCACCACTTAAGGCCATTTCCATACAATTAACTGGAGCCACCAATCATCCAAAGGCCTCCTGTCATTTACCTGCCTCCCCAGCATGTGCTCATACTGGTGCCAATTAATACTCCTTTTTAAAAACCTGAACCTGACGGAAGGGCTTCTGCAGGGAGCCCAGGAGGGGACTAGCCAACTTTGGTCACAGGCAAAGAGCTCAGGGGTGCTGACCTTGCCACCCAAGTGCTCGGTGGGGTGGGGGGGACCTTCCGCAGGTGTGGGCCACCATGGGAGTGTGGGAGGAGGGAGGCGCTGGGGGGGGCAACTGGGAGGGCAATCGCTCACGGCACGACCGTGCCAACCCTTGGATCCCAACACCATGCAGGGGCAACCCCTGACCCTACCCATCTGCCCCACCGGTCACCCATAACCCTCACCGACTGCTGAGGCCTCTGGCTGCGTGACTGAAGGCTTTTGCTAAAAGGGAATTGGCAATCATGGTTAAGTGAGCACTTGACACATGCCAAGTAGGTTCCCGTAGGTAGGCAGCCCGTGGAGCATGTGGGAGTTACTGTCTAGCATTCCAATCAAACCTTGATGCCTCGACACTGTGTGGGAATCAACACCACACCCACAGCAGCCAACATCCGAACATCCAGGGGATGGGTCCCAGGTCCCAGGACACAACCATGGTTGGAGGGTGGGTGGGCTCCACGGGGAGGAGGTTGCCTGGAGAGACAGGCAAAGGGTCCGGGGGTCAGCCCACATTGAGGAAGAAGGTGACATAGGCATCATAATGGTTGTGTAAACAGTTGTTTAATGTGCTGTACAATACCCCATTCCCGATAGTGCCACCCCCCACCCCCAACGCTACCGCCTCCCCACCCCCGACCTAACCCCCCCCCCCCCCCCCCCCCCCCCCCCCCACTGCCCCAGTGTCCTCAGTGATGCTCAACATGCCTGGTCCTCCTAGATCCACAATTTCACCTTTGTGTTTCCCCAGGATGCACATCTGAGGTGGGGGCAGCCAGCTACTTACCTCATCCCGTGGCCTTCGATGCCCCTGGCGGGAGTCCTCTGGGGGCTCTGGTTCGGGTACCGGCTGCCTCTGTATCATCTGGCTTTGCCAGTCCTGGTGGTTCCCCATGGTCTGCACCATCGTGTCGACACCCTCGGTGAGGCTCCTGTGACTGGGACACCCCCCCACAGTGAGTGGGCCATGCTCTGCAGTGCCTCAGCCAAAGTCAATCACTACTCTTGTCTGACAGGTCCTCCGGGTGGAGCCTGGTGGTTCCTCACCCCTGTGCCATCTGCGGGGGTGACCACCCTGTCCTCGGCCACACCAGTCACTTCCAGCGTCCGCTCCTCGACGGAGGTGAGGATCCTCAAGGCCGGCACCCCACCGCCAGTCTGGGCCCTCTCCCAACGATTATGGCGGAGCTTTTCCTGAGGGGACACAGAGAGGGCATCGTTAGCCACACGCGTGGTTCACAGTTGTGGGGGGGGGGTGAATGTCGGGTTGGGGGGGGAGGGAGTGTTGAAGGGGTGGGTGGAGGGAGTGCGGAAAGGGGAGGTAGATGGAGGGAGGTTTAGTGGTCACCTGGGGGGATGCTCCTTTGGGGGCTTGGGGGGGTTCGGGATGGGGTGTTGGTGTCTACTCACTCTAGCTGCCCGGTGTAGGTCGTTGACCTTCTTCCGACACTGGAGGTGAGTCCTCCTGGCCACAGTCCCTGAGCTAGCTGCTGCCACCACCTCATCCCAGGCAGCCCTGGCAGCATTGTGGCTCACCCTCCGGGACCCTCGGAGGAACAGTATATCCCTCCCCAGGTCCGCATGCCCGAATCCTGGGGTTGGTCTCCTCAGCGGCATTTTTGGTGGGGTTGACTGAGAAACTGCAGCCTAAGAGCTGCTCGAGCTTGTTAGCGGGGGTGCTGGCGAGCGCAATCACGGCGAATCAGCTGGCGAGCCAGCATTCGGTTCGGGAAGCCCGTGAGGCCTCGTTGAGTGGACCAATTAACGTTGAATGTTGGATAATGTTGATGGCCTCGTTTGGGGAAGTGCCAGGAAACACGTGACAATTCCCACTCGCTACAGCACTTGGAAATTTATCCGGAGAATCGTGCCGATTGGCCTGAATTCACTGACCTTTGGGATACTCTGTTCCCGCTGGCAGCGCATTCCCGCCTGTGGGTTTCCCGGCGGAGTGGGGTGGCTTCAATGGGAAATCCCATTGCAGCTACTGAAAATCAAGCATATGACCCTGCCAGACGCGATTGAAACATGCACAGTGCGTGATCTTGCTGAAAATCGCTGTGCCCAGTACAAATCGGCTGAAAATGAGAATCCCACGAGGCAGAGAACGTGCAGGCCATCTCCCGGATGCAGCGCCTCAACATTGATGAAAGCGGCCATTTCGCGCGCTTTTCCCGGGGCCCCACGCATGCGCGATGCGAACGGGATAGTGAAGCGGCCGACACCCGCACTGCGCATGAACGACGACGCGCGGAGCGTCAGGACACCGACGTCATGACGTGCTCGAACTGCGGCAACGCCCACTTAAAGAAACACTGCCCTGCAAGAGGCAGGCGATGTTTAAACTGCGGGAAGCCTGGACACTGTGCAGCCTTGTGCACTCCAGTCAGGGGCCAGCGCTCCCAATTCCGACAATGGCGCGTTCAGAGTGTGCAACAACGATTTCAGAATTCTGATCCTGGCAGCACAACGGATCCAGAGGAAGAATGCCTGGACTCCGCCTACTGTGTGGGCATCAATACCAAATGTGAATATGCCACATCCAACTCATCACAAATTCAATCCATCCTCGCTGTGGATTCTGTGGACGAATGGCGTGTGGTGATGCAGGTCAACCACTGCCCCATCCAGTTTAAGCTGGACACAGGTGCTTCTGCCAACCTCCTCTCACAGGCAGATTTCAAACGCATCAAGAAGCCCCCCAAGGTCCTTCCAGCAGTCTGCAGGCTCCTGGACTACAACGGAAATGCCATCACAGCACTGGGATCCTGCCATCTACTCATCGCCAACCAGAGCACCCATGCTCGGTTACGTTTTGAAATCGCCAAGCCAGACAGGGCATCCCTACTTGGCGCGCAGGCCTGCAAGCAGCTGAACCTCGTACAGCGGGTTCACTCAACGACATCCTCCAATGTGGATCTTCAGGCCGGCATTGACAACATCCTCGCTCAGTATCCAGATGTGTTCGACGGGATGGGCACTTTGCCATATCGATACAAGATTCTGCTATGACCTGATGCCAAGCCAGTGGTCCACGCACTACGCCGGGTCCCAGCAACACTGAGGGAGCGCCTGAAGGCACAGCTCAAGGATCTTCAGCAACAGGGCATCATTTCCTAGGTAACCAAACATACTTTCCTGCAATTCTCCCAGCTGCTGCCGCAATGTGAAGCCAACACGAATCACTACTAGTCTCCGCAAACGGATGAACACGCTGCGGCTTGGAGGCCATTGTGGCCCCTGGGCAGTCGGGGACTTGGCAGGCCGTGCCCCAGCACTACCTCCTGGCACCTTGGCAGTACGAGATTGGCACTGCAAGGGTGCCAGGTTGGCACTGCCAGGGCTAGGGCCTGTAGGGACAGGGCCTGAAGAGGGGCCAGAAGTGGCAAAGTCTGAAGAGGGGAGAATTTGGTGACCCACATAGCGGGGTGTTGCTCATCTGGGGTGGGGGGGGGGGGGAGGCGTGGCACTTGTACCAATGGTTGGGAGGGGGCCCTGGTGCCGATGATGGGATTTGGGGGCTTTGCAGTTGAGAAGGGGAGATGGTCTATGCCGGCGAAAAGTGGAATGGGGTGGGAGGTGGGGGGGGGGCATTAGTCTAAGATTGGGACGCCTTTAAAAATGGATCCCATTTTCTGAGGAGCTGGACCTGCCAGTGTCTTCAGGTGCGGTACACTTCAATCACGGTGCAGTTTACCCCAACCTCCATCAAGTTTCTAAATATGGGTGCTTTGCAATGTGGATCGCGCCGGACCACCCAGCGGTTAGCGCACCTTGTTTCCCACCAGATACCGCACCTAGAAATTGTTTGGAAGCATTGCGCCCAGTGTAAGAATGAACTGATCATATAATTTATTGCAGTGATGTTAGTTGAGAGATAAATATTGGTCAGCCCACCAGCGACTAATCCCCTGCTCTCATCAGAAAGACAACAACACCTCTGACAGTGCAGCACTCTCTCAGTAATGTTGTCAGTGTATAGATCTAGATATATCTAGAGTAGAACTTGAACCCACAATCTCCTGACTCAGAGAGTGCTGAGCTACTGCTGGCAAACACCAGTCATCCTTGGCATCCATTCTTCTCCCGAGACAATGGACTGCACCCAGGGTGTATGTCACTTCTGGGTTGAACATCATCTGTTGCGACTGGAGAGACTGATTCATGAACAGCAGTCCCTTCTGCAGCTGGCACAGGTGACTAGCACTTGCCCAACTTCAACTGATGTTTTCTCCTGCAGCCGGCCCTCTTTTCCACGTTAAGGTCATTTATTTTGTTCTCTGCTTTTTCCACCCTCTTCCTGACTGTTTATGTCCACAGGCATTCTAATCAGCAAGAAGCACTTCCATTGTATTGACACTGATTCCGGTCAACTTGCAGTCTCGTTTACAGACATCCTTATAGCGTGGACGTGGGCAACATCACACATGGGCAGATATACATTTTTGAGCATCATGCATCCACAAAAGAAAATGTAAAAAGGAGCACTCTTTCTCATTCTGCAAAGCTGCTATCCAACTCAAGTCACGTTGCCAGTAAGGAGATCAAATGAGTAAAGGTAACCTGTTGAAAATAGGATTTCTTTACCATGGAGGCAAGAAAATAGTAGCAAAATTGTAAAAGAGCCACTGATAACCCCAAAGCTGCTCCTCCTTAAGGGGACCACTCTTAGTGTAATCTTGAGCAGCTGTGTTGGAACAATGCTTGTTCTGTAACTTAAAGAGGTCCATTGATATACCTTGTAAAAGAATGGCTCACTCACTCTTCCTGGACCAGAACTCATGGCATCGCCAATGGAAGGGAGAAGGCAGCCAATGGTTCACATTATATATTCTGTGACTCGACCACAATCTTTTCTCAGAATAAAATAACTTGAGGCTCACACAGGTCGAAAGCAAAATGAGTGTTGCCTCTGATCGTCTATCCTTGGGGCAGTG